>NC_133938.1:17844252-18157585 GCF_031877795.1 Strix aluco
GATGTTCATGCACAGTGTTGAATCCTTCTCACCAATTAAGCAGAGTTTTGGAAAAGCTCTGGATCCAAAAGTTCACGTGATGAAAATTTTGGCACAGAGCTGCATATTCTCTATTAAGATGCGCTACACAGAGTAGTAAGTTATGTTCTGCAGTGGTTCATTTATCACCTAAGCATAGCCTTGATTAAACACCTGTCTGTTCCCCTTATGTGTCAATAGCTTGTATTTCAAGCAACTGATTGCTCAGTAAGAGGGAGAAAGTTTGCAGACAGGAAACTGCTGAGTCTATTCTGTGAAATATAATAGAATTACTGAAATTAGGTAAACTTCCTGGAAGCTGTACAGTGGAATTCACTGCAATCATCACCTATAGCCTTAAGTCTTAAAACTTAACAAAATTGCTCTTTTGTTCAAACAGCAAGTTATCATTGGGCTATGGATGATTCTTTCTTTTTCATGGAGCATCAAAATCTACATAGTTTGATTTTGAGTTTTCACTTTAGTTCTTCATGATCAAAGTGATTTAATAGTCACCAAAATCATAAATCAAATAATAATTTAAAAAACTGTGTTGCAATAAGATGAAATGGTACAGAATACTGACCATTGAGCAAACAATCTCCTAAGGAATTTTGGTCCCTGGATGGACAAACAGGATTTTTTCTTTATAAGGAAATTAACAAGTAGAAGAAATCTGTTCACAGGGAAAATGAAAATAGATATTTTTGCTATTTCTTCAGGCTGAATTAATAGTGCTAACACTCCCAGGGTAACCTGACCTATGAATTACAGTGAATGGAATTCCTCGCTTTTCACAAACCATTTGAAAATGAGTTTTTCCACATTATTAATCATACATTTAATCAATTTCAGTTACATCATAAGCTTCAAATGTTCTTTTTCTTCTGGCACTTCTCTGCATTTCACCCTTAAAACTTGCATCCATGCCAAAAAGTACTGATATATATGGTCACCAACGTTATGTGCCGTTTGCTAAACATTTTATAAAACAGAACCACAGCACATGTATTAAAAAACAGACAATATACATATTTTCAGGAATGTTAATAGATTGCAGTCACATCACTTTAATGCTTACCAGAAATTCAATGGTTTTCTCTGCTGGACTGAAGGGCTTGGCCAGCCCTGTTAATGGAAAATAAGCCAGAAGAAAATGTCAGGTTTTAAAAATTCCCTACAGAAAGACTCCATGAGTCAAAGGACACACTATGTTTACTACATGATTTGTAATTTAAAACATTCCCATCTGACTATTTTCTTTCAACAGATGTATTTGAGGTGTACAAACATGGAAAGTCTAGACACCTTTTTACATAAATTTGATTTTTCTACCTTAATTATTGTTTATATTGTACATCATTTAGGTGTGATTATGTTATATTTAAGTATTCCTAAATTAATTCACATTAATCTAGTTACCTAAATTACAGTTGAAAAATTATTTTAATGTGACATCCTGTTAATTTGTTCCTTTGGTACTTCAGCTCTGCATCCCTGGGGCAATACAATCTAACACAAGAGTTTCAAAACCTCCAATATAGTATACAAACTTAGGATCATAGGAATTGCCATACGTGATCAGAGTCACAGGCCATTTAGTCTAACATCCCATCTCCCACAGGGAAGATGCTCCAGGGAAAAGTGGAAGAAACCCAGCAGTAGGCAATAACAGAATGTAACTTGTAATGCAGTCATTTGACACAAACAATGAACAGTGATTTTAAGGACAGCTACCATAAGAAGAGAGATGAATAAACAACAATAAGTAACCATTTTAAAGAACACCAGGATGTTTCTTTTATGTAAGTTTTCACTCCAGTGACTCTTGATAAACCTCTGATATTCCAGCAATGGGCTACAATTACTTTTCAGGACACAGCTATAGGCAAGAGAGAAAAATGTACATTTGTTATATATAGAGCTGTTTAAAAAGTGCTCTCCAAGTGGCCCACAAATTTTTATTCAGGGGAAATATCTGCTTTTGCTTATGCTACCTTAAATCAGTAGTAAATCTAACTGTAGTGCCTTTGGTTTAGAAGCGCATAATAGAAAGCAGAATTCAGACATTATGCACCTTAGGACGTACCTACAGTAGCCATACAGAGGCTCATGATCTTTATCAACAACAGAATTACAGCAATCCCAGGGCCTGTGTACAGAGAAAGGCCTAACAAAATCACAGCTGCAGAAGTGCCACTTCTCTTACCCTATCTTATGTAGAGTATTCCACTAGGGCTGAAAGGCCTGATTCTTTTTCCCCTCTCTAGACAAGGCTTCAATCCACATAAAAACTGAGAAAAGAGACCTTGGTTCCCCTTCACCAAAACTTTCATAATAGCCCTCTTCTACATCTTCCATGAGAAGACCCTGCATAAAGGAAGCTACTTACTGAAGGTTTGAAATGAGCTTCCACAAAAAGCACAGATCTTTTGCAATAAAACCTGCATCAAATTTTACAGCAAAGGGGAAGATCTCCTTGAAGCACATGAAACCAAGCCTTCTAGCAGTGATAAGACAGTAACTCCACATAATGGAACTTTGCTTTTTAGTATTTTTTCTTTACATAGTAAAAGACATTCAACTTTGAGATTTTTCAGAAAACTATATTAGGAATGTCACATGACTCAGCCCAGAAACTCAGAATCTTTTCAGCTCTACACCTTTTGCGTATACTTTACAGTACAGTCTAATTACATAATCACTTACTTGTCAATAGCATATTTTTTTCTCCTACAAACTCAGAGACAGATGTAATATCATATAATATTTTTCATTGCCATAATGGCCCAGTATGTCTTTACTGACAGACTTTTATGTGATTAAATTCTCATCTCTCTTCAGTAAATATTTTATTATTTCAGTCAGCAGTCATATACTATAGACTTTTTTTAACCAACAGCAGTGCTGCCTTAAGTTCAATTTCGAGATGAGATTTTACTTTGAAGCTAACTTAGCCACATGCACAGGTATCTTGACAGATGCAAGTCACATCTCACAATGTTCTTAAGCTTGTCGATGTATCTGACAAGTAGCAAAACTATGCAATAACAGTGGCCAACCCATGATCAACAAATAACAGTGGCTTTTAGCTGAAAAAAAAATATTTCCAGAAAGTTTTCTCAATTCTTGGAAAACAAAAAATACGTCAAGAATAGAGCTTTGTTCTGTCCTAGAAAGTTAATGAAATATAAGTACCCAGCTCATCAGCCAGGCTTGAAATATGATCATACCTGCAATGTTGAATAAACCTGTGAAGTAAAGCAGCTGTGACTTACAGAATTATTCACTAGATAGCACTCAGATGTTGGTGGATCAGCAAATCCATGCTTTGTCTCTGACCACGAGAACAGAACACAGACCAGTGGTTAGAGATGGCAGTAGTCATGAATGCAGATTTGGTTCATGCACGTTGAAAAGCTGAGACAGGTAATTGATTTGCCAGACTCTCGGGCATATACAAAGTATTCAGCAGCACCAAATGCAACATTATCTGAAGTGATATGATAATTGTACTTCAGAAATAGTAGCTGACAATGTAGTCAAGAGTTGCCTCTTAAAGGGATTTTGTAAGTGTGACATATGCCACATCTTACCTTTTGAATACTTAACCTTACTCTTGCTACATGCTTTTACCATCAGGACTGTGCAGAAAAAAATGAGGTAGAAAAGAGCAGCACTGAAAACAATACTGTCTAGTAAGAAATTAATTAAAGCTGTACAATATTGATCGTAAGCAATGTATTATTCTGCAATGTCCAGAAAATAAATTCAGAATATATAATAATAAATATAATATTCTCAGAGCAATATTTATAGTGTAGGTGGGTAAAGACTAACAAACCAGAGCTCTTCCATATTGGTAAAGGATAATTTAAGGAAGGTGACCTTTTTCTCCCCCTTACATCTTTCTTGTAGGAACAAACAACTGACTTCCCTTTCCAGTATCTTTTCTCACCCTTCTTTGAGAAGTAGGGAGTTTGAACTTCCAGCCAGGCCAGATAATTTACTAGTTACTATACTCATTAGCATAGCCAAAACTGACTCAAATTTCTCTTGTAAAAACACTCAATTTTCTGTTTTAAAAGGCATATTAATACATGCATAGTATTTCTGTGGCTCAGACTCAGAACATATTCACTAGCTGAAGTTCTTATGGCTCCTTTCCTCTCTAGAAGTTACTGCATTGACTGAATTTTACGTATGCAGTCATCCCATTTCTGACTGATAGAGATTCAAAAAAAGCCAAACCTCCTGGGAAAATGTACTCTTAACTTAGAGGCGAAAGAAAGGACATGTTCCCTGAGATCAGATTCAGTTCTGAAATGGGGAAAGTCAGTTTAAGATAAAAAAAAAAAAAAAAAAAAAAAAAAAGCTGTTTTGACATATGGTCTTTCTTTGTACATAAGACAAGTAACTTTGAAAAACTGTTTCACTGTACCACATATAGGGCCCTGTAGGGCTTTTTCAGATGAAAGAAAAAGATAGTAGTGTGATCTGCACAGGTGTCAACAAGAGTCTAATCAGACAACATTGGGGCTGCAGAAGGTAAGCACCTAACTACAGAACCATTACTACAAATGATGACAAATAGATGGAAAGAGCTTGGTTTAATGGTCAGACCTTAAAGTGAACTTGTAAGATCTATATGCAATAAAAAGCCTTTAATGCTTGTGCACTGAAAAACTTGATAAGAGAATCAGTGATATACAAGAGAGTATAGAATACCACAGTGTTATTATAGTATAGGTATTTCTAACAGGAATAGTATCTTAATGACTTCTTTGTAGATGTTTTATAATGTAACGAATCATTAGAACACACATGTGTGTGACACCTACAGTGTCATTCCTAAAACCAGGTTTAATCAGACATGTAGGCTGTGAAGACTGATGGAGCTTTGACATCTCTCACCTTTATAAGGCTTTCTGTGACTGTGAGCACCTCAATATTTTTAAAAATCTGGTCTATGTCTACTGGAACACATGGACTGATTCGTACACGAAAGAACACATCTATGTGCAAACGGCAACTGCAGTTTCTTGTAAAATACATTTACTCCATCTGTTTCTAAATAACTGCAGTTCTGAAATGTATAATACACAGGCACTTTAGATTAACAAACCTGTCTTTATCACTTCTAGAAAAGCTCTGATCCCATTTCCAAATAGAGAAGACTATTTACAGAAAAAATTCATTCAGAAAATGGAAACCAAATCTTTGGAGCCCCATACTCTTCAGAACATGGATATCCTTAAAGCAATAAAACTTAATCTCCCAGATCTGTAAAAACAAACATATTGCCTTAATAAATATTTTCAATTGTCTGCCATGCAGAGAATCTGTTGGCAGGCTCTGGGTCCCTTACGACAAGAAAACATTACAGGAAACTCTAGGGAAACAGAAACATACCCGCGCTGGACACACAGTGGGAGGCACTCACAAGTCGAGTGTAGATTGTAAAAGGTGTCTAAAGGAAATTGTTCCATTTATTACTCCTTATTTAAAAAGCAGTATATCTTTGCTCAGTGCCTGAGAACCAAAGTACATATGTGTAGGTGAGGCAGAAGACTGGAAGCTCCTTGGCTGGCAGAACTTACCCACTCTCTTCACTGAAATACAGAATCTGACACCTCCCTGAATTTGTAATTAATCTTACTATAAATTCCTTCAATACTTGAGACATCACTGGATAGAATGTTTGCATAATAGTTCTAAAGTGCCAATACTGTGGATGGATTTTCTGTTAATTTTAAATATGACTACAGTGATTGGCTTGAAGTAGCCCCTATTCTTCCAGGTTCAACCATAAACAGCAATACAGATCTTTTTTTTCCATTGAGAGGCAAAGGATCAAAATTTCAAAAATTATCAACAGCATGAGATGACCAGCTCAAGATATCATAAAGAGGCTTGATCACCTTTGAAAACCTAGAGCAGGCATCCAAATCACTCTCCACTCAAAAAAACACCTTGTTCTCTAACAGCAAAATAAAGAGCTTGATCCTGGTGGTCATACCACAAGAATAACATAGAGGAAAATAATGATTAGGTGACTAAGTGTGGTAGAACTGTAACACAGAATGAAAAGGGCACAGTCCCATCGCTATTCCAAGCATTGCCTTGCTTTGCCTATGTGTTTTAATGGGGACAGGCACAAAGTATCTTGAGTTGCTCTAATGAAAGAAGGTTGCGCTACCCAGCATTGACCCAGAACGTAAGAAGCGCTGTCTTTGGGCATTCAAAGGTGCGCAAAAAAGCTTGCTACTGCTCTTCCACACGTAGCTTCTTGTAGTGAAATTAAAATGTGGCTTTTTATACAAGCCATGTTACAAGATAATTCCTCCTAAAAAATAAACTCATAAAAAAATGCTGTTAAAAAATGCCTGATCTATGTTTTCAGCCCACATAGATATTAAACCTAGTTTCCTAGACCCTGAAAAGCTAATTATGCATTCAATTAGAGTTTCTTAATAAAGATTAAAACTCTGAAGTCTATTACAAGCCCATATTTAATTCAACTGCCATTTTATCCATGCCATGAAAGTGTGAGTGGTAACAATGAATATAAATTATAATACATGCCATAGAGTGAATGCTATTTGTCCAAGTACGTTACTATAAAGAATTAAATTTTGCTATCGGTTCCATAATCTAGTTAAAATTGGTATTCTTTATTTGGTCTTTCAATGTAGTCCAATTTCCTACTTTGAAAAACAAATTCTAGGGAATAAAGAAAAGAGATTAATTTATCATTAAGACTCTGCTTAATTGAAGTCAATTCCGAACAAACTTGAATTCAATTTCTGCTCATTAAATTGAATGTGCTCTGCGTTTCTCTCTGCATTGCTTTGAGCAAGCAGCTGAGAACAAGGGACTAACATCAAAATTATTAAATTGAGGAGATTTTATTTGGTCTTCACATGCCAGAGCCGCTTTGATGAGGAGCTGTTTTGGCACTGAAAGGAAACGAGAGCAGCTGGAGGAAAAATCAAATGAAACTAAGCCTCGGAAAATTGAAGAAAACGCAAGCTTAATAATATTTAATAATTAAATTTCCACAAACAATAGCGGCAAATGAAGTAATCTGCAAAGTCTGTGAACTCATTTGCATAATTGATGCCGGTCCCCTGTAAATGAATAATGAAGATAATAAAAGATGTTGCTAAAAATGGGCACAATAACAGCAAATTTCATCAAGCCGCGCGCTCTGATTAATCTGCTCTTGCAAATCAGCAGCGAGCGGGGGACGCGTGATTACCCGCGCGGCGGCCGGCAGCAGGCGGCAGCCCGCCCTTCCCCGCCGCCGGGCCCGGCGCCCCGCTCCCGACCCGCCCCGGCCCCGGCCCCGGCGGCGGGGCCCCGCGGGGCGGCCGGGGCGCCACCTCCAGCACGGCGCTGCCGAGCCCCGGGGCGCAGCGGAGGCCCCGGCAGGGCGAGGGGCGCTTCCCGGCCCCGCAGCCCGGGCGAGCAGCTAGCTGCGCGCCCGCCCGCCGAGCGGCGCGGCTGGGCGAGGGCCGGCCCCGAGGTAGCGCAGGGCCCCGCCGAGCCCGGCCCGCAGGGAGCCCCGCAGCCCGCCCCTCCCGCCGGGCCGGCGCGCAGCTCTGCCCTCCGTGCCGCCCGGCGCCAGCGGCGTCCTGCTCGGCCGCCTTCCCGCGAGCCCAGGCCCCCTCCCAGAAAACGCTCTGCCGAAGCGCCCAGGTAGCGGGGCGGAGCCCCATAGGTCGTGGCCTGGCAGGGCCTGCAGAGCTGGAGAAGGCCCAGCTGGGGCCGTTGTGCACTTGGAGCTTCTGCTCAGCCTCGCAGTTGAACCGGCACTCCGTGACTGGTAAGACTAAGGCTGGCCGGACGTGAAACCTTCTCCGCACTGAGGGAGCCCCGCCAGGCAGAGTCACCAGCCAGCCCCTGCTCTACACAGATGAAGAGTAAGGGCCACAAGTATGAACGGCTAGCCAGGCTCTAATCTGGCTCAGGTGGTGGTAACCATAAAGTAGTACTTCCAAACTGAATACTCAGTTTACCCTGATTTAGCTACTCCCACAAGGGTCCAACCCTGCAGATTTCACTGGCATTAATTAGTGCTTTTTAAAGGACTGGGATTTTTCACAGACTGCAAAAAAAGATAGGAGAAACCAGTTAGGCTGCTTCCTGAAGCTGATGCGTAGGCTGGCAGTGGACACTATGCATTGGAAATGGGAAAGTATTCCAAAAAGTAATACAGCCACTACAATTTTTTAAAGCATTTAGAAATAATCATTTAGGAAGAAATAACTTCACTGGGATTACTCATAGAAATATTTATAGGATCAAGCCCCAGACTGTAGATTTATTCTGTTACCTCAAACATGATCTCTCAGAGAACTGGACAATTGCAGTGAATTGTAATGTGTATGTAATATTTAAGTGATTTATAACCAAAATTCAAGATACCCTCTATTTTAATTGTGTTATTTTGCTCAAATTCTGGATCCCCCTTAACTATAATTTGTGTGAAGTAAAGGCCGTGTATTTTATTTCAGAATGGAAACTTCAATACTACACACACCAAAGAGAAGCCTTTTATATCAGTCTAGTGAAAACCAAAAAAACCACATTATTTTCTCCTGCTTATGGTCATTTGCAAGCTGAAGTTCCATCTATTTAATTTGGTGAGCTTTAACTCATAAACCACCATCTCCTTTAAACATAAAGGAGAAGACTAGTCTGCCCTTTGTGGCACATTCATCTTTCCTTTTGCACTGATACTAAACAAGTGTTTAAATCTAGTTATTAAATCTATGTACAGAACTATATAAACATGCAATACACTTTGATATAATTCATACAAACATATCATGGACAAATTGCATTCACGACATACAAAAGTAATTAAGCCATTCAACCTAGAATAAGCAGGTTTTTCATGAGCTTGACAAGGAGGGCAATCACCAAGCTTACGATACCGGCAGACCTGAATGGCAAAAAAGAAGGTGTGATTGTTTTATTAGGCATGTAGGGAATTGTTTTATTAGTGAAACAGAACAGATCCCACTATGCAGAATGCAAATCCATATTGTGCAGCTAGGAGGATAGCTTTTAATCATATCTTTCTTTTTTTTTTTCCCTAATACTTGAGGAATAATTCAGTTCCCAGGACAGCCTTTGAACTGCTACAAATTCAGCAACTTTGTCATTGAACCTAAGGATCCTCCTTTTGGCTCCTCCAAGGAGGAGGATCCTCCTCTGGCCATAAGTACAAATCAGCCAAGAGCCAAAGGGAGTACTGAGGCATATAAACTAGTTTTATATCAACCAAGATTCCTCCTGCTAAACAGTACAAAAACTATGGAACAGGGCTAAGGATCCTCAGTCCACTGCGTTTGTAAACTTAGGAGTCAAAGATGCCATTAGTAAAGGAGACTATTTTTTTTAAAAAAAAAAAAAGTATGAATGGAAATTTGGATTTGATTTCTGATAGAAGTGATATATTTGGGGTGAAAGCCAGCTATTATAATGAGTTGGGTTACATGTGAGTTTAAAGCAGACCTTATGGTCACTCACAACTTGAATTACATTTAGACTTGAGTCAAAGTGGCAGATGGAAGGGTTCCGGTTGAGTTTATTTCTATTCTCAACTTGATGAAATTCCGAGTCAACAAAAGGACATGATGTGTGCTGTGTGAGAGGGGAAATAATGAAAGGGCCACAATGCTGAGAAGATGTAGATGGTTGTTGTCATTTGCAGAATATGCATTGTTAAATTCAAAATGGAGATCTAGGAAAGAACAGAACAAGAGTTGCACTCTGAAGGATGTTACAGTTGCAGTTTAGTAGTAGAATTGATTATGAGATGGTTGCCCTGAAAGATACTATGAAAAGGAGGAAAGAGGCGACAGGCACCTCGAGTCAACACCAAGTGCTCAGAGCATTCACACAGGATATGGGACAATGATAAAGGAGGATTTAAATGTGTGTCCTAGATGCCAGGCAAAAGTATATTTCCATCCCTGTTCTAACCTACAGTCGGACCCATTTAAGAGCTGAGGTTTCAGCTCTTAACATCAACAGTCATGCCAAAAAACATATCCCAAAGATCAGTGGTTATTCTGAAAGGGAAATTTGTTGAGGATTTTCTACACAAACAGTCATCAGAGCTGATACTTGCACCTGCATTTCCCAGGACAGAAACCTGCATTTGTCTGTGGCTGGCACAAGTCTCCATCCTTTCTACCACAGTCCAGCCTAGAAATTATTTTTCCTACAGAAAAATATTCAAAACAGGCATATTCAATACTTTTTCATCAATGATCACCATTTTCTGATAAAATATATTGTCAAATACCTCTACTGTACAGTTAGGTTGCAATGTGTAATTACATGGGAATTAATTGTAGTTTCACAATAAAATATCTGGGCAAAAATAATCATTCCACTGAACAAAGATAGTACAATTCTGCTTTGCACAGAATCCAGACATACAGGTATATCACTTGTCATAATCATGGAAATATGGAGAACCAAAATCAAAAGGAAATGTTTTTAAACATTTCATGGTTCAATCCAAGAGTCATAAGGAGGATTTACTGGAATTTTTAATAGCTAAATATTTACAGTTTGATGTCAGGTTATAACTTGGCATGTAAGGACTCAACCAGGAATGTAATTATTATTTTTTTAGAACAGTTTTAGGAAAAGTTTAGTTCAGTCATTTTTAACTTAAACAATTGTAATAAAAAATGAAGTTTCGTGGCTTGCAAAATTTTCTTATGCTTATATAGCAAAATTTTGATATTAAAAATAGACATTTGCTAGCAGTTAAACCATAGTACTACATGTTGGTGATTCAAACATCATCCACTCCAGAGTTTCTGTAGCACAGCCACAGCTGAAGAATTTGAATGTATCTCATCATATTGACAGTACTCAGCATAATTAGTTTGGGGTTGTTTTGTTGTTTTTTTTAAAATATTTACATTTTTTTTAACTACTGTATTTCCCACATTTTTAAAAACTGTAAAACTTAGGGGTTTAGGGTATTTTTCAAAGACAGGTGACACCAAAAAAAAATGATTCCATGTGGACCTTCAAGCTGGAAGAGCACTAGTGTGAGCTTCTGAAGGAAAGGCAGATAGCCATGCCAATTTGTATGAAAAAAAGGTCAAATTAATTAGTGCATTAAAGGCAGGAATCTCCATTCTGTCTTTCCTCACTGCCAGGCAGACCTCTCTTCCAGTCAAGGCCCAAAACTGGGATGCAATGTGTGACAGATTCAGTATTACTTCTATAGCCTCAGTATCATGAGCCATTATTTTGTGTAAAATACGTTCAATAGTAATAGTGAGTGAGTGTCAATGTGCATGAAACAAGAGTGTATTAGGGGCTAAATGCAGTGACATTCCTTGTAATGTGGAAAGTTGAAAACTATGTCAACAGGCTTCAATAATACCCTTTACAATCAGAGCAAATAGAAAAGTTGAGTGGGATAGTAGCCAGATTTTCAAAATTAAAAAGCAGGTGTTTGATTAAGAAATGGTACTTGCAGTTTTAAGATAATAATATGTGTTGATATAAAACTGATTTTATTTTGAAGAATCATCTTCTATTTCCTCCTCTTTTTGAGCTCTATCATTGTTACTGTTAGAAGTCATTATCAAAAAATCTTTGTCTGATAGTAGGATTGGGAATAATTTGATTTAGTCCAGTCCAGTCCAATGACTCTGGTGCATTGACTCAAGACCTGACCTTTGTTGAGTAATTAATTAAAAGGCCCCTGTATCAGATGCGAGTGTTGTGATTGTTTTTAATGCCCTACAGCAATCTTAGTCAGAAAAAAAAGATTCTAGAGTGCTATTCTCAACATGTTTTAGTACAGGTATTTTTCATCTTTAAACATGAACAACTGTGTTTTTAATTACTTGCCTTTCCATCCAAAATATTGTTTAAAAATTAATTAGTTAAGCTCTCACCTCAATGAAACACTAATTCAGAGATGCTGAGGCTGGTGTGGTATCTGGATAAACCTGTGATCTAAAAAGGCAGGAACAGCTTTTATTAATGCCTATTTTTTCTTTCCTTCCTTTCTCCCTCTCCACGCCCTTCTGATTCTTAGGATGCCTGTGTATTCCATGTTCTGTTCAACCAATCATTCTGGTATTGTATTTACATAGACTCCATCCAGAGAGCATCCTGAAATACGGATCTTCAGCACATCCTTGTTTTGTCCCCCAGCGATCCAAAGAAAGACACAGAATTTAGCAATTCTTGCAGGAAATTCTTCCATTTTAAGTTTCACTTGATCTTAGCCAATAGTTTTCTGGCAGAACCAGTAACATTGCTCTTAGTACAAATAAACTAACAGATTGGATGAACTCTCATTGCAATGGGAGGAAAGGACTAAGGCTCATTCTTCCTTCACCCCTGATTTCTACAGTCCCTAAGTGGATCTTGTAGGTTTTAACTGCAGAGCCACTGAGTAAATCTGGCCAATGTCTTCAGAGGCTAAGTCAATCTGGGGAGTTGTGTTAGATGTTTTGTACTTTATCTTTCAGCTGCCATGTTTCCCTCTATAGTCACCGTTACCTTGTCAATGTAATTGCTAGGAAACAGGCTTTCTTTGACCACTCCAACTGTTTATTTTCACTGCATCTTGAAATTGTATATGATGGTCTTCCATGCTAACTGGCCCTAAAGACCATAAACTTCAGCTAAGTGTTCTGCCATATTTCTAAAAAAGAAAAATTAAAAATTGACTGGTCGACAGGTCTCCTATCATACTTTTGGGACAGATTTCTTCCTGTGGGTGATTTCTCTTCAAACCTTATACCATTACATTATTTTACTTGAGTTTTGTTGGAATTTTCATATTTTAAATGTTCCTTCTTTATTAGCTACTCTGCAGCTTTTACTAGGTTAGGAATAGAGAAGACAGGTAAAAAGGTGTCACAAACTTCTGACCATGGCTTAAAGATTGGTGAAAGTATCACTAGAGATTGTATTTCTACCAATTCTCATAAGTAGGGCTTTGGTTCATGCTGTCATGTATTTAGTCATAGCCAGTGACATTTGGTTATACAATGTGCTTTTTTCTTCTAGTAAAGGAGGGGATTTATTGTCACACTATACCAACTTCCATATAACTGCAAGTAGCAATGGGCAATTAAAATAATCTTACTGGAAAGTTGTTGCTGAAGGGTTATTTTGCCAAAAAGTTAAACTCACTATTTAATTGTACTAACAGCATTATATAGAATAAAGAAAAATCCAGAGAGGAAACCTTTACCCAAAAATAGTCCTGTCACTACAAAAAATTCTTGAACAATTTTCTCTAGCTTGTTCAGCATCATCAAACCATTAATTCTAGGTAGCACTTTCAGTGACACTCCCTTGGAGGGACAATATTAGACATTCACTTGTATGATCTTCACCTTGTATGAAGAGAATGAATAAAAAATGAAGTTCTTCACTGTGAACTATTCCAGACTAGCTATTTTCATTTAAAAAACTGTTTATTTTACTTTGACAGTCTGAAGGTTAAATTAACTCTGAGTTTTCTGTTCTACTGTGATGCTAGTGGGAAGGCTCAGAGCATACTGCTGCCTCTTAAGATGGTAAAGGAAGCTATAACATATGGCCCAAATGTTAATATTCTAACACTATTAAATGTCTAAGTCATAGACTCATCAAAAATTTTCTGACCAGTGATACTTTCTTCTGTCAAGAGCGTACAAGATCTTAATTACTGATACAGAGCTACTGGGAATAAAAAAGAATTAAGATGCTCTTTCAAAATAAACATTTTCAGCAATGCATTTTGAATGCCGTACAATGTTTCCTATGCATTCCACACACGGCTGTGTTCCTCCAGTAGAGCTACTGTTCCTGCACCAGAAATGGAAAGGATTTAGGTTCTTGTACACATTTAAGGATTTGATCCCAATACTGGATTTACTGCCATTGCCTAAACAGAAGGTTTTGACCACCCTGGCTATGAAAAAAGCATAGAAGTGTATTATAGGTCATGCATAACCCTTTGTCCTTCTTAATAATGAACCGTAAGTAGAATTTGGGACATACTCTGCATCACAGATTTTGTAATTGCCTCCTCCACATCATTAGTGAATCTTAACTGAATTCACATGGAAGGAGAGTTTTCTAAACAGTGAAGATTTTTTGAAAAAGCTGAAGTTACCAGGCTTTTAGCTGAGGTTACCAGAACCTATGTGAGGAATTGCACATGTCACTGCAGTCATGTCACAAAATACATACACTGCACTGGGAAGCTACACTGAGAGAGCCAGACCAGCTTTTTCTAGAATAAACCTGTAAATCAGACCAGTACTGGAGATATTTGTTACTAGCTCATACAGAAATGAGTTCAGAGCCTTTTGAATTATTTGTTCAGTGCTCTAGCTGATAAACCGCAACCTATTTATTATACTATTTATGCATCATTGTTCAAAATGTACTTGCCTATCGTGAAAGGCTGCTATATTGTAACTAAACGTAAATCTTAAATACACAAAGTCCTATCGATTATATGTGGAATATCTTTTAAAAGTATATCTTCAGTTGGATATTCAGACTGACTACTTGCCTTAATTTATGCAAATATAGCCTATAGCTAAAAGCTTTGTATATTTGTTTCCCTATGGTATTAGTATTCAAAAAATAGGACATTCTTTCAAGGGCATTTTATAAACGCAGAACTATAATTTATATAGCAAATTAAAGCTCATACAAAATGTGTGCAGAGGTACATATTAACATATTTAATTTCAGTATTACCTGCAAACCTATTTTTTTCCATGCACTGCTCTAATTAGCCATATAAAATCAAGTCAGTATATTGTAAGCAATTATTTTAGTGGGAGTAGAAAGAGAATCTGAATTAAATATATGGTAAGAGATAATATCTTATGGAAATTAATATACTAATTTGTATCAAGAAAAATGTGTTCTAGCTAAATTTTATAAGATAGTTTGGAGTTCAAAAATATGACTCATGTAGAAGTTGTAGTTTTATAGTTACTAAGATGTTAGACTGTGGAACTGCTTTTAAGTTCCTTATTAATGTGCCAGTGCTCATTCTTTGATATCTGCAGATTGTCAGTAACTACTAATGTCATTTCATATTGTGAAATTTCTCCTACTATGAATATTCACTCCCCCTACAGTCAAATGTGCAAATTGTTAGTAACTCTGTATGTTAAAAGAAGTTTTTCTTCCATCATTTAAATGTATATATCATACTTGGCTCTTCATAATTTTACTTTTGTAACTATTCTTTTGAGAGAATTAAATGATGGTGAAAACCAAGTTGCAATTTTTGTTTCATTGAAATCTAAAAGTAATCAGTATTTTTTTCTTTCCCACTTTACCCTCAGAAAGTCTGAAAGCTAAATATGAAAATTATGTTTAAGGAATGAGAAAACAAAAACTGATCCACGTGATAATGAACTTCAGCTGTCTCCTCCTAATGCAGTTTCCAATTGTGATGGGATTCAAACAGCAGAATCCATTTTCTAGCAGTAAGAGCATTTAGTCGATCAAGTTGTTGTAATTCAGAATTTTACACTCAATTTCAATTGTAGAGTCAGCAATACATGCCATAGTTTAGTTCCCTTTCTAAGAAGGGTAACAGACCCAGACATTTCCTCCTACTCCTTGCTCATGATCTCAGGATATCCAGTGAAGACCAATACTAACCTCATGGAAGTCTGATGCCTGCATAACTACCTTATGGCCTTAAAGCAACTCTTCCCCATTTCTTGACACAGAAGTAGCTGCCTGGCATAGCTGCCTTATACCTCTACTCTGCCCTGGGAGAATGATAACAAGGAATTTTATTGCTTGGAAGAGTCCATTAAAAAAGCAAGCAGATAATAAAGCCTTTTAGAAGAGAGGTACAAAAAATTGAATTATGTTTTTGCCTTCCTGCCTTCAGCATCACACAAGAGTAGCTAATGTGCCAGAAACTTCCTGGATCTAGACCTGAAGAAAAGTTTTCCCATCTCATAAAAATTCAAATCTTTCAAATGCTTTACTGTTTCATACCTGGATAAACCAGTAACCACTATAAAAATACAATGCACACAAGCATGTTCTGGTTCTTCCTTTAGCATTCTCGCACATCCCAGCTGACTGTCCTGGCCACTTGGAAGTCTGAGGCAAGCAGTTCTCAAACTTCCCACTGAAGCCTTTTCATCATGTATAAACAGAAAATTTTCATAGGATGAACCTGTACCTGGAGAGAACATCAACTACTGGGCCGTCTTAAGCAGCTGTATTTTTTTATATATATACACAAGTAGGGAAAATACATATATATATACACACACACATATATATACACACATACACATACTCCTATGATTTGGGCAAAGCATCATCTCTAGTGAAACTCACTCTATTTTGCAAATCCTAAATAGTTTTCCCAACTATAGGAGAAATCATTTCCAATCCTCTATATTAAAGTGTTCAAGTAAAAGAAGTGTGAATAAAATATTTTTATTTAAAACTTCCCTTAACATTGTAGGATAAATTGGCAATGTGGCCTCAACCCAACCTCTAGAAATATGTGGAAGAACTTCAGATGTGACAGCTAAACCTTGCACTCAACATAAAGTGCAGTAAGAGTGACAGAAAAAGTGGCAGACAAATTAAAGAGCTACCTCTGTTTTAGCAATTTTTTGTGACAGCATTTTTAAAGTTTGCTGGGCAATTGCTCTAAAATGACAGTGTGCTGCTGAGCGGGTAGTGCATTGAGTACATAAAAGAACTTGTCAATAGCTATTTCAATACTTTCAAACTCACAGGAACTTTAAGTGTACATCATTACATCATTAAAAGATTAAATTCTCTCAGCTTTCACAGATGTAAAATTTTTGCTGCACCAGTTTCGCTAATTATCTCTGACATTTATGCTTATGGCATAAATGTTACATACTTCAGAGATGGTTCATTTCTACATGCTAGCTACTAGTTTGTGGGTTGAGTCAACACGCTTGTGGTATCAGAAGCAAAAGACTAAGTACCCAAATACAGAGAACTTTAGGTTCAGTGGTGCAGTTTTCCATTTAATTTTTCTTCCTCAGTTTCTCCAACTGTTATTAAGTCCGCCTTCTGTCATAGAGTAAAGAAATTATTTCCATGTAGCATTTTAAATGCATTTTCATCTTATCATAGCAGAAATTATGTCAAGTATGTTGTGATTTTATTTCAAAAGAAAATGGTTTGCTTACAAAGCAAATACAAATATGGTTGTGTAACAGGAAATATTCAAGTATTATTACTAAAGAAATATTTTGTATCTGCCCTATATTACTTACCTTCTGTGTACTTTTTTGGTATATATTTGCTCAAAATTAATAACGCACGATTTTGGCATTTTGGAATATAGCCTTGCTTGAGCAGTTTAAAGATTCTCTGCATATTTCAGTAAAAATGGAATAGGTTTTCTTTTTCTCATACATATCAGAGGTTTTGCAATCACTTTAACAAGTACTGTCTTAATCTTCCCAGCCAAAGCGACTAGTGACATTTTTCATCACATTACTCTGGCTGATGATGTGTTAGAATAAGAATGATCCAAACTTAGTTTACATCAGAATTATTCAAGTGATTCTAATGCCTTTGGTAAAAAAAAAAAATAATCCTGGATAAATTCTGCTGCCGGAGGGTCAAGACACAGATAAATACAGTTTTTCACTTCCATGTCACCAGTTTGAACCTATTCTATTTTAGTGCTGTCCAGCAGTTATCACTGCTGTAAGCTGGCCTGTGTGAAGTTACTAATAGGGAACCAGTACTAAAACAGGTGGAGGAGAATCTGAGATATACAAGACTGCAGTATTTTGTTATATACTGAAAAGTGTTCATGAGCCATCTAAGACGCCATTCTATCCCACCAAATGCATTTAATGTTAGCATGTAAATGTGGGAGGAAAAATAAAATCCTAATCAACAGGACTTCCTATCAACCACCACAAGTATTTCACATTGTGCTTTTTCCCCAGCCTTTCATATGGATTTGTACTTGGCATCATCTCGTGACTCCTGTTTGCATGCTTGACCTTGCATTCTGCTGCTACAGAGCAGAGCCAACGTGCCAGCCTAGTGCCAGCCGCATGAAGCTCTTAAATATTTCTAGTTTTTAAAAAGCAACATACTGGGGTAGTACTGGTGGAGCTAAAGCCAGTTCAACATTTTCTGAAACTGAAGTGTTTCTTAAAGCAATGTAATACATTGCACTCCCTGTAATTAGAGATAGGCTATAGCTGGAGTGAGCATGTGCCCCACACATATACCTGCTCAAACCCAGACTCAGATAAGTTTCTGCATTCAGACAGGAAATACGTGGGGAAGATGTTACCAGTGAAATCATACCCAGTCCTGTAGTTTAAGTCCACACTGGAACTCCAGTGCATTGGCTCCAGTGTGTCACAAAGTCCTGTATCTACCTCAATCCCTGACCTCTACCTGTGTGAAGACATTGCACTGCTGAAGAGTGTTCACACACTCTCATGCATCATTCACAAAATATATCAAATTTTGCACCTTAAGATTCTCTTTCACTTCAAAAACCAGTTTTATTCAAACAGAGACTGCAGGATCTAAGTTCATGTCAATAAGCACAGCATTACTACAAAGTAATACAACCCTCTGAAGCCCAGGTCTCAGTTAGATCCTGCAAACCAATATGCAGGAGGTGTGACATCATGTTAAAATGGTAACCTTAATCTTAAAATATTTATTAAAAACTGTCCTCAAATTTTGGGGGGTTTGAGCTACATAATGTCATTAGATTTTGACCACTAGCTATGTGCATGATTCAACCACAATTCTAAACATCTGAATAGTCAATAGCTTTACCCTATTCAAGTATTCAAAGTCATACTCATTGATTTTGTAAGAAAATGACCAAAACTCACAACATAGCGAAGAAATACAGTGCTTTTTAAAATGATACAATGTTTATAAAACACTTCACAAAGCGATGCATATCACTGCCCATAAAATGTGTATTTTGAAGATTTGTACCATCTCTTCAATCACACTCATAGTAAGCGAAATAATACAAAAGCAACAGTACAGTGTTCAGATAATATTGACACTAAACTATATATCAGCTACTACATGTATTATGAAGTAAACTTAAACCTACAACACTAAGGGAATTCAGCAGTAAGAAAACAGCTTTCCTCTGATGAGTACAGAACAACTTGCAATAGACATTTATCTCACTGAATTAACTTCTCCCTATTTGTGACAGTCCAACTGGAGTGTCAAAGAATGGCTTGTGTGACACATGGGCTCAATCTGCATTCAGGCAAAACTCCCATCAAAATAAATGGGAATCTCTCCTACAGTTCTGATTTTGAAAATGCTTACACATGTGCCTAACTTCAGGCTTAAGTAGCCCTACTGAAGTCCATACAATCACATGCTTAAAATTAATCCCACATAAATTTGTGGGCTCAGAGCCTAAACTGAGCCTTACATGAACAATGGCTCAGAGTTTCCAAGAGGAATTGCTTATGAAAACTTAATGTAAGACTGCAATGCCTAACTCTTCTAGTCTTCCTCTTCATCTGCCCCAGCTATTTCCTGAATAGTTCAATGCTCCTGTGGGCCAGGCAAAAAAGAGAACAGATATCCTCACTGCCTTAACTAACTCCAGGATTTATGCACTGTGTGAATAGTTTTGATCCAGATCAAGTTCTGCACTTTATCAAATGGCATAAATATCTAATATGATAATTCTAGACCTGTATTCATTAGTGCTTTAGTTGATGGGGACTTATGTTTGTAATGGTAACACACTGTCACTAAGGAGGGAAAAGATAATTTTGTGACAGGCAAATTATTGCTATATCTCATTAGGAATGTTATGTTCCTGTGCTGAGTTAAGACATACCAATTGCAAAGTGGTAATCATCATAATATCATCAAGATGTTGCTATATTTGAGTATGATATGAGCTCACCACCAGATCAGCCCATTGTCAACTACCAGCTTGGAGTACAGGCAAGATACTGCTCTACAGTGACTCATACACAAAGAAAAAAAAATACCTACTATGACAACCTACTAGGAGAGGTATTTAGTAATTTGTTTCTAGAAGCCTGGGATTTTACAGTTGAAGGGTGGAATATTTTGAAAGTTTGAGCCTGCAAGGAAAGGTGTCTGATTTCTCCAGCAATGCAATCTGTTCAAAGCATCTTACTCTTATTATGTGATAGCCAGTGTCTGACAAAATTACACAAATCTGCAAGCCTGAATCAGTTATACTAGACAATTTTGCTTGACTCTGATAGTGGAAAAGGCCACTATACCCACCGGACTCCTTTTACTGCTAACCAGCTTGGTCAGTCTTTGTTTAATGATGAATTGTACCCTCCTAATGAACAAGTCTTCAGATGCAACAGAATTGTCTCTGACAAACAGAAGTGCCACGAAGGGTTCAAAGTCTCCTACATTCAGTGAAATTCTCTCTCACATTAGGAGGTGTAAATATGTAACATAGAAATTTAAAAAATTTCTTCAGTTATGGATGGCTAGAAGGTGTTTCTAAATAGATTCCAAGGCAGTGCCATGTGACAGAAAGTATCTCCCTTGTTAAATCTTACTCATAGAACTGCAAGTTCATTTGTGACATTAAAAACCTGAGTTTTCATCTGCCCCCTCAATGCCCTTGAAACTCCCACAGACACGGTGACACAGAGCTGCAGTGATCCCCAGGACCTCACAGATCACTATGCAAGGAAGAAACATGTTCCCTTCTTGCCAAGTCTACTGACTCAGACAGTTGTGAAAGTTGGTAGTTTTCTCATTACCCTTTCTCCTACACAACAAAATAACCTAATACATACTGCAGAGTAAGCATGGTTTCATATGCCCAGAAGAGCATAAGCACAGGCATTTCAGTTACACTGGATCCAAAGACAGGTGAAGAACTTCTTTCCTGGAGACCCTAATACAGTCTTCTTCATTTCTGCCTAGCCAGGGGCAGTCTGGGTCCAGAAAGATTGTATCAGATGTTAATAATTGGACTGATCTAAGCAACCTTTGTTTTAGCCTGATGATTTGCATGGCTTGCATCTGCAAATACTTCTCTATATATACTTAAATTTCAGTTGGATAAGTTAAAGTTTTACATTTTTATATATATGCAAATTATGTTTTAATTCACTTATTTAGCAATATCTAATGATCAAACAGATATTTAAAGATTTTAAAATTATAAAGAAAATTGTCATTTACTTATGTGTTTGGCAATCATTCAGCTTCACAGCTGAATGATGGTATTCCAAGCTTTCTGGCTGTGTCCTATTCTTCCTCCCATGGACAGTATCATCTAATTACAGATCCTTGCCTTTTGTTGTTTTAGACTTTCTCCTCCCTCAGCTACACCTGTGGAAAGTTAATCACAAAATAAAATGAAGAAGCACAGAATTACTAATCTGGTCCTACATATATCTCCACCACTACAAAAACAGTTTCCCATGATGAACCAGAGGAGCCTACTGCCATTATAGAAGTGGAACCAGCACTTCCTTTTCCTTGAATATTTCCTCTGAAGTAAAAACAAAATAGGAAGGAAAGAACTGAAGAAATTGGGCTCTGTTCTTCTAAAGGGGAAAATATTTTTAAAGTCTGTATAAAACTTCCACTAAGAGAATCTAAGAATGTGTTCCCATTGGGCCTGCACAGAAATTTCAGTGCAATTATCAATACTTTCCAATTAATTTCTGCTATCCTTTCTCCCATAAAAGCAATGGTGCACACCTATACTGAAGAACCAAAGCTTTCTTTAGATGAGCAATTCTTCAAGATCCTGTACTTATAGATACCAGCTGTTTCTCTAGCACAGAATCAGCTGTGTTAGTATCATCTTATTCAGCAAGGAAGTCTTAGAAATGTCTCTGCCTGAAGATAGGGAGCAATGATAATTTCATCTGACCAGAAGTGGTCCTGAACATCACCTGAGAGTTCAGGTGGTTTAAGAAGCAGTTCTCTGTCCTCACACTATACTGACTGTACCAGTCTTATATGGGATTTTGTTGGATCCATACTGAAGAAGACAGAAACTTGGGACCTCAGGCTTTAGATTAGGAATACTGACATCCTTTCCTCCTGCTGACACAGCTAAAATAAAACACAAGTGATATCAATACTTCTAGTATCAGGCATTTTAAATGCAACTAAAATTTCCTGTAAAAAGGAAGTCAGTTCTTTCACCCTGATTTACTGCACTGACAAAGGAACCCCTCCTGATTTACATTACAGTATGTGAATGAAAAATTGGTATCATACATGTCAAAATGTTACCTGATACATTTTTTTAGAATCAGAGATTACACCACAAATATTTTTAATGAAATCTAAAAACAGATGAGTGAATTTAAGCCTCTAATTCATTAAGAGGTAAACTTCAAGGCTGAAGGACATATGTCACTTCTGGGGGAATTCCAAAGGAATCTAAATTTTTCACCAGAATTTTAGCATCATAGGAAAATGTGACAGTAGTAATAATACATGATATTATATACTGCTAGACAAGTTGGACAAATTACATCTGCTACTGAATAGATGTGGAAAGAGTC
This sequence comes from Strix aluco, assembly GCF_031877795.1. NCBI lineage: Eukaryota > Metazoa > Chordata > Aves > Strigiformes > Strigidae > Strix > Strix aluco. Next base: position 17,866,854 of record NC_133938.1, read on the forward strand.
TGTATTAGAAAACTTCCTGCTGGGTCACAAACATACATCCGTAATGGTTTGTTTTCAGCACAAGAGAAATTGCCATTGTCATATTCCAAACTGAGTGTAAATTGTTTTATTATAAACTCCCTGTTGGTCCCTGTTTAACTGAGAAATCGTTCAATCTAAATTTATCTTCCTTCTGCATGGCATTGCCGTGTGTTGGTATCACCAAATTGTGCCTCAGTAACAAAAACACTATTCTGTTAAAAGACAGACTGCACTCTTGATCTTAAGCAACCTTGCCACAAATTAACTCTTGGTTTGCCCCCACTTACTTTGATGTGTAATCCAAGGCTCTCAATCTTGTGAATCCAAGGCTTCATTTTTACTGATTCACAAGACAATCTCTACAAACTTCCACCATGCCTCACAATTAGAAATTTATATTTTACATAGTCTAGATTAGCAATGATAGATACACGTATTCCTGCCATCCTCCATTCAAATCACTTTTTAATTTGATTTCCAAGTAAGCTGACCTGTTTAAATAATGCCACTGAAATATACACAAAACAAATATGTAGCATTTGTGGTTGTCCTTTGCATTTTTTACTCTTTCATCACACTTTTAGCATCTGATGGAAACAGGGTAAGTGACAAAGACTCAGAGAGAACCATGAAGCAATGACTCAGCCATCATAGAGGCTCTGTTTAGCATGAGAAGGTCTTATTGTTGTCTCCAAGAGCTCCACCAAGGAAGGCTTTGTTGAGGATGTAATTTTTCACTCTTAGTGCCATGAAATGTCAACCTGAAGCAAATCAAATCCACCACACTTAGTGTCACAAACATCTCTATTATATCAACAAGAGCACAGCTGAGGAAAGCAAATAAATCTGGGCCCACAATAAATACTTACCTGCTAAAGATTAAAAGTGTTATATTTGCTTTTATTTGTATTGGAAATATAGGTTTGATTTGCATATGTAAACATCTGCCCACATTCATAAGGGGACAGAGTTGTTCAAAACAAAACAGGAGGTTTTATTTCATTTTCCTTAATTGGTGATTACAAACAAGTAGGGCATCAGACAACACTTCCTACTCACTAATTTAACCTCTGGGGAATAGGAATATATTTTGTATCTTGTCACTCTTCACTGGAAACCTGGAGCAATTTGTATATTTTCTTTAAGAAAGGAGGTTGAAAGGCAGGATGTTACTAGAAAATGAAGTGATCCAATCTTTCCAGCTTCTCCACATTCTCACCGCTCAAAGTGGCAGCCAGCTCAGACAGTGTGACTTGCACGGGCAAGCCAAACAAGGTGATAGGTGCTGTCTCAGAAGAAAGCAGGAAGGCAGAATTGCTTCTCTAATTATGCTAATAAAGGGCATCCTTAAAGCATATAATTCATTCCTCTTTTATATGGTTTTCCAGAAGAGGATAACTAAGGAAGAGCTTAGCAGAAGGGTGACTCCTTCTGTTACTTTTTTTTTTTTAAAGAATCCATGATTTACTGGGTGGAAAAAACCACAGTCCTTCCAAATCTCTTTTTATAGTGGGATTTTTCCAGTTCCTCTTCTGCACCAGGATTTTTTTTGCCTAATCTGGAGAAAGTAGAAGCCACAAGTAATGAAAAATTATAGTTTACCTCCAGGTGACTGTGAGGTCTTCTTCCAAATTAAGAAGGGAGTTTGCCTATTATTTTTCCATAGTATGCAGAAATTTAGGTGGTTATCTGAAAAGTGGGTGTTACAGCATGGCTTTGACTCAGCTAAAACTGAGTAAGGGTTATTTCCTACAAGAGGAAAGAGGACCTGAGTTTGCCACTACACTTCTCTTGCCTGAGCGCTGTTGTTCAGTTCAACAGCATGTGATGAAGAAGCTGTGAGTGTTCCTGAAGCAGTCTGCCACTCTCCACTGGCAGCCAGTAGGTCCCAGCTAGTCCAGCTGTGGCTAATTTAAGAAGTCACAGGTGCAGCAATAATCTAGCAGCAGGAACTGAGTCATTGTGGATATTCTTTTGGATATAGAACTGCAGCTACAGGCTGAGATCTGTCTCTGGTATGAACTTCCATCAGATCCTGGAAGATAGTTAAAGTAAATCTTCAGCAGGGACATCAGAAGTTAGAGAGGGAGAGAAAATTTAGCTGTACTTTAATTTTTGGACATGTGTGGTATAGTGTATTATTCTGGAGTTCCCCTAGCCTAAAATGAGGTAAAAAATAAGAGTATTTGTAATGAAAAGCAGTGACAAATATTTCTGCTACTGGCATGTCTTTCCTATTGGGAAAAGCAGTATGTGAAATATTATTAGATAGTTTGCTGTAGCTGCATGATATCTGTTTATTAGAACCCATTGATGTAACTAGGAAGCATAAACATTACATTTGCCAATAAAACTATTGCTACAGAAAAGCACACATCATCACAGTTATTGTCTTCACAAGGGTATGTTCCAGAGAGACTTACATTGGGCCAATCAATAATTTGTGGGTTTTCTGTTTAAAAAAATCAGTGTCTCATGATATTCAAGCATAACTTTAATCTTCCTTTGGACAAGCATCTAAAAACAAAAGAAGAAATGATGCATTCGAATGTAAGAACCTTGCAGAAAAAAAGATTTTCTATTAATCCAAGTCAAGAGCAATAACTACGCACAGAAGAAATGCATCCAAAATGCAGTACGCTTAGTGGTAGGATCTCACTTATTCCAAAGCTATCAAAATCAGAAATCTCTTAATGAAGTATAACTGAGTAACTCAGATGCAAAAATGAAGAAAGTGTTCACTTTGTGAGAAAAGCAGCACAGAGACCCCATTAAAGGAGAGATTAGAGCTGGAGGATGCAAGTTAGGAAACCCATACAGATAAAATAGGAACAAAAAAGAACCAGCCCACATTTGATTTCTGAAAACTTTTGAAAAAGCCCTAGTCGAGAAAAACAAAGGAGAAGAAATCAAAACAAAGCTTGTTTTCTGACATTCCCCTGCCAACACCCGAAAAATGCAGATAGAAAAAAGAAAAGCAATATCTGAGGGTGATGTAAGCATGCTAACTGGCAGGCTGCAAAGTGAGTAACTGAAGGGACTTACAAGGTGAACAACATTCTGAGTGCCAGGAGAATTTACTTGTATGTTAATCATTCACAAGCTGGGAAAGAATTAAAACGCCTACCCACTTCTCAATTATCATAATTTTTGGGTTTATGGTGGTGGGAATATTATTTAAATGGAAAAACATGAAAAAGAGCTTAAAAAATTAATTTTCTGATTTGCAATACATTTCAGTGCAATCATTATTCAACTAACATTAAGTCCTAACTAGAAAAAGTCCTTTTATACCTGAATCTCCTGTTCCATTTCAAAATTCAGCTAGTCAATATATTTATTTCTAACTGTACATTTCAAAAAACATGTTTTGAATGAAAAATATCCTTAACGACAAATTTAATGCCATGTTTTCTAAGGCCTCTTTCCTCCCATCTCCAATCTTGTTAATTCTAGTTGCTTGTTACTGCGTAGCTGTAGTGCACATTCCGGGGTGGGGAGGGGGGGTGAAGGGGTTTGGAAAGGGCATCTAGTTCAAGGTTAAGCTGAGATAAAGCCATAACTTGCTTTAGACTTATCTATGTCTATCTCAGCTGTGCGATATGACCCTCTCTTCTTGCTGAGCTGCATTATCTGATTTTGATACTGTGTATCAGCTGACAGACTTCTTGTTGAGCTTTATTCTTGCCACTGTGGTTTCAAAAGATGGCTGCAATGAAGTATGGACAAATATTTAGCAAACCTAAGGAAATTTGGAAATAATTTTACTAGACAGTTTTATAGTAAACTATTTGACAACAATTAGTAGTTTTCAAATACAAGAGTCAGCTAAACTTGCTTTTTTGTAATAAGTGCAATTATTCTCAGTGAAATTAAGGTGTCATTAATTTCCAGTTCATTCTTAACAGTGTCTTGCTATTTTTATGTTATTCCAGACTATTTTAAATCGACTGTGCTGTTTGAAGTGCCCTGTGAAACATCTTCAAAAGTAACCAACCGGAGAAACAACAGGAGTGCAAGTTAAGGTAGGAAAAATCAGCAGCAGAAGAAGAAGCTTTAGGGCCTTTATTTAAGACAGCCAAACACTGTCTTAAGAGCAGGAGATAGCTAGAAAGTGTGGAGCATGTTTTGAGAAGATTTCAGCTGAATTCTGGAACTAACAGGTAATGATATTATCCAAGCCACCAAACTTCAAGAGGCTTTCAAAGGTTTCGGCTTTGGCCCGCTTCAGTGCAAAAGCAATTATGTTGATTCTAGAATACTTTCGACTTCCTGCATTACAGAAACAGCTAACAGTGCTCTACCACTAAAGACTGATTAGAGCTTCAAGCTTCAGCTGGAATGGGTCCAGAGATGCTTACATCTGGTTTTATGCTTCAGTGACCACTGAGTCTCAGTAAAGAAAGGTAACAGTTTGGATTTTGATCCTGTTCTACTCTTGTACCATAACTGTTGAAAGAAATCCTTGTCTTCTGTCTCCCACCAACCATTCTAAAATGTCATCTCCTAAGCACGTGTTTATTTATGAGAACAGCTTCAAAGGGTTTAAATTTTGTGTTCAGAACAAAGGACACTGAGTTTACCAGTAGATTCGACTTATGTTGCTTCTGCAGCACCCATACCTGACATGCTTTGTCAGAGCTTCTGATCTATAAAATGTAAAAGTTATACCAGAGAACAACCATGGGCCCAGAATACCTTAACTGTAAAATATTTGCTTCTGTCTGATTTGCTTTATTCAATTTCTTTGATTAAGCCTTATTAAAGGATAGTTAGGTCATCATTACAAATGTTATGCAATATGCAAAATCTGTAGGTTTTGTTATTCCACTACCTTTCTGATGGCAAAAATAAATTTTCCTAAAACAAGACTAAAAATTATAGACTACCCCTGCTCTGTTTTTCATTCAGCATCTAAATATTCAAGGTAATCCAAAGCTTAACTCCACACACTATGAAAACTACCATTTAAAATTAATTTATGTTTAAAATGACCTATAAAACCTTTCGTCTAAACCTCGGTTGAGATATCAGTTGCTTAAATATATTCAACACATTTAGCAGAGTCCTATCACCTCTCCTGTTCTTATTTAATTAAGAATTACTTTTGCCAGCCACAGGAGAATCACAAGAGCTTTCTTTTGAGTTATTCACAAAGTGGTAAAATAACACATGCAGATACAGCAGCTGACAACATAAGCAGGGTCAGTATTAGGACAAACTGGCCAAAAAGAGCAGCTTTTGGCATAATTTTAATCAGTCCTTGGGTGCATGAAATGTCATGGAGTTTCATATGAAATGAAATTATCCCTTTCTCTTAGCTTATTTCTGTTCCAACTAATCCTCTAACTCTTTATTAAACATTATCTTTACCATCTGCTCTGGGTGAATGTTCAACACCTTGCAGAAGAACTCTGGGCTGATTGGTTTTTATGGGCAACATGATCTGAGTTTTATGCACATATTTAGGATTATGTCAAGGACAAAGAGGATGAATAATCCATTAACTGTAATAAGCAAGAACCCGTATCAGTGCAGCTAGAACATGTGTTATGTCTCAAAAGCAAAAGATGAATTAGAGATATGTGGATCATAAAATACCCATAACCCAGGACCCTCTCTATACTAGGACATCATTTCCATACATACACACTCCACTAAGCAGCATTTCTGGAAGTGACGTTTCAGTCTTGATGAATCAGACTTTTAGTGCTGAAATGGCATTTCCAACCCTACAACATGCAAAGAAATAGCTCCGCTGAACTGGACATTGCCTCTAACACGGAACAGATGGCAGCAAAATATCTGCCCCATGCATATGTCTGTCAGCCACATCTATATGGTCAATAACAGAATGTTACTCTATTTTCATATTTTTTTGTAAGCCTCTAAAATAAATTATCAAGCAACTGCTACCATTTAAAATCACAGTCTAAAAATTTACATTTAAAAAAGTAATTGTCAAAGGTTAGTCAAATGTTGCTATCACTTAGATCCAGTTATTGCTTCCAATCTTTGATAACAACAAACATTAAAATAACATTATCACTATTAATCATAATATTTAGTGTAATGTGTATCATCCTACCAAGACCTCATTTGCCTCAAAACACATAATTCTAAGAGTTTGGTTCCTTGCTCACAACATTTCATGTAATTACTCACCTCTTTCACCTTTACGCATCTGTTGCAATAATTTGTCTTCCTTTGGCTAACCTTTCAGACCAAAGTATTTACCCTCTCTTCCACTATAAAGGTTTATGATCCCATAATGAACAACAATTATGATGGTATCTGATCACAGTGTGTATATTAATGGCAGAAAATATCTGACAATATGTCTTTACTCATCTCCTTGCAAAAGGTTTGCGCCAGGTATCCCTGCAGTATGCTCTAAGATATAATGACAGACTACTCTTCTAAACATTTTCAGCAATTTGCAGAGAATTATTTGACCCACAGTGAGCAGTATACTTCACTGCTATATCATTCTATACATAAAGGGAAGGATCGAGGTTTTTTACTGATGTAAGGATTCTGTTGATTTCAGCAGACCTAGCTTAATTTAAGTCAACAGTGTGGTCTATAGAATTGGTGCCACGGTAAGGACTCTGAGAGAGGTACACTTTACTGACTACTGGATATGCTGGTACAGACTATGAGGGTTGTCCACCTGAGAGCTTTGACTAGTAACAGAAGGTTGTATTAAATCCTGGTATTCAAACCTCAGTACTCTACATTCTTAGGCTGACCAGGGGCCTTGACTTCTTTACCTGCTCCTCTAGTACCCACTATGGGCAAAACAAGTAAGAAGAGAACCACTGAAACTTTCTGCCAGGTACTGTGCTTCAGACCACTGCCCTCATAGCTCATTGGATTAGAGGGAGATCAGATTGGACCCTAGCTCAATTATTTTATGGAAACCTGCTCAAGTTGCATACCCTAATCTAAATCTCAAGTGTGCTAGGCAGGAGATGAAAATCTACACAATAGTTGCATAGCTCAGGTTCTTGGTAAACTTATTTTTCTAAACTTCAAGACTGGTGACCCGCTTAGAAGTACAACCTGTTAATTAAAAAAGAATAATAGAGCTAAAAGAGCCCAAAACATCATTATATTAAATGGCAAACAATAAGCTAGTATCTTCCTCTCCAAGTCCTCCAGCTATAGGCAGCATTCAGTGGTAGTAATAGGTAGGCAAGGAAGGATCCAGATACCAGGTGCAACAACGCATATTTCTTTCCTCTCTCCCTTTTCCTCTGCAGGAGTCCTCCACCCAGGAATAAAACAAAAATTAACATTCCTACTTCATCTCAAACACAAGCACAGAAGCCCTGGGGCGTGAAGAAGGAAGTGAAGGGGAGTGGTATAGAGTCCTTCTACAAGCATTTCTAGCTGAGATCCCAGACTCTAACTGTCATCATATTTTTGCCCCTGTCAGAACCACACTTCAGTACTTTGGTTAGTTTAAACTTGCAGTCTCCCATATCAGATTTAAACAGCCAGTGCATTCTTCAGTTAAGTCTATTATAACTTGGAATCCTTCTGTTTAATGGGAATATGTATGTACCAGTGGAATAAATATAACATAATACGGCACATATTCTGAGTGTTGTCTACATTTCTGTAGTTAAGCATGTTTATGTCACAGAATTTCTCATGTAAATAATTGGTTGCTTAATACACACATAGAGTTCTTCATAGACTAACTAGTCTTTGTGAATCCCCCAATTCAGCACACAAACACTATTACTAAACGAAAATCTTCTGAATAAAGGTATACATAATATTCAGAGTAAATCCCATTTATGATAGGATACTTCTAGAGAGAGAAAAATGGGTTCCAAACACTGAAGTCTGGTCAGGGGTCTAGGCCACTCACCAGAAGGCCACTCCTATCAGCTCTCATCCTAACCACTCAACTTCAAAGACTCTTTGAAAGTACAACATGGAGTTACTTTTTTCCTGCTGTTACTTCCATTAAACCTATTCATATGAAAGAAATTAAAGTTACTTTTCAGGTATGCCTGTTGAAGAGTGCCAATTTTCAACCCAACGGGAATTTTAAAACAGAAGATAAACTTAGTATTTATTCTTATGTAGAAAGTGTCTCTCCCTTCCCCAAATCTTGTTTACATACATACATACATGCAGGATTTACCTGAGGTAGAAGGACAGTGGGAGAGGTAGAAGAACCATCTCCAAAATAAAAACCTTGAAAGTATAAAAAGAGGAAAGCAAGAGAGTTATGTAAAGTGTTAAAGGGAAATAAAGATTTTATACATACCTTAACTGTTAGCATGAGTAATACACAAAATGGATTTGGTTTAGGTTATCAGCTTTTATCCAGATTATCCAGACAATCAGCATCTGGTTTAAGTCCCCTATGTAACCATCTGTAGTAATGTCACATGAAGGATTAGCCTTATCTGACATTTGTAATGAATATATGGATAGAAGGAGAGGAAGGAGTGTGAAATGGAGTGCACTTGTTAAAACTTAAAATCAGGTGAAACCACATCTATTTGCTGATTCTGATAAAAACTGTGGGGTTTTTTAACTTTTCAAGCATTAGTGTATGTATTAAAAAAGCAACATATCCTCACTGTTTTTTTAAAGAAAAGCAGGCAAATTGAAAAAAAATAATATATTTTTATGTTTGACCTTTTAAACATAACTAGAACATTAAATAAAAATAAAGTCTAATTCTTCATGTTCAGTTATGACAGATGGGTGTGATCACAAAAACATCAAAGGCAGGCTTACCCTAATCCTGTATAGTGGTAAGTGCCTCCTGAAAGGTCCTGAGTGCCTTCTAATCCTACTGAGGATAGGCTGCAAGTGCATCAAGAGGTAATGGGAGTAAGTAACAACGGTAATAGTGGGCTTTCCTATCCATAGGAGGAACAATACATATCAAAAAGATCTGATGTTAGGAAATAACCAGATTTATCTAAACATAGAGATCAGAAAGTGAGAAGATGTGTGTTTATTTTCCACTCTTCATAAGCTATATATTGTATGTATAGTATGGCCTTAGGCACAGAGCATGTGGCTCTAATTCAGAAAATCTGGCTTCTCTTCCAGGCTCTGTTAGCTGCACAATATTGCACAGTGCCCCAGGCCAGTATCTTGGCATCAGTGTCTTCTTTCCACAAATGAGAATAAAGAGATCCTATGAATAAAATGAGAATAAAGGATCCTATAAACTTGAGGCAGGTAGCACTACCTTTGGAAGAACAACTGAGTTGGAATGACCGTCGATCAGGTCAAGTCCACCAAGAAAAATCTTTTCATCCTAAAATGGCCAGGTGAAAGGTCTAAATGAAGACTGGGCTGAGCGTTTTGAGGCTAGGTGATATGAGAACATAGTAAATAGTACTGCAGTGGAGTGTGGCAGCTAAACAAACAAGGTATATTGTGACAATGCCAACCACTCCTGCCCAGTTTAAAACAAGCCTGCTAAGTCAGGCAGCACAAGTACCTTACACAAAGTGACAGATGATATCTAGGGTAGCTTAAGAACTAAGCCTCAGCCAGTTTTATCTCATCTCAGTGAAAATCTAGGATGACTCCTATTGGTCATGTAAGACATGAATATCTCATTTCCTTTGGTGAAATGGCCACAATTAATAGCTGATATTAAAAAAATGCTTCTTTATATGTGTATTATTAGATGTCACATGTCCATGAGGTAGCTCAACGCTTTTTTTTTTTCAGATATCCAGATACTGCTGTTACCAGATAGAATGTCACTAATGACTACATTTTATAAATTTGTGTGAGACATTTTTATAGCACATGCTGTATTGGCACCATTGCCCAGTACTGCATGCAATTACTTTGTTGTTGCTGTTGTTGCTGAGGGCCAAGCTCTAACAAATTAAATTTAGAGAAGGGAAATAGGCTTATATGCAAATGGAATTAAATGCTGACACAAGGATAAAACAGCACTGGATTTAGACAGGGCTCTCCCCCCGACTTTCTAACCAATCATTAGATTTAAATTGAGCAGACAGATTCATCTTTGATTTAACTCCACTATAATCAATGGAACTGCAGCAGGGATGAACCTGGAGCAATATGTTTTTGACAGTTTTTATGCAATGGCTATCCAGAATGAAGTAGATGAAACAGATTTTGCTTATAATTTATGAAATTATTTCCCCATCCCCAAATCCCTACATCAAGGAAATTAGTTAGTGCATAAAAATGGATAAAGTAGGCAGCTGCATGCCAAATACCAACTGCTGACCACAGGCTCTGTACCCATAAACCAAAAGCCAAAATATTTATCTTGACTTACCTGTGATCCAGAAAGAACTCCCTAATGGTGTAAGTAGAGCTGGATAATTGCATGGCTTCTTCTCTATATCACTTGCACTGTATAAAAACAATGAAGTACCTTTAGTGTTTCTATAATATTTGAATCACAATAATTGCTGAATTTAGAAAATTATGTTCTTTGGTGATCTATAGAAGACCTAAGAAGAATAATGACTGTTGGTCTGATCACTGAATTAGATGAGATCCATATTTCAGTAAACTTTTAGAACCCCTGTTTGCATTTTGTGCCTTTATTACATGACTGCTCCTATACATGGGTTCCTTTCTTACCTGTCTCCACTGGCACTTCTTGTGGAAAGAATAAATTGTTTATCAAAATACTTTGTAAGTTAATGTAGGACCAAAGGACTCTGGCAACATGCACTGTATATGGAACTAATGAGGAACCAGGGATCATTGCTTGTACCAATCTGACAGACCCTGATTTTTTTGGCACCTTGTTTTTGGCACCTAATCCTCTTTCATTTTTCTCTCTCTCTCTAGTTTTTCATTGCTTCTTTTCAGCTGACAGCTCATTGCTTATTCATTTATTCATGGGTCTTATTTTTTTGGTTTTGAGGAATCTTTATTCAATGGTAAATTCAGAGGAATTATAGTTTGTTATTCTGCACAGCCACTTCTCTGTATTAAAGCCATCAAATGATACAGAGAACTTCTGTACAGGCATGAATTTTCACCCTTATTGTGTCACAGTTTTCACTCTTACCTTACTTTCTCCCACATAAACAAAGTTCTAGCTTCTTTTTCACTGTAGAAATAGATATAATGCTATCTTAGGTAACTGCTAATGGTTAACCACCCACATTTGAGGGAAGCGTAACAGACTTCCTATTGGCTCCTATGACATAGTCACCATCAGCCAGAGTTTGCAGATGATCTGGCTGAAATGTTAGAGTAGTACGTGCTTTTTACTTTGAGGCCCATGGAGCCCCTGGGTCCACAGTAGGTAATTAAGAGAATATTGTCAAGAAATAAGTCCGTGCATTGAAAACATTTGTTAACTGCTACAGTAGAGTTATCCTCAGCTGGCAGAGTGGCCTTGGGACTACAGTTTCTCTAGGCAAAAACAGCAGAGCAGACAAATTTCAAAACACAAAACTTATTTCACAGCAAGACTCACTTCAGATCAAATAGCCTTAGCAAAGTATCAATTTCCTTTGTACACCTTGGCTTCCATATATAAAAACAAGAGGTAAGAATCAAACAAGACAAGTATCTAGCATTGCACTTAAATTGATGGGATTACTGATCTTTGTTTACATTTGCTGTTCTGTAGTAAATCACTAGGGACATAGCAAAACAGTGCTTCTCAGTAATATTATACTAAACAAAGGTGCTAGAATCAGGTCTGAAGCACACACAAACTTTTTTCCTTTCCTCAAACATATGTATTTCCTTCTTCCCAACCCATGAAGAAAGAAAAAACAAAAAAAGAGATATTTGCTACCAACGCATTTTGCTTACTGGAGATTTTTGAAAGCATAATCAGAATTACTTTGGCAACATGCAGTCCTATCAAAATATAAACAACTAAGAGAATTACTGTGGTATCATGTATTTTAATGAAAAGCTAGTTCCAAAAAAAAATTTAACTAAATTATGAGATAAGCCAACAAAAAGTGAGGAAACCAACTGATTTCATAATACACATCCAGCTTTAAAGAGAAAGATAAAATACTGCCTTTGCAAGTACATAACTGTATAACTTACAGGAAAATTAAGATTTTACAGTTCAGCTACTAGTATTTTCCAGAACATGAAGCATGAAAGCCTGAGTATTCCCCTTTTTTCAAGTTTTTACCCTGTTCATATTTGTTACCACCTTCCCATCATTTATGTTTCACTGATTTCAAAACACAGAAAATGGTCCATCAAAATAAAACATTTTCTAGATGTTACAAGCTGTATTACAATCCTTCTAAATTTTCACCATGGAAACTAGTCATTTTCAAGTAGTACAACTTTATGCTTACTTTCTGGAGTTCTAAACATTTTGTTCTAAACATTTAGTGATTCGGTATGGTCTGGTAGTAGCATACCCTAGAGTAGTCATTCTTATGTGAAGAAAGCAGAGTTAGAGATGGTAACTAATATTACCATGAATTCAGGGGTCCAAGCAAAACTAAGGTACAGTCTCTTACTTAAGAAGTCAAATCTGCATTAAACTGCCCCTTTGAATACTACTAATATTAGTATAAAAGTTTTCAACTCAAGCATTATAAGCATTTTTTTTTCTAATCTTTCAACAGATGAAAAACAAAGAGCATTTTAAGGAGTGAAACTTGCATCAGGTCTTACATCCAGGAAAAAAACTTGCTGGATTACTATCAGCCTCATAGAGTAACATTAACAGCTTGCCTTGAAACTTGAAAAGGTAAGTGGTCCATTAGTTTTTAGATCTTTCTTCTACTCTAGCTTTGAATTTCTCCTTTTTGCCTACCAAAATAAGCACACTGATTTCTCGTTGCAAGAATGTTATTCTCCATGTGTTTCTTATGTCTGTAAAGAATCAGTTTCAAAACCAGTTAGGGCGTTCAAACTGAAAAGAGGCTGTGCATATAATGAGTTAATCATTTCCCTGACATATTATAGGGGTTTACATTGAAATAATAAATAAAATTAATCTATTTAGTACTCTTTAAAATGCCTTTCAGTTCTGCGGAGTGACTGGCTGCTGTTCAGTGCAATCTCCCTGCGGCTCTGGAGCCCCCTGCCGTGATGTGAATATGTACCTGCCGATGCCAAGGCGACAGGGGCGGCTGCCTTTGCCTGGGCCCTTCATCGGGAAGAGCTGGCTAAACAAACCCACAGTTGCGAATGGTGCTCAGCGCTCAGATGGACATACCATCTTGTGCCCTGAATATTCCCTCTTCATTTTTCCCCAATGCTAGAATCTTCTCTCAGTCTCTCTCCCAAACTAAATGATGTTCCTAAAAAAAGTTTTATATGCCTTTGGTTAGAAAGTAGTAAAACAGAGAGTCAGAAAAGAGTCTTTTATACAAAACAAAAGAAAACAAAAAGGATCCAAAATATTCAAGTATGTAATCATCATAGTAATCAAATGAATATCCAAAATAAAAGTCGATAATGGGTGCATTGTGAGAAACTGCCCCATTAACTGGTGAGCAGCCACAACACAAACAGAAAAAACAAATACAAGGAATCATCCAAACACAGAATCTGAGAACTATTCAGTGAAAGCATTCTACCACCTCTAATATGATGAAACATCCAGCTTGCAAATACAGAGTCCAAACAGTGCAGGGAAAAAAGTTAGTTACATTTTTAACTCAAGTTAAAATGAACCATTGGATGGCACTGAACTGTGAAACAGGAGAATCTGGATTCTGTTTGCCGTGCTGTGTCTGACTTGTTATGAAATCTGAAGGGGTCGCTACATGACTCTCTGCCTCAGTATCCTTCATTCCTATTCTCAACTCCGGTCAGATACAGAAGGTATGGATCAGTTCTCACAGTGGGTATATCTATGCCAAAATCAGAAGAGTGACAGAGGAATGTGAGTGAAAACATTCCCAGGCTAGCTTTACTCTCACTGGCCCACTCAACTATCCTAGTGAGATTTTAGTTGCCTCAATAAGCACTCAGGATGTTTGGCAGATTTCTGCATCCTGTCCATGTTTCCTGTCAAAGTACCTTGATGAAGCTTCTTTCAGCTGTGCCTGCCAGTCCTTCCCTCTCTCCACTTAATTACAGTGTGCAATAGTCACTTCCTATAGGTGGCACCTGGATCTCAACTGGATCTTTAGGTACCACTTTACAACACATAAAATTAGGTGCTGCTGAAATACAAGCAACTTTCTTGCAGTGATGGTTTGTTGATGAACTAGCCCTGCCTTTCTTCAAATTTGGTGTTTAGAAGCATCTCCTGCAATTCTGAGTAATTCATGCCCCACCTGCCTAAAGTGCAGATCCCTGCACTCAGTGTCCTGAGCCTCAAAGAGCCAGTCCGTGCCCTCTACAGCCAGCTCTGCCCTGCAGCACAGACACATACCTGTAACATGCCAGGTGGCAGATGTACTGCCTCATTGACTCCTTGTGCAAGCACTCCAGCAGCCACTGCACAGGTGGTTGGTTAATGCCAACAATATGATGCATATTTCCTGTGCTGAGGGGAACTGCATCTTTCAGGAATTGTATCAGGCTCTGGCAAAAAATAATACAGCTAGGGAGAACATATTTCAATATGAGTGAGCTAATTATAATTTTGGCTCCTAAAGCTTTTTAACAGCCAAAATATAAAGTCCAGCTGGCATGTCCTTCCGCCTGCCTGAAGGAAATAATCCCAATTTATAGCATAATCAAAAAACATGTTTCCATATTTTTGGGGTTTTATAAGTTACTGCCAATACATCATCCTATGGAAAAGCCTCAGATTGCTTTCCAAGTGATGGAGTGCCAGGAAGAAAAAGTTTCAATGTATACACATTTTACTGCCTCTACACTGGTTTAAAAAGCACACAGGATTGCCTGGCTGGAAGTGAGGGGGAAAGACAGATCAGTCAAGTAAGGACTTTGTGAATCACATAGCCCTGTGCAATTAAGGGGCCATTGTTAATTTTCAGATTGTCATAAATCCATTGGAGAATTTGAGACAATTCAAAAACCAATTACAATAGAATGAAGAGGGGATTGGGCAATCAGCTGAAATGAAATCCAGCCCACAGAAACAAAATGTTGCAAGAAATCAACCCTGAAATATGCTGGGAGAATAAAAAGCATATGGAATTGAGCAACTGCGCACGTATAGTCTTTTAAAGATCAAGGTTATTTGGTATGAAGGCAGAGGGTGTTGCATACTCTGAACACTGTTTTGCTAAATACATTGGGTCTTACTTGTTTCAGTCAATTATATACTAAAAAATGTTGAAACTACCACAGATGTACAGGAAAGCAGCTGTATGGTTTTCACTCACTATACCTGTAGTAATAAATAAATAAATATGTTTCAGAAAAATACTATAGCACTACTTGCCCTGAAATAGTATTTTGAGCATGCACCTGCAAGGGCAGATAAATTTTTCTACATCTCATAACCAAAACACTGCACCACAAATAGCAGTTTGCAATGATCAAAACAGCATTCATATGTCTATTTTTAAGTGATGTTTCTTTAGAGATATAATTACGGTTTTGATTACTTGTGCACTGATGTAAACTAAATGAAACATTCTAGGTTTTATTGAAAAAATGTAAGGGACCAATCCTACAAACTTTATTAAAATGAGTAAGTCTTAAATAATCAACAACATAGACTTCAGCATGGTTCTTTATGTGTGTAAGAAGTTTATGTAGTACCCTACATGACTTAAAGCCTAGACATGTGATCTTGATTAGTAATCTGGCAAACCAAGGATAGGAAACCACATTTACTCTTCAGCTGACAGTCATCTTGTGGGATCCATAGTACTTGAAGTGTTGTAAAGCTTAATGTTGGTTCAAGTTCTGCAACTGGAAGTTGAATAGGGTATGCCTCCTGCCTTCTATGGTACATTATGACTTGAATGCAATTTTTTTTGCCAAACTCATCCACTCTATATTTGTATGCTTGGGTATTCAAATTCCTTCAGTTTAAGTCAACGCTTGCCCAAGCCATCCTGTCTAACACCAGAATCTACATGGAGAGGGCTTTGCTAGCTAAGTGTCTGAAGAAACTGCTAGTTTCAGCATTTCTGCAGTTGCAGAAATTCTGTAATATTTTTTTCAGTAGTTCAAAAATGTGCAAACTTAAAGCATGCTTTGGATGGCAATGAAGACCAAATGGAAGCCTGCCTCTACACACTGCCTGCTACTTCAGCCTTTGACCTTTATAACACCAAACCCTTCAACTGTTCCCTGTGCCTCTCCTCAGCATGCATTACACAATTACACTATAAAGGGTGTAGTTTGAAGTACAAGTGGTTTTTGACCTCCTAGTTCAATCTATTGCTACATTATCATGACATATATAGATCTGTTATAACAGTGAAGCACCTATCAGTCTCCCAGTACTAATACCTAGTTATTTACTAGCAACTACAGCCAGAACCCTGATTTTCTCTCAGGATCCCTGAGGGTTTTCTCTCTTATCAGTTAAATACAAAATTCCATACATCTTTAAACCTTTACTTTCCGGGTATCTTAACTACATGTCCTTTTGAGATAACATTTCCTTGGTAGGGATCAAGTTTGTGGCCAGCCAAAGCTGAAGAATAGCAAGCATTCAGGGACAGGAATCATATAGCAAATTTGCTGAAAAGATTATACAAGTGAGGGCTACTAGCACCATGTGGCAGTGAAAATAGCTTCCTGCATCCAGAAAAAGAAAATACCAGGCCACTGAGTCACATGTTATGGGGTAGTGGAGAGGACGGGGGAAGACAGAATACTCAAAAGCCATCACCGTGACATGGTAGGAAGGAATGGACTGGTTTCCATATGGACAACAGCACCAGCTGGAGCAACCACCCCTAGCACATCAGAGGTCTTAACTGAGGTGAGCTCCTGAGGGAGGATGCAGTTCTCAAGGTCTGGGGCTGCAGGGATTGCCAGGGTCCTCTCCCTGGAGCCGGGGCAGGTGGAGCTAAGTAGTGTGTCTGGCAGTGAAGACAGCCCACATCATCCTGGACTGTATTATCAGCATAATCAGCAGATTGAGGGAAGGGAATAGAGACTCATCACTTGTTACACCACATCTATAATTCTGTATTTGGGTTTGGGATCTCTGCAACTAGAAGGACACCAGTAAACTGGTGAACCACCAACATGGTCAGGGTCAGAATATATATAGGTTTTATATATATACACACATATATATATAAAAGAATTTCATGGATGGTAACTAACTGCAATAGAAACGGCCACAAGCATTTCTTGACTCACAAGAGGCTATAGGCTAGAAAAAAAAAAAATCTAGGTGATATATTTGATGTATATTTTCCTATTTTTCTCTAGTTGAGGTTTTTTTGGGGGGGGGGGTGGTGCTACTGTTAGAAATAGTATACTGGGCTATACAGACCTTTAATGTGATTCAATATGAAGCTTTTATAAAGATTATTTTAAACTGTTTCACTAACATGCCAAGTTTACTATCTCAAATAACCACATAGCATAACTGAAAAGAATCCCAATAATTTAGAGGGGTTTGGATTAGCTCCTGTTTTCCATAAGGAAAGTATGAGGTTCAGGAGACTGGAAGACAAGATGAGCCATAGGAGAATCAATCTGTCGACATGGTCCACAAAAGTCTGAGAACTACCAAATCACTAAGTACTCAAAATTGTGTGCAAAATATGAATAAAATATTGATTTCATTAAAAATGTTAAGGACTACTTAATTCAACAACATTTTATATGTTTGCATATTTATTTCCAAATTTGCATATCTGTTTGCATATATCTTGTAAAGCTGAATGTTAATTATACTTTAAAATCATGTATAAATTGTAACCAAGAATGTTGTATGAATTTTGGAAATAAGAGACACACTCAAGTACCATTAATTATAAACTGCCATTTAAAGCATACTGAAGCAGACCTCATATTGAAAAAATATTGAGCCCTTGACAAATAAAAAAGGCAGCAAGAGTTATTAACTGGTCTAGCTGATTAAATGGCATCTCCTAGTAGCATAGCACAGATTTCTTTTTTTTCTCTTTCTCCCTCCAGATCACGACTTACTTTTACTCAGAAGAGACACATGATAATTTGCTGGTCAAGACAAATATTGCTATATACTGCAAATATGATACACTGGTTTATAATTTCTGTTTAGGGCAATTCTCTTCTTGAAGTTTTCTTCATATATAAATGACAGTCAGTAAATATGTAACAACAGACAAATAAATCTACATGGGTTACTTTAATGGACTATTGTCAATTGAGGTGAGTTGAAGTGATTTTATCACATGCTAATTAGGTTTGTGAAATGATTCTGCGTAATTTAAAGAGCATTTACACAAGGTCAAATCTCAAGAAGCCTCCGAAAACCTAGACTCTCTAAATACACAAGACATGATGATCTGAGTATCACTTAAAGTGGCAATTAGAGACGGTCAGCTTTCTAATGTTTTAGATATAAATCCAAGGTCAGGTATCCCAGTAATCATTAAGAGCCAGGAGCTTCCTAAAAAACTGTTGCTTAAGAATACTGCAAAAGTATTATTTGCTCTTGTGGTTTTGAGATGTGTAGAAGATCCATTAATATTGAAAGAGCAAAATTCAAACTTAGAGCTCAGATAGAGAAGGTCTGGCAAGTTAGTGCAGATCAGTGTTGCCGTCCTTAACAGTTACCTATCTCCGCAAAAGGTTATCCCCTTAAGCAGGGACAGCAAAAAGGTAAAAATCCACACCTCTCTCTAGTCACTCCAAACCTGACATCTTAATTTACATGAACAATGAAGCTGAGTTTGCATTAATCCATCAGGTTGAAATGTATATAAGCAAAGATACAAACTCACATATCTTGTGCTAGCTTTGCCTCAGGGGTGGTAACCAGTGCAAGGAGCAGAATGACAGCCAAGAGCAGTGAAGTCTCAAACTTCTGCATGCTCTATGCAAATAGGACCACCTCCATCAGCTTTAGTGATGTTGCACATACAGATTAAATTTGGCCTGCATAGGTCTGGCCTAACATTGGCATGTTATCAACCATTCACACTCCTTGGTCAAGCAAGGGAACTTTCTTCAAATCTATGGAAACTTCTTTGTGTGATCTGTATTTCCCATTAGAACACTACAGCAAGAGGGAGAGCCAAGACATGCACCACAGAAATACAATTCTGTGGTTACCACTGTGTTAAAGTTTGATTACAGGAAAATAGCCAAAGAGCAGCCACCTTTTACACACAAAACTCCCATGTAATTCTGTGTTCTGTGACACCTATTCTCCCCACACATCCTTTCTTCTTCAGCCCACACTTGAGACTAAGCAAGTGGTTCCATTAGAGGACAGACATACTGTAGCACAGAGGACTATGGTTAACATTTAACCTTGCTTCTACTGCCAGGCAACCACTGTTGACATATGCAGAGTTGAGTTCACTAAATTTTAATAGCCGTGGATTCATGGCATAATATGTCAGTGGTAAAAAGTCAGGATGAATTTTCTTGCTCTCTGAAGGAAAATAATATGAAATCCTATGAGTTTTGACTTTCAGTTTTTCAAGATGTTCTAATTTTTCTTTCCCTTTTCACTAAATAGTCTGGGGAAGGAAAGAAATGCCCTAATTCCCATGACCTTTCATAAAATCACATGCCAACACTTCTAACAGTAACTGATTCTTGGCCTTGGTTCTTTCGCCTGTATCAATCATGTAAGTATTTAAAAACAAAAACAAAAAAACCCACCCGAAAGCACAAATGAACAAAGAGTACTTTTATCAACATGGCTCTGAGTTGTTAGTGAATATTAATTAAACTGTTTAGATCCTTCCTGAGGTCAGGTATATTTTTATATATGCATGTGTGCACAGTAAAGCAAGATAGTAAAGTGTAGAGCTTAGAGAACTTATTTCTTAAAATTAGCAAGCAGCACAGCATTAAGCATGGCTGTATAGAGCAAAAAACTTCCACCATGGTTAAAAATGTAACGACTAAGTTACCAGCCATGTGATGCTTTTCTTCCAATGCTCACGTCCTTCACCTACAACCATAGAACATTTATTTTGAAATAAGGGAAAGCTGTGCTTCTGCTTCTTGAAACTAAGACATCCCTACAGATAGGATAGAAGAGAGGAACCTGGAAGGATGCTGTAACTTTCACAGCTGTAATTTTCCATTCTAATGAGGATCTATAATGAATTACTACAGCACTGGACAGGCAACAAATAGTTCTTCCTCCTGATAGATTACACTCTACTAACAGCAACAGAATGTCATGGTTGAGGCACTAATGAGTATTAGATAACCCATCTGTTTGTAATAGGAGCATTCTGTAGTTCCTGTAATAGAAGGACATCATACTGATATTTTCTTACAGAAGGGTCTAGAACTAGATTTTTTGAAGAATCGGGATCCAAAGGCAGGTCTTTGTTGTAAAAGTGCCAATTGCAAGGACAAGCCAAAATCCTGACTCAATGCTATGCATTCCTCAAACTCTGGTATGACTTTAGATATCTCTGTATAGGATCCACTTCTTTCTCCGAGCTTTCACAATTATAGTTATCTATTTAGGAAAACATGGAAGTAATATGGCAGAATGATCTAAAAAGATTGCAACATATGCTGAACTAACATAGCTCAAACTTTAATTTCTTCTGCTCTTTTATTATGGTTTGCTACTTTGACAGAAAACAGCAACTGTATCAAATTTGGGACTCAGTAACTAATGAGTAGGTGGTAGTGGTATTGGTTAATAATGGTTCAGAAATATTAATAAAGCAATTCACAGTTTGTGTCATCTTTGTTTAATTTTAGTGTAGGTAGGTAATTCTTTAAGGTCTGATAATAATCATTGTAGTTTGGCATAACCAAGACTTGCAAGACAAACAGAGGTAAGCTAATGTCTAACTAAAATATTTTTCTTGATTTTTCAAGACTAATTATCCTCTAAAGTGTTTTAGCAGCAAATAAGCTTCTTAGCTGAATATATCACATCTGCAGCCAACACTTCTTCATTTATGCAAAAAGTACAAATACCAGTGTAGTCGGTGATTTTCGTATGCAGCATGCCTTAGGTGACTGCTTTACAGTATGAAGCAAAAAGTAGAAGACCTCATAAAGGTACTTACTCCTTACTATTTAGCAGTCTTAACTTTCAGTGTGATTCCCAATCAGTGAAAGAAATGGAGACAGAGGAGAAAGAAATGCAATTTTCTCCCTTTTCAAATTACAATAAAGAATAAATACAGAAAAAAAAATGCTGTGAGAAAGTGGAGGGAATTTTTTAGGATGATTGCCATACCTTGTCATTGTAGTCTTATCAATAGACCATATTCTGATGACATTTCGTGAAGAACTGTGCAAAAGTTTCAAATTTTACAGGACATTTTGGTCTCATTGATATTTGTAAAAAAAGGTCTTTACTTATTGCAAATACACCTTTAAATCATTAAAATGTTAGGTAGCTGTGGTTGGAAATGAGCTACTATCTTGTTTTTTCAGGTACTCTACAATGTGTGTCTCCTAGCCTTGGATCCTCTAAAGGTACAAAAAAGGCCACGGGCCTTAAAAGATAGTCCATCAACTTCTGGTCCAGTCTGCCGGCTGTGGTTGTAGCCATGATAAAGTGATCTCAGGCAGAGTCTTCTCTGAACATAACAGTGATCCACAAAGGAAAACATAAGGGTTGTGCTGGTTTTCTGGTTTTATATATTTTACAGGATGCCAAAATTATGTTGTTTTACAAAATGCTTAAAAGTTTATGTTTTGCTTTTTGAAATACAAGGGAGACAAGGTTTTGCTCAGCGCTAACTGGAGGGGGTGGAAGTGCTGAACCTTTGTCATTTTTTTTTTCTCTCACAACTGTTGTTGCTCAGCATTTGAGGCATACTGAATATACTTGTTATGCTTCTTATGAACTTGAAGACAGCATTTTATATAGTGTATTATCAATTACTCCTGCTGGCGGGGTAAGGTCAAGGGACCTGCATGGGAGATTCATTTTTTAGGAAAAAAATGGCAAGATGGACGTCATCAGATTTCAATGGATGTGATTAATAAAATAACAGCTATGTACCAACTGACCAATAAAAGGGAAATGCAAGCTTTCTTAGGCATTGTGGGTTTATGAGGAATGTATATTCCAAATTACAGTCAGATTCTCTATCAAGCGACCTGGAAAAAGAATGATTTTATATGGGGTCCTGAGCAACAACAAGCCTTTGAATAAATTAAAGAGGAAATAGTTCATACAGTAGCTCTTGGGCCGGTTCGGACAGGACAAGATGTTAAAAATGCGCTCTACATCACAGCCAGGGAGAATGGCCCTACCTGGAGTCGGCAGAGAGCACCAGGGGAGACTCAGGGTTGACCCCCAGGGTTTTGGAGTCGGGGATATAGAGGATCTGAAGCCCGTTATACTCCAACAGAAAAAGAGATCTTGGCAGCATATGAAGGGGTTCGAGCTGCTTTGGAAGTGGTTGGCACAGCTCCTCCTGGCACCCCGACTGCCGGTGCTGGGCTGGATGTTCAAAGGGAGGGTCCCCTCTACACACCATTCAACTGATGCCACATGGAGTAAATGGATTGCATTACTCACACAATGGGCTTGAACAGGGATCCCCAGCTGCCCAGGAATACTGGAAGTGATCAAAAATTGGCCTGAAGGCAAACATTGTGGAATGGTGCCAGAGGAAGAGGTTACACGTGCTGAAGAGTCCCCACCATATAATAAACTACCAGATAACGAGAAGCAATATGCCTTGTTTACCGAGGGGTCCTGTCGCATTGTAGAGAAACATCAAAGGTGGAAGGTGACTGTGTGGAGCCTCACACAACAGGTTGCAGAAGCTGCTGAAGGAGAAGGTGAATCAAGTCATTTTGCAGAGGTGAAAGCCATCCAGCTGGCCTTAGATATCACTGAGTGAGAAAAGTGGCCAGTGCTCTACCTTTATAGTGACTCATGGATGGTGGCAAATGCGCTGTGCAGGTGGTTACAGCAGTGGAAATAGAGCATTTGGCAGTGTAGAGGCAAACCCATCTGAATTATGGCAAGATATTGCTGCCCGGGTAGAGAACCTGGTTGTGAATGGTCAAGTAGATGTATGTCATGTAGATGCTCATGTACCCAAGAGCCGAGCCACTGAAGAACATCAAAACAATCAACAGGTGGATCAAGCTGCTAAGATTAAGGTGCCTCGAGTGGATTTGGACTGGCAACATAAGGCTTGCTGGGCCCATGACTCCTCAGGCCATCAGGGAATGGATGCAACATATAGATAGGCTCGTGACCGAGGGGTGGACAACCATGGACACTATTGCACAAGTTATCCATGAATGTGAGACATGTTGCAATCAAGCAAGCCAAATGGTTAAAATCCCTTTGGTATGGAGGACAATGGTTAAAATATAAATACAGAGAGGCCTGGCAGATTGATTATATTATGCTCCTACAAACTCGGCACAGCAAATGTTATGTGCTCACAATGGTGAAAGCAGCCACCGAATGGTTGGAACCATGCCGTGCCCCATGCCACAGCCCAGAACACTATTCTAGGCCTTGAGAAGCAAGTCTTGTGGCAGCATAGCACCCCAAAAAGAACTGAATCAGATAATGAGACTAATATCAGAAATAATCTCATAGACACTTGGTGCAAAGAACACAGCATTGAGTGGGTATATCACATCCCCTGTCATGCATCAGCCTTTGAGAAAATTGAGCAGTACAATGGCTAAAAACTACACTGAGAGCAATAGGTGCTGGAACTTTCAAACATCAGGACATGCATTTAGCAAAAGCCACCTGGTTAGTCAATACTAGAGGATCTGCCAATCACTTTGGCCCTGCTCAGTCAAACCTTCTATGTACTGTAGATGGGGATAAAGTCCCTGTAGTGTGCATTAAAATATGATGGGGAAGACAGTCTGGGTTATTCCTGCACTGGGTAAAGGTAAACCCATGCATGGAATTACTTTTGCCCAAGGATCTGGGTGCACTTGGTGGGTAATACAGAAGGGCAGGGAAGTCCAATGCGTGCCTCAAGGGGATTTGATTTTAGGTGAAAATAGCTGATGAATTGAACTGTATGATGTTAACTGTCAAATACCCCTGTTATTGCATAACGTCATCGCTACGGTTGATACATATTATATGAATGGCATCACATTAATAAAAAAAGATGAACTTTGGTAGAGTCAGGACTGATTTCAGCAATTGGTGCCCAGCAACATCCTCGAGATTGACATCTTTGGCCCACAGACTATGAGCATAGATCGCGCCAGACACATCACTATAAACTCCAATTGTAGCAGAGACTACACGCCATCCTCCTGCCGCAACCAGAGTCACCTGCTCCACTGACTGAGCCAACTCTGCCTCATCCCTCCTGCCTTAAAAGATTGTCATGACAAATGGAACCAGAAGTTATGGACTAAATGAACTCATTACACATTCTGGAGGGATGGCCCATAGACTAAGAGAATGATATCTGTGTATATACTTCTGAGACTAAGGAAAGGGATGGTGATTACTTAGAATGTATTGGGAACCCAAGCATAACATAAATGGTATGGAATAAGGGGTGGAGACTGTCCTGGTTTCATCTGGGATAGAGTTAATATTTCTTAAGCTGGGAGGGGGCACAGCCAGAGCATATAGCCAATGGAATATTCCATATCGTGTGATGTCATGCTCAGTATATAAAGGAGGGGCGGCCAGGAAGAAGGCAGGTTCCCTCTCGCTTCCGGGATTGCGATGGTGGGATCTTGGTTCTTTCAGGATCACTAGCCAGGAACAGGCTGGGTATCAGTCAGCAGGTGGTGAGCAGCCACATTGTGCATTACCCATTTGTACTTTCTATTATTGTTATTATTTTATTACAATTACTAAACTGTTTTTTACCTCAATCTGCAAGTCTCCCTTTATTCCTCCAATTTTCTTCCCTGTTCTCCCATGCAGAGGGAGGGTGAGAAAGTGGCTGCATGGTGTTTGAGCTCAGCCAGCAGTCAAACCACAATGAATATACAGACAGTTTGTGGTGGCAGTCCACCTCTTCATGCACTCTGACATGCACAGAAAGCACTAAAACAACAAAAACTCATTTGATAATGTCAGGATAGATAGTCTCTAATCTTCAGTAGCCTGATTTTTGCAACTACCAGGCTAATCTAAGTGTAATAATACTACTTCATCCTTGAACACCCTGTTCTATAACATGTAAGCAGTGATGTCAGCATTGCAAAGGAAGGGCTGTGTGGCCATTTGAACAATCCTATCACCCGCTTTCTAGCTAAGTGTCAATTTTTCAATGGGCATAGAAATTCTCACAGCAGAGCCTGTCCAAAACTCAGTAGCAATCACCTGACATGCTTAACTTTGTATAGCTCTGGCTTTTTTAGACTGACCATGTATTTCTTTCTAACATGAAATTAAAATGAGGCTTATGGAGAGAGAGAGAGAGAGAGCATGGACAATACAAACCATTCACTAGTCAGATACAACAAAACTTTTGCTGAATGCATACAGGGTTAGCAAACTCTGAGAAATTCCTGTGGACAGGTCTACTTGAAGCAGTCTGATCAAGGAACGGGCAGAATCAATGCCATTGTGTGTATATAATAGAACAAAGTCTTAAGTACATAGAAAGAGGTTTTCCTTCTTTTCTTTCCCAATATCAAAATGTCCAATTTGATGAAGATAAAACCAATGCTAGTGGCTTATTCAAGGATCAGTAAGTTGTACTAATAGAAAAGGCAGAGTTCTCTTGCTTTGAGAAGTGCCTGTGCAATATTTGACATCAGAGAAAGCACAGAGCTCAATTACACTTGCACTTGTAGGATTGCTTAATTTGGCTCTGAAATATGAATGCATTTATGGCTTTGTAATCTAGTTTTCAGATGAGTTTTGCAAGCTAACTGTACACACAGTCTCATATTTCCAAATGTTGTACCAACCTAATTAAAAGGAACAGAAAATGAAGATTGCTTCCTTAATGCAAGATACTTTTCTAAAAGGACCAGTATATGAACATAAATCTATCCATAGGTATACAGATATGCAAATGGATCCATCCTTAGAGTAACGGCTTGGCTGAGTTGAAACCAACAAAGGAGGAACTCTGAACGTGGGACTCCCCCCAGCTGTATACTGGAATCCCCTGGAAACCTTTGTCTTAGCCATGTTCTGAAAATCGTTTCGGCTAGGGGGCGTTCAACTAACATTTTTTACATGGCTGCACTTTTGACGTTAACCTGTTAACAGCAGACATGAAAGAAGCCTCCTGATGAGAACTATAAAGAGAAAAACCCTAATATTCTGTGCTGACTTTAAATTTCTCCGTTACTCTGTATTCAAGGGTCTCCAACTTCCCTGTGAAGTTATAGCAACACAAGTAAATAAGTATTAGTATCTCATACAGAAATACGCCTGCCGTTTGTTCATGCTATAGCCATAACTATAAGCACTCGAATACAGGGATACCCACAAAGTTCCCTTATGCTGAATGTGACAGTGATGTGCATTATACCAATACAACGAAGCCATAATCCACAGAACTGGTTACAGCAGCAACAATTTTGCCAGTATAACTTCATGTACACAAAACTTCTACTGGCATAAAACCGACAGCAATCATATACCTCATGTTACCTCAGCCTTCCTAACTGTTACAAGAGACAGCAGAAGCATGACTATAACCTTAAATATTTACCAATGCAACTATTTTAATTTGAGATATTACATTTGGGGTACTTATGGGGGCAAAAACTTCACATCAGTTAAACCTTGGCTTCCCTGACCACGTGTTACATGTGGCTCCAGGGCACCAGCACCTCCACCTTGCTGCTTAAGTTTCCTGGGTGGAAGGAAGTCAGAGGCAATTGCATCACATGTCCACCCACCAGGCTCTCTAAGAACAGAACATTTATTCCTGCCTCTCCAATGTAGGCAAGATGAGTGCATCAGCACCTTTTAACTGGCTGAAATAAGGGACCCAGAGTTCAAAGTGCTAGACCCTTTCTAAGCGTGTATAACCTGGGCAATCAACAAACAAGACAAATACAGGTCTATAAGCATGGGTTAGATAAGGGTAGCTAGGCACTGAGGTAAGGGTAGTTAAACACTGAAATTTGCCTACGGAAACTGTAAACTCTTCAATACTGATAATTCTCTGTCTGGCACATCATAGGCTTAGCTGACTCTGTGTTAGGGCCAGGGGTCTGGTTAAGAGAACGCTACGATACCCCTTCAGTCCATATTGTAAGAGATTTCTTTTGCTGCCACCTCCCCCTCTGCAGATGAAGAACATGGGAAAATACACATTGCAGCAGGTGACTCATTATAGTAGTAGATGCCCTGTATTAAATTTTATATATGAGAATTTCCATAATTTCATGGGTGCCACTTTAAGAAACAAAATACACTGAACTTTCATTGTGCTGTGGGAAGCAAAGCTGAACAGCACATCAGCAGTTATGGTATTACATATGGACTTTTGCTTCCTCCTGGGAGCTGTTTTCCTTAGAAACAGAGCTGATTCCTATTTTCCACTTTGCTGATAGCTCTGTTCCTGCATAGTTTGTACTATGGTAGGAACTATTGTGCACCCTTCCCTCTCCCTCCCACCCCTGCATACCCACACACTTCCTCTTTTCCAGAACAAAAGACTTTTCCAATTATTTAAGGAATTCCACAAAATTATATTCCCTATCCTTATATAGTGATAAAAATTATGAAGAATTAGTTCTAAAATATGCTTTCAATAGGGTAAGTGTAATTGTTACCCAGGAGCTATATCCCTAACAACTTTCTATTTAATCTTAAAACAGTCATGAGAGAAAAGCTTTTGAGAAGGATGGGCTTCCATACCCAGTTCTGGTTGCACTACCTGGGGTGAAAACAATTTGATTTCAGAGGAATACTTATACAAGGATTCCAGAATCAAAACTTGCTATAAATTCTGGTTACCTTCAGATATTTCCAGTTACTGTCTTATGGAACTATCATTTGGGATTTAGTTCACAGTCTACAAGCAGTAATGATAGAAAATCAAGACAGGACAGGTTACTACAGCTTAGCTATCAGACTTCTTGAAAACACACTATAACCTTTAGAAAAACAAGCTTCCAATAAACACAAGAAGCAGGCTCCAGTCTATGATCAAGAATTCTCTTATCTCTTAACCCTGGTTCACAGGCTAATGAGACTACTTTGAGAAAACTGTTTTTAAGTGTCTCCCCTTTATCCTTTCCAGAATTCTGCAGGCTGTATGGCTCATTACATGTTTCTCATAATACTGACTAGCCCCTGCCATAATCTGTCTCCTTGCTGCCCGAGTGCAGGAATTCTTCACATCAAATTAAAGGGCCAGAAGCACAGGACATTTCAAGAAGGACAAGGAGGTGGCAAAGGTCGCTGACTCTACAGGCAGCAATTGTTATACTTTCTGAAGGGAAGTATTTCATCTACTCAGGAAGTCTGGAAGATGTACTTCCTGGGAGAAGGTTGTTCAGTGCCAATAGAGGTGCTAATATAAACTGTATATAAGTCTACTGTTATCATTTTCAAATTAAGAAATATATGGCAAATCTTTCAGCCTTTCCCCTCTCCCAAAGTCAGTATTTTATCATTTTTAAAGCTTTGCATTGACACAGTGCCAACCAAAGGCAAACACTAAAAAATACAAGCACAGACCCAGCATGTCACTTTGCACAACAAAAATAGAATGGGGAAGAAGTGCTAAAATGCCATGCAAAACATTTCCAGGCCTAATTAAAAAAGAAAAAAAGACAGACTGAGTGAATTCTCCCCATCCTAGAAAAAGGAACTGAAAAAAAAAAACAGTGCCACACAGCATTACATGAAAAAAAATGCCTTAGCCAAACTCTGTAGCATTCTGTAAATGAAGACTGAATGAAGAATTGCAGGCACCGGAACACTGAAAATTACTGTCTTTTGTTGCAATCCCTAAGAAAATAGCACCTGAAACTGGAGGCGGAATTTTTTTGGAACACTTTATGAACTGTTAACTTGGGTTAAAACATCTAGCCACACACAGAGAACAGGAGTGCAGTACTTGAAAGGAGGAACTTGTGGGGCACTGTACTACAAAACACAGAGCCGCAAACTGGCCTGTGATTAGCACAAGGCAGTGGAACAGCCCTTGATAATCGAGCCTCAGAATAGGATCAGACTAAGAACAGAGCTCTTCTTGCCAGTAGCAACCTTATTAGGCAATCACCACCATTCCCCCCATATCTAAATTAAAAAAAAAAAAAACCCCAACCAAAACAAAACACATTTATTTTTATTGATTTTGCCTTTCTTTTTGAAGAATATGTTTCCAAACAGCATGCTGGAGCTTCATCAGTGCTCACTGTAAGCCTAGTTCAACTTTAAGTGAATTAAATGAACGGTTTTTCCTTTTACATCAATGGAGCTGTAGCAGGCCTCACTGGGCCAAGTTTACAGAGAGTACATCCCTGTAAATGTAGTCAAGTTGAAAACAATTGCACTGCTCGTACAAGTAATGATAACTTTGTGCAAGTAATGCTCATGGGAAGGAAGGTGTTCAGGACACAGACCTACTGATAGCTTTTGTGGCACAAAATCACCTCAGCAAAAAAGAATAAGGCTGCATACACTGAAGTTTAAAATAGAGGAAAATATACTTTGCCACATAACAGACAAACCTAGAGTGTCTCTGGACACTTCCTTATCACACAAACCCCAAAATATCATGGAAAAATTCACTCAGCAGTTTCAATCATCCATCCAGCATGAAAATAAGTGTTATTCATTTCATAACAATTTGTGATGGTTCTCAAACAATAAAGAAAACATGCAAATTACACCGATACAATAAAGACTTGATTATGCAACTGCTTTGCCTATTTCACTGCAGCAATAAGCAAGCAAATAGAGACTGAATGGAGCACAATTTAGCAATCTCATACTGCAAAAGAATATTCACTTGTGTTACTGCTTCAGCTACTTAAAATAAATAATTTTGGTAAATCATTATCATTAGGGGACCTTATGTAATGAATTTTCACAATGATCCTGAGACTAGTTTCATCGTGTTTGTGCTCCACTTCCAGATTTTCAAGACAGAATTGTTTTGCTCTCAAAAGACAGCAGAATACTTTTTATAAAACATGTTCAATTAATTTTTAAGGGGTCAGCATTCCATTTTTCAGAATATTTTGAAATAATCTTTCCTACTTTCTAATTAGAATTTACAAGTATATTTTAACCTCATTAGAGCCAATGGAAATTAAGTACAGGCTTAAATGTGTTCTTTTTTCCTGAACCAGGATATTCCATTGTGGTTTAGATTAAAAATAAGACAGAAAAGCGCTGATAATTATATTTCAGGCAGCTTTCAGAGTTTACATACAAGATATTCTATACAAAACATGGCAATATAATATGCTAATAAATTCAGTTATTTCTTTTTTTCTGCTGTAGCAAGAAAAGACACTAACAATGCTGTTTATGGGGGCAATAGGAGGAAAAAGGTACCTTCTATTCACCTACATGAAATCTAAATTTAAGAGAAGGTTTCTCTTCCCTGGTTTCTTCTCCAACACCACTGTGGGTGAGAATCCATGTTTAAAATTTGATTCATTAATGCTGCCTGAATCATCATTAACTCATCCTTCATGCCCTATGAGCTGCGTCAGAAGAGGTCACAGAGTACTGGTGCTGGCCAGCAGCCAGTGACGGCATGGAGAGCAGCCAGCCATTCTGCTATGGACTGGAGGGGGTTCCTGCAAGAATTTGAGAGTTCTGCCATATTTCCACCTCTATTACAGCCCAAGATCTCCTGCAGAGTTTGCATGTACAGCCTACGGATACAAAAGGCTATGCTCCTCTTGCTGTATTTTTATGTTGTTGACTAACAGTTATTTGTTCACTGAATTCTAAGTAACCAAATCAGCAGTAAGATTTTTATATAGTTTCATGCAGCTTAAGTGCATGAACTTCTCTTGGCCAAATCATATCTACACATGATGTTGCAGAATTGATAATTTCAGGTAATTCCTGCTTTTTTTTGCAAGCTGAGAAAAACAAATATAGGAATTAACAATACTATCTTGTCCAAGTTCCCTTTTTAGGAGGAAAATAATCTTCTTTGTTCCAGTTTCCTGTACTTTAACATTCTTACTAATGAATTACCGGATTTGATCCTGAACCATTCTGTAGCAAGATTTGGAAAATTTGTACATACATTATGAAATGAAACCAAGTTACACATGGCTTCCAAGAAAATAAATTAATCGGCGCTTGTATATAAGAGAAATAGGCAGTATGGGTTATGGAAGAAAAAAAAAAAAAAAAAAAGCACTTTGGCATGGTACAACAGAAGTAGGCAATATCACCAATACATCATTTTCTCATGCATATTTATAAAGATCCATATGTAAAAGCTCCCACCCACAAATGCACAACACACAAAAATGCATAGTTCTTTGGGAAATGGCTTTTGTATAATCTGATAGAAAAACTTTACTGCAGCATACTTGAAAATAGATTGAAAATTATTGCCCCACTTTGAACATTTCCTGAAATGCACTGTAATATCAGTACAAAGCTGACAGCATCAATCAGGAATCTTCAGAGATGCTTCATTTGATTTTTCAGAGAGATGAGAAAGCAACAAAGTGACTGGACCAAGCAATTCCAGATACTTACAGCACATTAATCAATTTGAAATGAACTCCTTTTGTCTGCAGCTGTAATGGTTTAGAAGACATTTCCTAAACAAATAGATAATATTTTCTTTTCTATTACAACTGATCAAACTCTGAGACTTATATAATTTTTTTTAAAAAAACACCAAACAATTGTAGTATTTTTTTTATTAAAGAGCATGCTTACAAATGTGAAATCATGGTTACAGAAGTTCAAATAAAGCTTATTTTTTAAATTCTATCTGACCTTGGATTTGACAAAATTGTATACGGGTCAAGATTATGAAAGGGCTTCCATTACGTGAAGTTATCTAAGTATTGTTCAGACTGGTTTTCAGGATGAAATACTAGCTGAAGTTTGTATTTACTTGATGCGCAATCACTTTAACCTTGCTATGTGCACAGCAGATGTCTTCTTCACAAGACTACAGAAGCTATTGACTATAAATCTTGATAAGATAAGCTGTTCATTCCTTGCTTGTCAGAGCGCTCTAAAAAGTCGCATAAAAGAAAACAATTACTGAACTGAGGCAAATACTAAATGCTGATCCTAGAGTTCTTATGGGGACTTCAATAGGACTTCTGCGCAAGTAAAACCAGCAGAATTAGAACCATTGTAAGAAAGTCATTATATAGAATTCAATTCACTTGTGAAATTTAATTCATATGAATGCCAAAACTGCAGTTGCAATTTATTCTAATCGGCACCATTTCTGAAATCTCAATAGTTAAAAAGAAGATGAAATGAGCATAGTAATTCAGCTATCTCCTTTATCCTTGCATCTACCCATTCAGTCTTCAGTGACACAATGTGTGGCTAAAGCAGGAGCCAAAAAGCTTGTATTCCCCATCCTATGGGGGAAGAGAGTGGCCAAGACTGTCAACTCAATAGTTTAAATTAACAAAAGCCTCCACTGAGTGCTTTCCACTATATCTGGAAATAGGTTTGGAAAGCAGGTTCCATCCATCTTTCTGCTTTGCTGAGTTGATTAAGGAAGTTTGTTCTACTTACAAAAATGACACCCAATCAACACAAGAAGAAGGACTGAGGGGTCAGAACTCTTGTTAAGAACAAAAAGGCATGAAAAATACACAGCAGATGGTATTTTAGGCACGTGTGTCTTCACAGTAATGGTTAAAAAAAACCCTAGATGAGGTGGACTACCCTGCAGAAATGGGAAGATTATTCCTTCATTTGGAGAGTTATTAACATGCTCAGGGCAAAGTTGCTAATTGATCCAAAAAAAGTTTGGCATTTTTGAATTTAAATTAGTTGTCTTCAGAGAACTCACTATAAGGAGAAAAGTCTTATCTTCTGAATCGCTGTCCACAAGGTGAAACAGAAAGCCACCACTCCTGTTATTTCAGTCATCTTCTACAAATGAACTTTCTAGAAACGCAAACCTTTTACTTATGAGATGCTAATGAGCTGCTGCTAAACTTTCTGAAGTTGATAAGCAGTCAGGCTATTTTCTAGGGCAAAACTGACTTTCTGTGGGATAGTAATTCACTAATGCTAAGCATCAAAAGATGCATTGTGATTGAAGTTCTTTTTTACAGGATCCTATGCTTTGGCTTACAACATTCTACAGCCTTTAGACATCTGGGAATCTCAGAACAAGCAGAAAAGTTATCTGCAACCCTACCTTAAAAGAAGACTTAATGGATAAAATAACCAAATAATTGGCCAATCACACAAGAATGCCATATGATAGTATCCCCTTTAAAGCATATATACATAGAGACAGGCCTCAAAAAACGTTAGAATTACTATACATATGCTGTTCAGATAATCTGCACATACTCAGTCCAATAAACTGGATTTATTCAATTCATACAGAGGATTCTGCACTGGCAAAACCACAGTCACCATCTGTGTGCTGCAGTTCAGTCTCCTTTGCCTTCATGTTCTTGGCAAAGCCTCTGAAAACCAGAGATTCCCTACTGAACTTTCTGAATTAAAAGAAACAGAAATTACACAAGTATGCAATCTCTGCTACATCCCCTTTAATATTTAATTAGCTATCCAATCAAAGAGTGAAACCAAGAAAAATGATATGACTGATTGAACTGATCCACTTGGAGAAGAACAATGTGATGATAAATAACAATCCAAGTGACCACAGAGGCTTAACACAAGTCAGGAAGAGAGCCATTTTTTGGTTTCTTAGAATCAAAATTTAACAGATCTGCTGGTGCTTTAATCAGAGGTTAAATACCATCTCTTGAATGTTGCAGGCACCATATATAGACTTTTTCCAGAAAGGTGTTATTAAATAGGATCTGTGTGCTTCAGAAACACATCCATTTGTTCTGTTGGAGGTTCAACTGACAAGGTTGATGACAAACCTTTATTTTTTTAAGCACGATCTTCTCCCCCCCTCTAGCACACACGCATACTTGTTCAAACATAAACAGCAAATTCTTTTCATGCAAGTTGGCCGGTACTTTTTTTCCAGAAATTTGGATAGTTTCTACAGCATATTCACTTGACTTAATTCAGATGTTAATGCTTCCAGATAATACTTCTCCAAACCAGACACACTTCCATGACCTTCATGCTTAGTGCATGCTTAGCTCACAAATTTCCTCTTTGAAAGAGCTTCCACAGAAAAAAATTCAGACTTCAACAAGCAGCAG
Organism: Strix aluco; assembly: GCF_031877795.1. Taxonomy (NCBI): domain Eukaryota; kingdom Metazoa; phylum Chordata; class Aves; order Strigiformes; family Strigidae; genus Strix; species Strix aluco. The sequence continues at coordinate 17,901,150 of NC_133938.1, forward strand.
AAGTTTCAGAGGAAAAAAATTTAAAACCCCAAATATTGCTACATTTCCTATGAAGCTTAATTCCCTCATGCATACTAGTACTCAAACACACCGCTACAGTCCACAAGGAGCCATCCAAAATGTCCAGTTCTACACTAACCCACAAATCTAATGTTAAACCTGGAAAATAGACTGAAATATGCTACTTCTAGTAGATGTTTGCCTACATTGCAATCCCTTGTTCTTTTTTATTCCAGATCAGCTTGCATATTGTAACCCACCTCCTACTCATGGGAGAGGAGAGAAAACTTAAAGCCCACATTTCTAGTTTGGGAGAATAATGGAACAAAATTCAGTTTAGAGAACAAAACAAAAAAAAAAAAAAAGGAGAAGCAATTGAAAAAGATAAGAGTCCTTAAACACCTAAATTTTTTCCTACTATGCCTGGTTCATATCTCCAGCTGCCAGTCTGTCAAGTCTGACAATAACTGCTGTGATAGAAATCTGCTAAAGAAAATCGGATGCTGCAACAGCCTGTTTAATGAAACAGTGGGAAGCTCACATTAGCAATAAACACAGGAAGTGTGAGAAGTCTTGGCAAAAGCCAAGTAAACTGCCACTTTTCTGCTCTGTACTTGAGCAGTCTTTTTTATTGCTTTTCTTTACAATAGAGCAGAGAAATTCAGGACTTCTACATGTGGATTCACAAGTATGTTAATGTAATACCATGTGATTCCACCTGTTTCAGAATAAGAATGCTTTCTTCTGATCCAGATATTCTGCTTCTAAAGCTTTGATTCATAATTTCATGGAAACATGAATGTGGACATGGAAAGCTTGCTGGACTGGAAATATGTCTTTCAGTGTGGACTTCTGCTTTGGTAGCTGTAAATCTGGAAAGGAGGACCAAAATAGTCCATGATCTGTTCTGCAGTCACAGAAGAGATGTAATGAAAATCATTTCAGATTAGCTACAATATTGGGACTGAAATTATTCCTGAAGACCATATGGTATCAGAGGTTAAAAAACAAAACAAAAAAACCCTGAGTAGAACAACTGAGTAGAATGTTTTTTATCTGTCAGTATGGAAATATGTATAAGACAAGAAGTCACATACTAGTTTTCTTTGTTCACAGTACACACCAGTGAAAAGGACATTGTTTATTTCTGATTAGAGGTGGATCTGAAAATCAGTCATTTTCAGTTAGCTTAGAGGAGGCCAACTATGGAAACACCACAGGAGTTGGAATATCATACTCAATAAGAAATACATGAAGTAAGGTTTGGGAGGGAGTTAAACCTGACTGAACTAGAAAAATGTATCTGTGGTAAGAATACACTGAAAACAAAAGAATCCCCAAAATGTTTGCATTTGTTTCTTTTGGGGAGATAGCATCTATGTGATGAAGAAAGCTCGAATGCTCAGTAAGATTAGATTTTACTCCAGTCCAAAATGAATACCTTTAGAGGTTAGCCATGCTTGGAGATCTGGAATCACTTTCTGATGAAGTAGTTAGAATCATAGTTATTTGCCCAATTAAGTCACACAATCCAGCATTAAGTTTATGAACTAAGCAACCTGATAGGGTAAAGAATTTAACATCCAAAATGCCACAGGACAGATTGACAGCATCAAAACTTAATGGCCTTGGTCTCATTAAGAAGGTGCATGAAACCAAAACCTTTAGAAATCTGGGAGAAAAGCAAGCTCTTCAAGTGCAGAATAAAGCTAAAAAGCCCCAACCACTCTGCAAGTCATGAACTGTCCTATGGCAGCCATTCAGAGAAAAGGCTCAGATGTCTGTGGATCAGCAGATAGGTACTCTCGGTAACTTGCAAAACAATAAAAATCCCACCACTTCTGTATACACTCATAACATTTTTAAAAAGGCATTTTCTGCCAGAAACCGAGGATGCATTACAAGATTGAGGATGAAGAATAAAGAGAAAGTGGTCCATACCAAATATTTATTTACACTGCCTGTAGGTAACAGCAAGGTTCTGATGAGTACATTTTGAAAAAAATAGAAGAGTATACATTAAATATCCATTCCCTCAATGCACACTTTGAGAGACTGTTTCCTGAGACTACTGTTGTTTGGCTTACACTCGAAACAAATATGTTTCATTGGAAAAATAAGGCATTCTGGATGGGATGAGGAGTACAACAGTTCAGACATTTTTCAAGATCAAAATCAGTACAAAAGCACAACAAAGCAACTATAGAGAAGAGCAAAATCACACCAGTACAAATCATCATAATGCATACTCTGACAATGTATCTGTCTCAGGAAACAAGAAAGAGCACAAAGATTCCATATATATGTATTTTTAATTCATCCAAAGGAAGTTTCTACTGTTTTAGGATAAAGCAATCTCAAAACTCTGGAGTGTTCAGTACCATAGTATACACTTAAAAAGTTGGCAGTCTAAATAATTAAAAAACTATTATAATTAATAATAATTTAAAAATATTATCTGCAGAAACCACACTCTTCAGAAAGAATAGCCCAAAATCCATCAGGCATTAGAAAAAGACAGAGATGGGGTACACTGGCTTTATTGCTTGAGAAGGCCTTAGCTATGTAAGAACCACAGAAGATGAAAAGCACCATTCCAATTCAGAGCAATGTTAATTATTTGTTCATGCACTATTATCAGGATGTGTTACCTCGTATTTCAAACACTGCAAGTTAAGCCAAAAGTGTAACAGCTGAGGTTAAAATGCATACTGCAAGGAAACTTTAGTTAGCATGTCGGGAAGTTATGCAATTGTGATATTTAATGGGTTCATTTGCCTGGGAAAGGAAGATAGGAACAGTGATCTGCAATTTTAAGTGACCAACCTAACTGGGGAGAGGAAGTCTGGAAAAGTGCACTACAAGGTTTATGTTCCATTATTCAATTGAATAATAATAACAACAGTCTTGGAATAAAATGCAACTCTTCTGGTGTCATAGAGCAGTTTCTTAATATAAAAGGAGTATTCAGATATGGACTGAGAAGAAGTGACAATTAATCTACCAGGAAATTAAAGGTGTATAAATTATTTATAACAGATTAGCCAAAACTGAAAAATGAATGACAAAAGTCAAGGACAGGGAGTCAGCAAGTCCAGTGCATCTGTTACATTCTCAGGAACAGCCGTCTTGTTTTTTTAACCTAATACTTAAAATTTGTTTTAAAACTATTTTAGTTCTTTTATTTTTTCTTGCTTTTAGTTTTTAAATATTTTTGGGTTTCTGCAGGACTTCAGCTGCTGCCTGCACAGTTTTGGACTCCACTCAGAAAAACAACAGCATGCAACCACCCTGAAATTGATTCATTGTTCTATGATCTTGCATTCTTAAGCGCCTGAGTTCCCCTTAAAGCCAGCTGCACAAGGCATCGTAGCAGCGGGCAGAGAGAAATATGCAAGCCTCCTCAAGATCTCCCTTCTTTTTTGTCAGTGTGTCTTTTTCAAGGTGTGCAAAGGAAGCAGGCGGATTAAACCTTTTCTTGAACTTTTTCCTTTTGAATTTTCTCCCTGTTTTCATGACTGGGAAACACAGGGGTTTTCACCTTGATTGGCATAAGAATTCTAATTGCTTACAAAGTATATGGACATTAACAAATCATTCAATTAGTTCATTATTATTACAAAAAATACAGTATTAGTGCCAGTTAAGGTGTGAATGAAACAATCTGCAATAGAAATTTATCTCATGCTAGAATGCAAGATGCATCTCATCATGCTGTACTCAATACATGATTCACTGTGTATTTTAACTCTTGCCAAAGAATCAGAGACTTCATCTTTATTGTATTAATTATTTACGCAATCCAGCTTCTCCATTTTCCCTCTCAGCCCCAAGGAGAACTCGAACCAAAGGTATTAAGACACTAAGACCAAGTTCTCAAAAGCAGTTCTGCCACTTGGGCACGCAAGGCTTGCTTCCAGTTAAGTAAACAGCAAAAATGCTCTGAAATAACTGGAAGGAAATCAAGGTTTGTACTTTGTCACATGTCGAGTTCCCTTGGCAGAGGACTTCCCATGGAAAAGAATAATTCAGTCTTAAATTCTTGAAAGGAATAATCATTACTAAAGAATAATAATCACAAAAGAAAAAATAGCAGTTTTAGCAGTTTGCCACTAGATGGAGCAATTTAATATTAAAACTTCTTTATATAGAAAACCCTCTTGACGTTTCAGATCTTTAACTAATGCACCTTCTCCATTACCAAATTTACATTTTTTTTTCCTTTTTATGCTAAGGACACTTATAAATACTGTGTCCTTGCAGATTATGCAAGTAAGAAGGAAGTTGCATATGAATAAACACAAATGTTTCTATACTTTACCTGTATTACAGCAAAGACTGGAAACTGTGGGGTAAACTGAAATTCTAAAGCACCTCAGTTAAAATACTGATTTCATTTATCCACCAATCTACACCACAAAATCTTCAGAAACATTAAGCATTAAGAAATACTAAGCAGTTTATCAGAGTATTATGTTCTCTATTCACCAGACACCAGAACTTTTTGTCAGCAAAGATGATTCCAAACTAGAAGGTTTAAGCCTATGCTCAACCTTAGCCTAACTATTATATATTTAGAATTTTTCTATATTAAAATATATATATTTTATATATATATATATATATTTTTCTATATTAAAATATCAAACCTGAGAATTAAGAAGATTTTGTACTGGCACATGAGAAAAGACTTAACCTCATTAGCCTGAGTCCCAATTTACACCAGTTGTACCTAAGCCTTTTGTCAGTGTAAGAGCAAAAGTTGCACCTATGACTACCTAAATTTGAAATATTAATTTCAAGCAAGAATTTACAGTTGTTGCTATCCAAAATACTTCCTGGTAACATCCATCTATACCTTGTACAGGTGAAGCATATGTTTAAAAAACAAAACAACAGTGTTGTTGCTAGACGCAGCTCTGAGGCACCAAAGGAAGTAAATCCTCAGTGATTACATGGGTCTTAAAATCCTTCTTAAATACTGGATTTGCTGGGAAAAGAGGAAGCAATAGAGTTAAGGACAGCCCACGAATGGCAACCCCCAACTGACCTCAGCTTCACCTTTTTCTTTTAAAATTACTTCTGTTGTATTATACTTATGAAATATTCCTATTTTTGAAGTATGATTTGATAATCTGAACATTATGAAAACAAGTTACTGTCTACTGTATCTAAAGGCTGCATGCCTCATAATACAGTATACAACTTTATTACCCTGCCTATTATTGCACTTTTCTAATGTTAAATCAACTTCTACCTGCATAGCAGGTGTAAATAACAACTGGATTTACTGTTGTGTTTAGGTCCATGGTGAAAAGACATGCTTTTAATGTCTAAATGTGGTGCTTTCTTCTAATATTTGATACTATTAGCTATCATGATTAATAAAAAAACCCAAACACTGGGCTGCTTATGCAACTCTTAAGGTAATTATGCACTTCTGTCCTACAGAATTCAGCCACGGTTCCAAAGATACTGAGGACATATCAGTGATAAGTCCCCATCATCATTATGACCACATTCAGCTCAGGTCCAATTAAGCTAAACTCTCCTACCGCAATCAAATAGTCTTTAAGGACACTGCAGTTCAAGACTGCCCTACTAGATAGATCTCAGGATGGAGAGAAAGAATATAGGACAGGAGGAGGGTAAACCTTATTATTTTATTTTTAGATTATTACACTTCATTTTCACGCTTTGCTCCATCACTGCACCTCTTCCAGTAAGGGGTGTGGGGGTGGAGTGTGTGTAGGGAACAGACAGAAGAAAGCAAAGAACTAGAGGAAAAGAATGAGAGCACACTGAATAAGGCATTCCACTACTTAAGAGTCATTGCTAACACTTGTGTAAAAGCTGACTTCATTAAACCTAACATGTCAACATTGTAGCAACCAAAGAGGTAAAGGAATTTAAAGAAAACCCAGGTGATCACGTTTCAAATATCAACCCAGTACACTTCAGCCTTCTCTTCCATTAACTCCACCTCAGTGTTTGCCTCTGGCTGAACGCTCCTTGACAGCATAGATACAGAAAACAGATCAAGTCTCCAAAACATTTTTCCACAAGTTCTTCAGTAACTTCTAGCCTCATTTTTCTTACAAAGAAGAAACAAGTTCACTAACTGCAAACTACCTGCCAGGCAGCAAACCATCTTGAAAGTGTTTTATATTTCTACTAGAATATTTCATTACATGATGATAATAAATGGTTCAAATCTGAGGCCATACTGACAATGTGGGATTTCAGTGAATGCATTTCAAGATACTTTGAAGCTACTTAATTGGTTCAGCTTAGTCCTTTAGACATCCAGTGTTTGCTCTATAACATAAAAACAGGCTAACTAGAAAATGCATTACACTTTGAAAAAAATCACTGGCATCTATGGATTTAAACAAATTAAGAGAAGCACAAGAATTTAATTGTTGTTGCCTTTCAGATACTCAATCATTTCACTTTTCAGTCAGAAGAGGCACTACACAATTAACTTAGCAACTAGTCTCCAGTATAGAAATCTCATTTAAGCCTTTCTACATTGTGTCTTTCCAGGCAACATGAGAACATCAACAGATTTATTCACACAAAAGAAAATGCCTTTGAAGATCCTAAAGATACGTGAAAGTTTCAGTTAGAGCTAATTAAAAAGGTATCCCAAACAGAATGTGTGTGATTAACTTCCCTGCTCACCCCTATCATGACCATCCCACTCCAAAGGGGGGGTGGGGGGAATAGAAAATAAAAAGAAAGGAAAAAAGAAGAAAAAAAAAAAAAGAAGGGGGGGGGAAGAGAGATACTATTCTTCCCTCCTCACTTGTAGTTTAACAATAGTTTACTAAGTGGAATACACTGTAACAAGCCATCTCTGAACCACAAGGTTCAAAAGCAGCAGAACACGAATCAAAGCAATGTGAAGCTGCACTGAATTACCCGAGAGCAAGTTTGTTTGCCATACCATGAGAACAGAAGAATTGGGGCTGGGGGAAGACAGGGAGCGAAGAGAAGAAAGAGCGAAGGGGAAGCAGCAACAACTTGGTATCAGCACTAACATTTTTTGGAGGTGTCTGTCTCTTGATATTGTTTGATGCAACTGTCATTTTCTCTGAAAGTTAAGCTCTCTTCTCTCCTGAGGATGTCAGTCCCAGCAGAGCAAGAGGAATGCAATTAGAGCTAGCTATAAACCTGCCTGGTAACTCTCTTGTTTTAAGTGTTCATTAGATGAAGATAGATCTGCCCTTTTAATTCAGTGACATTGCATACTAAGTACAAGTTAATAACTACTTAGGACTTCAATCCCTGACAGAGTTACATATGCAGGCTACTGTCTCTGAGAGGAGATAAAGACATGGAGAGAAAAAACAGCCATCAAGTTAATCATGACCAAAAATCATTACCATCTAAGACTGAGTGTCTGATGAAGTCTGTTTCAGAATCATTTGGTGTAGTTTATAATGTCCACAAACATTAGAGCTAAAGAAAACTTTGATGTATGGACACTGCATCACCAGATATGGCACTGCAGCTGTACATATTTTCAGGCAAAGGACTCAGTTACTGTTTCTGTCAGTCTTTACTGTAGATTTCAAAACAGCAAATTAAAATTGGTTGAGGACAACAAAAAGTTCATGAGTCACACACATCTACTTCCACAACATAGGGTGAGACCCGTCTGTCAGTACCATGATGCAGAGAGGAGAATGGACACTACCTTCTGCCTTTTGCACACCCTGCTCAGGGAGCTGCTAGCAAATCTGCAGTCTAGTATTGCTGGCAGCAACAGACTTTCCAAAGGCAGGTCAAATCCCACCTTAGAAGCATGCAAGAGACATCCCTGCAGCAGCCTTTCAGGCACCAATCTCCTACTTAGCAGGGATTTCTCTGGGGATGCCCATGTCTGACTCATCCTTTGCAATACATTTCCCTTTCCTCCAAATGCAGACGGGACTTCGGCTATGTTATGACTCTCAAATTCTTTGTTTGTTTTATATTGCAAAGCCTTTTTTAGGAATTTGATTTTTCTAGAATCATGGAAAATTACACACCTTAAAGCTGCATGTGAAAATCCTTCAATTATCTCCAGAGCCCCAATTTTCTAATGTCTATTCATAGCAACTTTAGGTCACAGCCATGTACATTTCTTCAGAAAGTCAGTGCTCTTCATAACAGGATAACAGATTTTGAATCACTCTTGAATGCATCTTGCCTTGTTTTTGTAATGAACTAAGGTACTTTAGATCAGCCACCATTTGAATCAGTGTGCTTGCAATTGACAGAAATAAAGCAATGAGACCAGGAAATATCTAAAGGTATAGTTACCTTGCTTTTACTGATCTCTTAACTACATTCTTAGAAAATAAGGCCTCGATATTACCAATGCTGCACCAGGCCCTATTCACTTCAGTGGATTCAATGGAAGCACAAGAGTCCATCTGTGCAGAGTTCATTGCAGAAACAACACCAAGTATGTTAAGCTTGATCCTATAATCAAGTTTAATTAGAATCACTGGGACTTAGCATAGGTGTAAAGATCTATCATGTATATCCACTTGTAGGATCATAGCCTTAATGTAAAGACATAAAGCATTTTGTTATTACTTCAAATAATCCAAGTTGATCTCCTTTAAAGACATGAGGTCTGATCTTACAGCTGGTTCTGCACAGGTAGGGCCCTTCCTCTCCACGGGGTTCCACTGACATTAACTGGCATAAGGCAGATTTTCCCTTGCAAGAGAAGGAGGGAAAAGAATAGGAGGCAGTAACAGGAATGAACCTCCTCCCCCTGGAGCACTCTTTTCTCACTAACTGCAAGTCTTCCCAGGGTCCAGAATTAATAAAACAGATAGTAAGATAAGGTTTGATGCACTCCACTCCTCATAGCATCTGCCTACTTGGCTGGGTGATATGCCTACATCTTGCCCTGGGTAATAGTATGTAAACACAGAAGACAAATTTTATCTAGAAAGTGTGCAGCAACTGCTAGCAGGGTTATGATTACATCACAGTAACCCACTCAAAAGTTGTAAGATTAGCTGTGTAATTAAAAGACTAATAAAGGGATAGTTTAAAAATATGCAAAATTTGCAAGTACCACAAGAGCTAAATAAACTTATATAGTCATTTTAGTTTTCTGTTTATGACACGTCATCATCTCATCCTCCTCACTATCAGTGGTACATCAGCAAGACTCTCAGAGAGCTCTCATGTTCTCTCTCAAGAGCCTTTTCTTACATGGAATTCTCTTCAAGAAATCTAAGTGAAAGGTGGGTAATTAACTTCCAAGAAATACTATGGAAGTGAATTTTCAAGAAAGGAAACAACATTCTCAAGCTAAACACATTAAAATTATCCACACCTTTGATTTTTTTCTTCTCCTGTTCGGCATTTGCTTAACACCAGCAAGTTGCTGGTCTAAGAAAGATTATTATATTAATTTCTTTATCTCAAAATTTAACCTGATCTAGACACATTGCTTTCTAAATCTATTGCAAGACTTAGTATTGGAAGCTCTTTAAAGCAAAGCTTTCTCCTATTCCCACAATGATTTGAGAAGCAAAACGGGAAGATGAAAAGTACTTCTTCATTAATATACAATTTTTTTCAACATCTCCAAGCTGAAATAAACAAAGAAGGCAAAAACGTATACATTCTCCCATCTCATTTTTCCCATGCCTCATAGCTCCAGAATTTCATAAGGTTTTCAGAGGATCCAACCTAGAAAGAGAACTATGGGAATGCAAGAGTAACACTGCTAGGTCTGGAAGTCAGGGAGAACAAATGGTTACATTATTAAAAATCTGTTGTGTTGTTTGGAGTTTTTTAAACTCATGTTGGGACTACATTTCTTTTACCTGATTTTCTTCATTCCCAAGGAAAATAAAGAAAATGCTACCCTAAAGTAGACTTGAACTGTGAATTTTAGCATTCCTACTTTGAGAGAGAGCAAGAGAAGGATTTCCCTTAACAGGTATCAATATTACTTGCAAAATTAAATAATCTTTACCCCGAAAAGGTCACTAATTCCTAGAGCTTGTTCTGTGCCTAAAAAGGTGGTGGACTGGCCTAGTATTGCTCTGCCCCCACTACTCACATACTAACACAGTGCATGTAGAATGGTATCTAATTTCTTCCCTCCCAAGAGTTTCATTTAGCCCATACCCAAGCACGTCTCTACATTGTTGTCCCTCTAGAATACATTACTAATTTAAACAAGCAAGATTAACCAGAAGCTTAAATAAAAGCTTACTTTTTCCTAGTAGAGTCTTGCCGGTAGTAAGTATAATAATATAATAATTAACACCTATCTGGTGTTCTTCACATGTCTTCAATTCTCTTTCTATATGCACCACCAAGTGAAGACAAGCTCTTCCTTAGGTAATACATAGGACTAGTTAGACCTATTCTAAAAAAACACCCTAGATTTTGTTTACAGTATCCTGGATATTTTTCTGAAGAGTTCTGTACTATGCTCAGGGGTTCACAAGGTGTGCTTTGCACCAACTGAAACACTGCAAGTCTCAGCTATTTACTTTTCCAGGTCTTTGGGACAAGACTTGTGTTATTATAACACAAGATGAAGAAAAGAAATAATTAAAGGCATTAGCCAATGGTACTGACATGTCTTTCTTCCAGTTTGCTTTTCTAGCATGTTATTTGAGTGTAGGGAATGAGCTAACAGAATAATGGCTGAAGAAATAGCATTCAGATATTTTAAGGCATGGGCTGAACTCAGGATTCCATATAATGCTAAGTTCTTGGACTTATGTACTTAACTGCCTTCTATTTTGGGACTCACTCGGAATGTTCTCTCTTGCTCAACAATTCACTGTCACAGTACTTAAATGTAGAGCTACAGTTGTCCAGCACTGCCTTGTGTTTTCCAGACTCTGGAGAAGAATAATTAAGTATCAGAGATCTAGGTTAAGCTAATGTTGTTTTTTCAAACCAGCTCCTCTTTTGATTCCTGTACCACTACACTTCTATCAAAGAATCTATGACTTTGTCCTTCCAAGTTGTGTAAATAACACTGGGAACACAAAATATTATAGGTTCTGTCTTGACAGGGTTAACAATATGTTTTAGGCTACACTCAACAGGCAGGCTAGGCTAAGCATGAACTTAAGTCAGCCGCCTGTTTCAGACAGAATCTCAAAGCTTCACTAACTTTGTTGACACCCACTCATATATCTATGAATATTCTTTGGGGCACAATCCGTGTTTCCCTCTGACCACATACTGCAAATCTTGTAAAATATACATGCTAGTACACTGACTCCTTTGCAATGGGAGCAGGCTAGTAGGTGAGCTGCAGTAATGGACCACACACACGATGACAAGTATATGAAGTCACTAAGTCACAGTCATCAAGTCAGTTCTGATTACTTCTATATATCCTTAAATATCTGTTCTCAAAAACAGTTCAAATGAATTTTAAATATAGTTTGGCATCATTCTATCATGCTCAGAATGAGAAATTATTGTCTTTCTTTGCCCCCCCCCACCTTCTTCTGCAATGTGCCCAAAGCTGCACCATGCTCCACAAGTAAAGCCAACTCATGACTTTGGACATGTGACTGCTAAACTAAAACTACTTCATACAACTGACAGCAAAGCTGTGCTAGCACAAATTTTACTGGACAACATGAAACTTTAGCTATGGGAAAAATTGAGCCATGAAGTCTCGTGAAGAATAACCCCCACAGAGCCTTTTTTACAATTGAATCATATGAATGATTTCTGAAATTCTCCTTCTTTATACCTAAGGTATGAGTTATGTATCTTGCGGCTCTTGAAGACATAAAGATGTTTACCTGATGCTCAGACAAGTGACCTACGTGCTCTGCCAAATTAGCATTCTTTGGGTACTTTAAAATGGCACAGTAGGGGGAAAAAAAAAAAAAAAAAATCACTCAAGAACCCAAACTGAATTTGAGGAATTTACATTCATCACTGAAGGTGTATGCTTCAAAAATTTTATCCAAGTGCTAAGCCAGTTCCTGATACAATTTAACACAATTTACAGTTTAGCCTCTGATGTTTTATATTCCTTTGTGATATGTAAGATGTTTTCCTTGCTGGTTGTTGTCATGTACCAATGCAGCAGCAGACAGTAATTAAAATCTTGCATTAAAACTCTGTTAACCCCAGATTTATGAACTTTTGATATTCTTTGTAAAATATGGACTGTTATACAACTGGCAGGTAAAATTTTCCTCCTCTTTACTTTCCCCTTTTCCTCCCAGCCTGTAATTGTCTGGCCACACAGAACAGAAATTAAGCCATTGGCTTCAAGTGGACTAAGTCTATATGTGAATTTGTGTATGTGAAAGATTATGAATCATATCAACAGTTACTTTGCTACAAATCAGTCAGAAAGTCTAATTTCTGTAAAGATGTGCATTGTTACTGTAGAACTATCTTAAAACTTATTTTATGTGAGATTAACTGTCTGCATATGTTAATAAATTTCTTCCGTACTGCATGACAGACAGTACTTGACTTGCCTGGTTTGTTTGGTGCTCAACAGTGGAAGTGTAAGAACACTTAAAATGTTACAAATTTGTTAGGAATAGTGGTGGTAACTTAATGTTTACTTCTTCCATTCCCTTTTTCCTCAAAAAAATCCCCAACCCAACCCTCCAAAATTTAACTTGCAGTTCTAGAGCAAACAGACTATTATTGGCCTGTAGCCATACAGAGATGCACTAGCATAAACAGAAGAAATGCTGATGCTTGGATGAAGATGAATCTATTAGAAATGCCTCAGTTTATACGAGTTTGACATGAACTGCACAGATTAAAAAAGTTTTAATTGCTTCCACACAGTGTTTTGCATGAGTTCCAATTAACCCAATGTAACATCCAATATTGAGGTGGAATGAGAATGCATGTGCGTATAGACTAGCCAACTGAAAGTACGTTTATGGACAGGTGAAAAAAAAACAACCGACACAGGCAGGAAACAGAATAAATGCTAGTGTCACATGCTGCCCAGAGGGAAGAGAAACCGTTTCCTCCCAGACCCTCAAACTGCCTTTGAAGCTCTCAGAAGCTTATTACTCTGCAGACTAACTGAACAGTGCCAACCCCCCCAGAACTCACCAAGCACCCCACGTACAGATGTTTAAGCCCTTTAAACTAATAAGAATGGTATTAACAGCCCCCACTCACCACAACCTCCTGGGCCACTGCTCCAGGTCCCCAGGGCGGCAGGTGGCTGCCCTCTCTCCGGGCGCTTGAGACAAGCATGACCTCTCCTTCCTGAGCTAGTTGCTTTTGCTAAAAAACGGCCAGAAGGTTCTACCTGTTTCCTAGGTCCGGCGGAGCCGAGCCCCAGCAACCCCCAACACCAGGGATGTGCCACACAGCCCACTCCCCCCGCCACCACAGGAGAAAAGGACAGGGCTCCAGCGCTGGAGCTTTACAGAAGGGGAAGCGCCGCCAAGGGGAGCGAGGCGAGGCGGGAGAGAGGCGGCGAGGGGTCTGAGGGGGCGCGAAGGGTCTGAGGGGGCGCGAGGGGGCTGAGGGGCGAGGCGCGCGCGCACCCTCCCTCCCGCCCAGCCCGCGCTCCGCGCCTCGCGCCGCTGTGCCCGCGGGGGGGCGGGGGCGGGCTGCCGGGCGCCTCAGGGGAGCCCGCGCTTCCTCCCCCACCAGCACACACGCTGTCACGTGCCCCGGGAGCCGCAAAGCAGCGACGCTTTTGCGACAGGGTGACAGCCAAATGGTGCGACATCCCCGGCGGCCGCAGGAGCAGCAGCCGCGGCGGCCGAGCGCTGCCAGGGCCGAGCGCCGCGCCTGGGCGGGGGAGCGCACCGCGGCCCGGCGGGGACAGCACCGCACCGCGCCCCAGCGCCCGGCGCGACCCCCATGAGAGAAGGGGGGGCGGTGGTGGCGGCCCCTCCCGCGTCCCCCTGCCTGCCCGAGCACGGAGCGCTCCCCCCGCCCCCGATGCGCCCTTAGTCCCGGCCCCGGACCCGCCTCCCTCGCTCCCCTCCCCGCCGGCGGCGGCGGCAGCAGCAGCAGCAGCGTCCAGGTGCGGACTTCAAACCCCAGCGCAATGGCGTCCAATGCGGCCGAGAGGGAGATCCTCTTCACCGAGCTCCAGGTAAGCGGCGACGGCGGCCCTCCGGGCGCCGCCGAGCCCCGCTCCGCTCCTTCGCGGGGAGGATGGAGAAGCCGCCGCCGCGCCCCGCCGCCCCCTGCCCGCCGCTCGGCGCGGGGCGCCCACCCCACCCTGCGGCCGGGCCGGGGAGGCGGCGGAAGCCCGTGCTCACCCCAGGCCTCTTCCCGCTGCTCTCCCCCGGGAGCGGAGGCGCCGCCGCCCGGTCACGGCCCCACCCCACTGCCGGCCACGACCCGCTTTTGTCTGCTGTCGGCTCCCTCTTTCCCCGCGCCGAGCGGCCGCGTCCCTCCGGCAGGGCCTGCCCCGGGCCGCGCCCCCCGCCCCGGCCGCGGCCCCGCTGGCTGGGGAGCGCCCTCCGCCAGCGCGGAAGCTGCGCGCTCCCGCCGGAGCGGCGGCCGGTAGCTCTCGTCCCCCGCCCCGGGCACGGCGCTCGTCAGGGCCCGGCCGGAGGGGCTCCCAGTAGCCCCCGCCTCCCCCCCTCCCCGCGTCAGGGTCAAGCAAAGAGCTTTTGCCCTCTCCATTGCACCGCGCAGGAGTTGGAGCGGCTTCCTTTACGTAGGCCTTGGACTCAGAGCTTGTGAAGAGGAGAAAATGGTGCGACCAAACGTTATGTGTCATACGGCAAGGGTTCTTGTCACTGAAAAAAAAAAAAAAAAAAATACTACCCCCAACAGTGTAAAAGGGCCTGAAGACTCAAGGGTTGGTTGTTTCTATCCCTGTAGTTTGACCACTTTCCGTTGCCTGTGCAACTGTTACTCTTCTGTGTGTCAGCTGCAGGGTTGGATGCAAGTTCGGGAGCTTCACTTTTGTGCTCTTATCTTTAAACGTCAGCTCAACTTGCTAGCTCTTCCGCTTCCTTGTCCAGAAGAAAGCTTGCTTTTTAAATTATTTTCTTTTAATATACACCACTAAATCTATGCAAGTTGCTATGGTTAACCAGGCAAAGAATGTGTCTCTGAATTTATTAGTTGGACAATTAGCCAAAGCAAGAAGTCCATAAATGGAAAGCATTGAATTTGATGCTCGAATAGAAATTAGAATGGCATGCTTGAAAAAGGAGAAATTTTGTTTCCTAAACACTGTTAAATTCTCCTGTAATTTTAAATGTTAGCAATGTGCTCACTCAAGTAACGAAGGAAAAGAGATGTAGCAGTCTACTTAATATTGCAGCGCATGAGATGGCTGAAGGCTAAGAATCCATGTAAAATTCTGAACTTTAATCAGTGGCTCATAAGTGTCTAGGAAGAATCGCTATGTTAATACAAACTTGATACAATGATATATAAGCTGGTAAACCTGTTTGAAGTGGTGAGCTGTGTGAATAAGTAACTATGGTAGTATTACAGGTAAGCTAAATGGAAGCAAAATTTCTGTAGAAGTACTGAGAGTGGGGTTCAGATTAATTTAAAAAGAAATGAGTGGTGTTTTTGTTTGGGGGGACTCTTTGTTGGGGGTGAGAAGGATTGGTTGCTTTTGGGTTTTTTTCTTGGAAGATGAGACTGACAGTGATGCTAATTTTAAAAAGTTACTAAAAAAACCCAAAAAACAAACCAGGATGGATTAGATCCTTTAGTTATGCTATCTCTTCCATTAACTTTTGGATCAGTAAATACAGTTCTTCGGGCAAGACAGAAAGGTTACAAACTTAATGTGGAAATCCCAGTAGGGTTTAAGCTTCATAAACAGCTAACTTTTAGGTATTTTTAAGAGGAACTTCCATATTAGGAAAAACTACTGTAATGGTGGTGTTTTGTTTGCAGTGGCGTATATTAACTGTGGAATGTGTAATTTTTCTTTGGAGTTCTTCAAAACAAATTACTCTTCATATACCTGTGCGTAAAAGCTGGTTTAGTGGCATGTTCCCAAAGTAAAGGGAACTACAGTGAAGTGTGAGATACGCCATTTCACTCATGTTTCTTCAGGAGGAAACTTCCTCAATCTAAAGAGCTCTAACTTAAAAAGTGCTTATATGTAAAATGGGCTTTTACTTGCATATTGCAATCTTGCGCAGAAAGATGAGGAAGTTGTAGAATGCATGGCTACAGTAAAGGTTGAAAGCATTGCGTAGTTGGGTGGATCTAGATCTGAACGATGTGTGGTTTAGATGTTTTGCTGATACTCGTGAAAACCTTCTGAAAACAATCTAAACCCAGTGTTAATCCCAAGCTTGATCCTGATATGGAATCTGAAGTGAGTATCGGTCGGTGATCAATATAACACCTTGTTTATTGATATTGTATGTTCTGCACTTGGTTATGATAGCCCTTTGTGCTCTGTTGTGCTGTAAGTAGTTAGCTGTTAGGTTTGGATGAAGTTAATAAAAGTGGATCAGTAGTCATGAATCAATTGAAGTCTCCTGATATAAAGATTGGCAAACTTTCACAGCTACTAACAGGATGTGAAGTGGGTTCTGAGAAAATATGAAAAACATAAGGGCAAAATAACTAACTGCTAAGAAGAAAGTGGTAAAACATAGATGCGGTATATGTACTTGTTTCAAAGTGTACTGGGTTTAATTAAACAGGCCTCGAATAGGCCTTAGATCACACTTTTCACAGTGACGGTTTCATGTGTTAAAAAAATGACTCCATATTTGATAGAGCAGTTTCTTAAAAACCTCTGCTAGCAAATATCCACTAGACCATCCATCCTGCTTTTTCTGCAAAATGTTTTCTCCATTCTTCTATATCTTACTTTAAACATTTCACAAACAGTTAATAGGATGTGGAAAGTATATATTGCTTCTAAGCAAGTTTTCACATAAATTTGTTTAAAGTGAAAAATGCAACACTTATTCCCCAGTGGTTAGCAAATGCATAGTACAAAATAAACTTGGCAGTAAACAAATCCTCTTTTTAGTTTGTTCTGTTTAGTAGCCTCACCAGCAAAATTACCTGATTACCAGACTTTGAAAGATTACATAAAGCTAGCTTACCTTTTTACCTGATTTTATCTCCAGTATAGGTTCTTTTGTAGATGGGGGAAGGAGCTTGGATAAGAACCAGTATTGCTGATGTTGCCTTCCCTTCCAAAATTCTGCTGTCCTTTTCTGGGTTTGCATCCTTTTAGAACTTTGTCCAGTAGGTAAACTAGCTTCTCTAGTGCTTGCTTCAGTTTAATTGCACAGCCTTTAACTATTTGCTTCCTGGTGGAAGTGGCAACTCTGTTTCCTCATAAAATTAAACTTTAATTTATGATGCTGTAGGCTGTTAAATAAGGCATCCATGAAATAAAAACTTCATAGTTTTATAAGAAAAAAGGTCTTTTTTGTTTTAATCATTATTAAAAAAAATAATTTTTTGTGAGGTACTGTGTATTTCCAAAGATGTGTGCTTTCTTGACAGTGATGATAGATCACAGCATAGTAAGTTGGTATGGCTGGAGTAACAAATTATTACTTAGAGTATTTAAATGAACCTATTGTATATGCAAAGTGATTGCACTTTTGTACTTCTAGGTGTTCCCTATCACTTCTTTTCTAGACAGTAATGTAAATGTTTTAAACTGTAGATTTTTTTCCTTGTTAATGTTACAGATTTTTATTTTAAGAAAACTTTTGGTTCACTCACAAATGTGCTTCCAAAACAATACCTTTTTAATGCCAGAAAAAAATAGTATATTACATGGGTTTATTTGCTAAAATGAAATTGCTTGGTCAAGATAGAGAACTTGGGCTACGCCCTAAAGTAAATAAGCATGTAACAAACCCTCATTTGCTTCAAATGGAAGTGTTAAAGGCTCTGCTTGGAATTAATTTTTTTTTTAAACTCAGCCATAATAAGTATTTCTAAAATTACAAAACATTGGCAAAAATGTCTTTATTTCTGTATTGGTCAGAATAAAGGGATTTTTTTAAAGGATATTTGTTTTAATGGAAGCCCTAGTCGTCTAACTTCCTAAGATGCTATACTCAGGGATCTCGAAACATAAATTTCATGACAGAATTGTGTTTAAAGGCCATTGGCAACTTTTTTTTTTTAAGTAGTGATGAACAGTACCACAACTGAAATATGTGTAAATTATGCTTACACGATGGCAGATCCGGTATAGTTTTTAATTTGTTTTAGTTTTCCAATTCGTATCTGGGACAACAATATTCATAAAATTAATATAATTCAAAATGTTCACTGTTAGTCTGAGTGATATAAATTGGACAGTCGAGACTTAGATTACACAACTATGTTTTGTGTATAAATGTATATCAAATTAGGCACTTGTACCTCTCCATGTTGAGTTAAACTACTAGATGGGACCCTGAAGACCTGCATTTCATTCCTGGCTGCTCTGATCTCATCTAGGTGACATTAGGCAGATGACTTTGCTTACTCATGTCTCAATTTCCTCATCTTTAGAATAGAGGTAATGATGCTTGCTTTTTTTTAGAGATAAAAAGTACTGAGTATTTATTATTAGCTGTGGTCAGGTGCCTAAGGACACCTTAAAAAGGTACAAGTAACCTAATTAATCTGTTTTGAACAGACATTGTAATTAGGCTCAACACTCAGCAGTAAGACTGCCTTCAAATACTGTTCAGCTAGGACAGATCAGCCTCAAATAATTTTGAATTACTCAAGTGAAAATATCCTGAACTAGTCTACTGCAGACATGAAAATGTGTGTACAGCTGCTTGGGACTTCTCAGGTCCCTACAAACACTTCCAGAACTGGTGAATTTAGGGAAGCACTTCAGTTTTTTTCCATTTGTGGATATATATTACTCTTTAAACAGTACTCTGTTCAAAACTTGTATTAGTAAAATATACATCCTGTTCTCAGTGGAACATAAACAGTCCTTAAAATACCTTTAGGTAGGTGCATGGGTGGGGGTTTTGGTTTTGTTTTGGTTTGGGGTTTTTTCCATCTTCTGAATTCTGTCAGTCTGCCTGTTAAATAGGAACTTGTAGATGATGTAGACTTGTATACATTTGACTGAATTTTCTTTATCAGAGCAGATGTCTTTCTAAGACCCAGATCTGTTATTCTAACTCAAGATAAATTATTAGTGATGGCTAGTCGAAAAGTATATTTAGTTACCTTATGTGTAATAGGTCTGCTGGAACAGTTTTATACATTGTGAATGCTCATTCATTACAATGTAGCCTAGAATCTGTAGTAGTATAACTAGATAAACACGTCCTTTACATTGGGAAACAGTGGTTTAAGGGCTTAATGATGGGATTAAGAATCTCTTCGTCAATGTCTCAGTGCTTTGCTGAATTAGAGACTAAGACATTACATGGCCCCTACTTAGATTCAGGGTAACAAAGCCTCATGGTGTGTTATATGCAGTGTGAGGCTCTCAGTCTGCTTTTTGGTTTTGCTTTTTCTAGAAATCACTTGTACGACTGGTACAAATTGGTTGATGATAGGCTTTTTGTTTGTTTTGTTTTCTCTACGTGGATCCAGTAAGTGAATGGGTTCAGGAATAGACTGAGATGAAACATCTCATGAGCTATTGCTCTGTAGCATGGGCAAGGCCTTTGTATGGTACTTTGAAGCTTTAATTATTAATGCTCGATCTGCAATTCCTGGCACAAGCAAAATAGCTTCTTTGCTGGTGTTGGGGGGGTGGGGTGGGTGTTTTGTTTTTAAAGAAGTGATATTTATGTTGTAGGATCTGATCCATGACTTCTGTTACTTTGAGATACAATTCAGAAGTACTACATTGAAACAGAAACTAGTAGTGCCGTTAACAAAATGCTTTGGGCCTGTCCTTACAGAAACATTATATCTGATTAGTTTGTTTATTTGAACTGCAGCAATATAATTATGTCACATTGACACAAGTCCATGCCATTTTTGTTACTGTCATTTTACAGTTAGTGATTATTTACTGTTTGACAGCTCACCAGTGAATTGGACTACTTGCATGGTAGTCTGGGCATGCATCCTGTGGAGCAAAGTTCTGCTCTGTGGGTTTTCTCATGAAGCTTTGTGAGGTGCTTTCCTGAACCTTCAGGAATTCTGTGACTGTGTGTCAAACTAATGCAGTTTTGTGGCATCCATTAACATTGCTGGTGCAACTTCTGGCAGCTGTTGAGGAGGATATGGCTGAGTTCTGCCATGAGCAGACACTAATATGAACAGGATAGTGGTGTGCAGTTGCAGGTTTATGTTCAGCTAAATGGACCAGCTTTGCTGGGAATTCTGCTGTTGTACTGTGGGTAATAGAAGAGGCTGAAATCAAGCTATTCAGGCTAACACATTTAACTTTACAAACAGGGTGAGTTGAGAGAGTTCTCGTAATCAGTTTCTATGGCTGTTGTGGGACCACCAACTGTGGGTAGTGGTGATCTGATTGTTTTTTAAGAGTAGGCCACACCTATTTTTCTTGATATTAGGTATAGATGCAGTTTCTTATACAGGGTATCAACATTATGCCCACTTTGTTGTAGTTCCTGTTTGCTGTGACAGCGTTGTACAGAGCACTTCTGGAGTGGATGCACCTTGATGGCAAAACTATGCTCTCATCAGTGTAATTTGTCACTTCTGCTGGGCAACCAGGGAAAAAACAGGAATGTTAGCAGAAGTGTATTTTGCTAGGACAGCTGCATCTATACTGAAGGTCTCTGTTACTTTATTATAGATGTATATACATAGCTATCAGGTACCAAATAAGAAATGATCGATGGGGAAGGACCGGCTAGGAGCGGTTAATATATGCAGATTTTTCCTGTTTTCTTTTTGTGCCATAAAGGTTGATATATTGCAGGACCCAGGGAGGGTTTGCTCTGTCCCATTATGCAAATCAAGGAAACTGGCTTATGTTGGTAAAAACCTTAATGTGGACATGACTAAATTAGTTAGCTGCTTCTGTCTACAATTCCTGTGGATTTTTTTTTTTTTTTTAAGCCTTATTTTCTTCACTGGAGATGTATTGGTTTTTAAATGACAGAGAATTTTTGACTTGTTCTCTAAATAAATACAGATCAGAGAGCTTGAATCAAAAGCCTGTCATATTTGTTTTGTATCTGTAGTGTTATGTATGGTAGTCCAGTGCAGAAGCAAACTGTTTTTTCTGCTGAGGTTTTTCAAACATCCGCTATCCTGCAACATGGTAGCAGGGCTCATATATTTTAACTTTCCATTAAACACAAGATGATGTTAACCTGAAAATGAAAGTAGCAGAACGAGTGCTATTTCTATTGAGAAGAACCAGGGGGACAGCTTTCCACTAACTTTCCACAGTTGTTATTAGAGGGTCACAAAGTACAATAGGCAGCAGATCTATAGCCAGGAGAAGGCATAATTAAGTCTGCAATACCAAGGTGCTAATAGATTGTATCAAAGTTCTGAGATAAATCACATGAATAATGTGAGGCTCTGTCTGTTAGTGTAATAGAAACACTTGCAAGCAGATCAGGTCGGAAAGGAGAACTTCTCATGTGGATTACTATAGCAGTAGTAGTTTTCTGAATTAGTGCTGGGTCTTAAACCCAGAGAATATTGCTCAACTCTTGGAATATAAGGGCTGATAGATCTTTTTTGTTACCTTGTAAAAGTTAATACTCAAAGCAGTTAATGAAATTGTACATGATAGTGATCTTTATGAAATTTAAAAATACATGTACGTGAACTTCATAAGTACATATGTAACATCCTTCTGTGTACTCATGTTTATTAGATTA
This sequence comes from Strix aluco, assembly GCF_031877795.1. NCBI lineage: Eukaryota > Metazoa > Chordata > Aves > Strigiformes > Strigidae > Strix > Strix aluco. Next base: position 17,922,890 of record NC_133938.1, read on the forward strand.
TTGAAATAAATAGGTTATTAAAAGGAATAAGAGCTAATAGTAAGTGTAATTGTTATTTACCTGATTTAGAAATAGTATTTGCAAGTAATTGTGCATAGCTGTTCTGAAATTATTTTTCTATCTATCTGTATGCATATATATAAATTTTTTCATATATAAACTTCATGTAACTGTTGAGGATAAATTGAGAGTTGATGATTAAAAGAAGCAGAAAAAAAGTCCTTTTTTTTTTTTTAAAGTTCCAAACACAAACTGGCTAATTAAACAGGAAATAATATTAATGATATGGTTTAGTCTATCACTGATGCTATAGTTTGCTTATGAACTTAGGAACTTTAACATATGTATTTTTGAAAACTGTCAAAAGGTATATTCACTTCATTTTTTTGTTACAGATCACTATGACACAAGACAGGTCTGTGATGTAAATGTAGGATGGAAAAGTTCAAGTTGGTTAATAGACCACACCGTGTGCTGGAACTGGAAGCTTTGCCCGTACAGACTTGAGGCTGTTCAAAGAAAGTGTCAGACTTTGTCAGCTGGTACTGCTGCTGAAAAGGAGCGTGTGCCATGTTGTGTTGCTTTAGGTTTGCACAGACAGCTATATGGTGAACAGATTTTGTTGTTAGTTTTGTTTTGGTGGTTGGTTTTTTTTTTTCTGCCCTAAATCAGTTTTCAGCCAGATCAGATTCACAGTCCAGTTCACTGTGTGGCCACGTAAAGGTTTGTACTGGCGTATAACAGCAAATGGTCTGGGGCAGGAACAAACTGTTAAGGGAGGATAGGACTGCTGGTTCTTTAGGGCGTGGGGTTTTTTTGCTTGCAATGCTGGTTTATGCAGTAAAATATTTATAAGATTACAGGCTGAGATTTACTCTCATGTATGTGGCTTGAGCTAGGGATTGTGAAGAGTCCAGTTCTGCTGCAGATGAATGTATAGATAACTAACAGTCCATGCACTGTCTATGGCAATGCTTTTCTAGCTTTGCATTCTTCAGGTGGAAGGTCTTACAATATGCTGCATGTGACAGTAAAAACGTGTTTGTCTGAAAATGCATGGATGGAAGATTTAGTTTCATTTAGTTTGATGTCGAAGGTTGAGAATAGTGTTAAGGTTTTGTAGCAGTACACTAGGAGAATGTGGGGATATGACCACAATTTTATTTGCTAAATTTCAGAAGTTGCTGTTAAACCTTTTACACACTCAAGGCAAGGAGTAGTTTTGAAAAATCTTGAGTCTTTTTGTTATTTCTCTAACTTAAGTAAAAGAAAAGTTTACAATTGAAACAGATGGGATCAAATTTTGGAGTAAAGACTTACTGTGCAAATAATACTGTAAATTACTGTCCATAAAGATAATGAAGAGTGTGAGGTATTACAGTTTGGTATGAATACGTTTGTCAGTTATTGAACAGTTCAGTAGCTGCAAGCCATTTGAACATTTAGTAGGAAAAACTCCAAATGGCGAGTTGAACGTTTGCAATAACCAAATGCAGCTTAATGGTCCCATGAGCATCAATTAAAGTACCACTTAGAGGACTTTGAACTACTGTGTACAAGTAGTGTGTGCTTCAGAGATCTAGCCAAATTTGGGGGGAATAAAGGCCTGAAAGTATGGTGCAGAAATAAAGAATATGAAGTTACAAAGTGATTACATGTTTTCAAAGTTCTCATGGTGTTGAATTCCTTTTCAGAATTATCAATTCTTTCTCCTCCTTGTACAGATTGGCAAATTCTGAGTGTGTTACCTTCATAACAGCTATGCCACTAGAATCTGGGACTTTTTTTTTAAAAAAAAAAAAAAAAAAGTGCTGTTGGGGGGAAGGATTATCTTTAGAATAAACAAGGAGAGTGGTTTTGGTGATTCCAGATGTTCCAAAGCTCTCTGCTAACAACTGGCTTATTTATGTAATGTGGGCATGAAACTTTATGCCAGTCCTTAGATAAATGGGAAAAACTTGCTTAGTTCTGTTCTGCATACCATTCTTATTTCTCTTCCCCAGGAAGAGGAACATAACCCCTTTTATGATAGATTTTTTTAAGACTTAAACTGTTTACATCACTTAGGTTATTAGATATAAGATTGAATTTGCTCTTTTATCATTGTGATGCATATTATCTTATCACTTCAATTTTTAAGTAACATAAGTCCAGAAGCCTCTAAAACTATTGTTGAGAATTTAGGAGGAATGCAAATTTACTGTGTGGCCTGTTGGTTTTTACAAGCATAATATGTAAAACCATCCACTGCTTTTCTACTTCATGTGTTTATTTATTCGGGAAGACTTTGCAAAACAATTAAGTGGAGTGTGTTTTAAGAGGATGTTCTCTCTATAGACAGATCTGCATATGACATGACTAGATTATTTCTTCCCTAATTCTCAAGTTGCGTAGGCTAAAATTATAAGACAAATGATGACAAGGAAGTGTCAGCTTTTCTTAAAACTAAAAGACAAAAGTACATTATTAACCTCTGAAGTTGTAAGCATGTATGCTGCTGACAACCTATCCGGAGCACATGGGGAACTACATTTGCATAATGGGGTGGGGAGCCAGAATACAGTAAATTAGATTCTAGCAAAAGATTATAGAAGACAGTCAGACTGAAGGCAGGGTTTCAAAGACTTGTGTTGAAAAGTACCAAAATAAGCATACTACAGAGCTACACAACATTTTAAAATCAGCAAGGCCTTTTTGTAGGACATGTTCTAAACTTAGAGGCAGCAGTAGAAAAGTAAAAGTACTGTAAATCGTACATGCCTGACTACTAGTGTAGCATTCTTGAACTGCTGCCCATTTAGGACTCTGCAATCTCCTTTAATGGAAGCATGTTTTCTTCAATATTTGAATTTGTTTGTTGTTTATTTATAAGCTCATATGAAGCTGGTGTTTTAGGCTGAGAATGACTAGATGTTAAAAGTTATCATTTGCAAATTATAATATCTGTATAATTAGAGATCCTTGGGAAGATTATTTAAATTTTGATCTTGAAACTTAACCCATTATTTAATGATTTTTCTTCAAGTTGCTAGGATTTGAGTCTTTGGTCTCTCATCTCCTGAAGAGATGGAAACATGACGCTTTGAAATCTAAAACAGATAGTGCTTTAACATTAGATCAAAATAATTTATTTCAGAGGTTTTTTAATTGTTGTTCTCTACTTCTTTATTCATATCATTTAGTCGTGAGTCAAACTAAATATTTGTCTGTTGGAGAAAAATTTAATCAGTTTTAACTATTCATCTTTATCAAGTTGATTCAAATTTGAACCTCATCACACAGGCCACTTCACAAAGTAATATCTAAATCTGACTTTTTTCCTTTTCATTTTGTATGTGCATTTTCAAATAAAATTAGTATCTATGGCAAGGTGCATGGCATTCAGCAGCAGCTAATTTTTGTTTTGGGGGTCAAGCTCCTTTCTTGAATTCTGTCTTTTGTTGTAACATAGTGCAAAATGCAGAAACTTTTTACAACTGTTAATTTAAATGCTTTAGAAACTGGGGTTCACCTGTATCAGGAATCTGTATAAGAGAATTAGTGAATACATTCTCAAGCTTTAATGGAACTAATTCTAACAGACTTTTAAAAAAAACCAACAAAGCCATTAGAAGTTTACCTGCAGGAGGAAAAGGAACATCAGTCTGCTGTAGAGTAGTATTCAGTATCATTGTCTGTTTTCCATGTTAGCATCCAGCATAATATTAAAGTGTTATTTTTTGAAGTGTTTCTTTTTGATGGGAATAACTCAGTGACACAGTCAGGGCAGCAGCTGCCATGCACGTGGGAATTGGTTTCTTTAACTCCAATTTGAATCTTGAACCAGATGACCTTGGGTATGGAAGAAAGGCAAGGGAGATGCAAGTGGTCTCCCATTTTTGTAACTCGTTCATTTCTATAATATACAATACTGTTTTATGGACTCAAAAGTAACATTTCATTTCTGTAGCATTTATCTGACTTCCCATCTGTTGCATTTACTTGAATTAATTTAAGGTTTATATAGTACTTCAAGAAAACAGATTTTTAAAACTTACCTACAGGCATCCATATTCTGAATTTATTCACATGCATTTTCTAAACTATGCAGTTGAGCTATTTTCTTCTTGATTTCCATCTAGCATATAATATTTTCTGCAGATTTCCTTCACTAATTTTTGTCTTGGACTTTACTAACCATATATATTGAAAATGTCTGAGGTTTCTAATTACTTGTATTAATTTTTCCACTGTTACAAAATGAGCTGTCTACTGTTCTGAACTATTTAAGTGTTTCTTTATTGCAATGAATATACTTGAAGCTTAGTACATAGTCAAGTATGTCTACTGGGAATTCCTGCAAATCTGAATTACAGCAGCAATGACTGGGAATGATCAGAGATGCCACTTCCTCCCTCAGAGTTAGCAAACAGAGAAGGGAAGGGCTGGCTGTTGTTCTGACATCTTCAGAAAATGGGGAGAACCTGTGTCTAGGCAGAAGCATTGACTGTACCCCAGAATGTTTATAATAATGCCAGTTCATTGCATTCTGGCTAGGTAAAACAGTAGGAAGGGTGTGAAAAAGAAACCAGTAGTGCTTAGAGAAGTCAGTGTACAGTTGAGAGGATTCTAGCCTGAGTTAACTATAGTATCTTATTTTGGAAGACGGTGTAGACAGATTGAGACTGTAATTTTGTGTAGTTTAATTTCTTTTTCTATTATAGAGACTGACTTTTATTTTTCTCCTGTGACTCTTGACATCTTTAATAGAATACTTGAGAGAACCTTAAAAAACACACCCACACCATCCCCCTTTTCAAATACATCTAGGAAATAGCCATGACCTCCTAAAATTTAAGTTTCTGTCAGAATATGCTAGTCTCTTTGATCAAGTAGAAGAAGTTTGCCTGCTGGTATTTTTCAGTCAAAAGTTAAGTTTGTATATTTTTGCCTCCTAAAGATGACATGCTTTAGATTAGATAGCTCATTATAGAGGAACACATAGTAGATACTCTTGGGAATGCAACAGGTTAAACTTCAACCATAAATAGCTTCTGACTGCAGTAATTTCTTTCTTTAGCTTAAAGGACTTCTTCATGAAGGTTTTGCTGAATGTCATATCTAGAGTATTTTTTCTAGCTCTTGGTTATTAATAAAGCAGAATATTCTACTTCTGTTTAACATAATTTTCATGCTACAGTTTTGATTACTAACAAAAGGTTCTTCTCAGCCTGCTAACTAAAATGCTTCTGAACTGGAATGATGTGGAAAACTTTTAGCCTTGAAGAAGAATGTCTTGAAAGTTCTGAGAATATCAAAATCAGTTACACTGGAATATTGGCAACAAATAATTTCTAGAATGTTTTTTAAAATTGTAAGTGTGTGTATGTGAAAACTGCTGTGTATATATGCCCTGTAAAATAGGGTGAGGCTTTTAACATTTAAAAAATGGATTGATTTGGGATAAACAGAGGTTAATACCACGTTCAAGATTCCATTCACATGATTGGTGCTGGAAAACTCATAGAATGCATGTGTAATCTTACCCACTCTGAGAAAGGAAGGGCATTGAAATCCCTAACAAGTATGCCTCATTGTGGGCTTTCTGAGTACTCAGCAGTATAAAAAGCAAAATACCATTCCCTTAGTTTAACATAGTTGTAAGGTGAGAACTTTTTGCCATTCTTATGTAAACTTGGGTTTATAGCATATCCTTTAAGATTTACTTTTATAGGCACACCTATACATGATGCATTGAAAAGCTGTTTTATGCTGCTTTATTTCTGTTACGTTACAGGTCTCATTGGTGCATTGGTTATTTGGAAACTGATGCTTCCCATTTTCAATTTAGCTGATAATGAAACTGTGCCAGTAACCAGAGCTAGATGGAAGAGAGTCCTACACAAGTATATATGCAAAACAGAAAACAGCTTACTTGGGAGGTGGTACTGAGACTGAACATAAAGAGTAAAACTTAAATGAGCATTAAGAAATCCTTCAGCTAAAATCCTAGACTTCATTCAACACTTCTCACTGTCAACTTCATCTAAATGTCAGAGGTTCGTTTTGGGTCATAAGAAGGTAGATTTGGATTACTGTACTGTGAGTCAGTGGGGGATCAGAGCTCCTAAAAACTTAAGAAAATGTAGAAAGTTTTTATAAACAAAACTTTAAGCAGATTTGTATTTTGAAATGTAAATGCATTAAGAATTTTTTGTAGTCCGCATAATCAGTAAGTGAAATCACCTGCCTCTTTTTCATTGCTGTTGCATATAAAGAGTTAAGTCAGGAAGTTTTATTTTTGCTTGTGTTGTAGGTTAGGACAGGCTTCTGTTTCTTCATGACTTCTCTAATACCTAGGGAATTCTTAAATAGAAAATGGACATTAAAAGCCAGTGAGAAATTTCCTACCATGTTCTAAGGGTCAGAGAAAGAAGGGTTGCCAAAAGCACTATTCAGATGTATCGTAGCATATATTAGTGATGCTCCCTAAAAGCCTCAGACAAATGGGGATGTGAAGTAATGCTTCTATAAATAACTCTGTGTTCATCCATAAACTTTTACTGGAAAGGCATGGAATGAGATGCCTGTATCTCTGCAAGTGGAATTTTAGGTGTGGCAACACTTATCCCCGATAGTGAAAAGTGATCTTTTCTACTGACCACCTGTAAAGATGAGGAAAGGATTTAAGGAACTTTTCTATCTTTCTTTTACTGCTGGAGATGAAAACAGGAACAGCATTCCCAGCTGGTTGGATTGTAGGGTGTGAACTTAAGTAACTTCAGATATAATAGCCCACAACTACTGTGAAAGAGTTCTCAATCCTAGAGCATAAAGACATAGTTCCCTGGTATATAATACAAACATACATCCATTTTCTGTATTAACAGATTCAGCCACCAAGCTGTGGTGAAGGCACTGTTGCACAGTCCTAGAAAGCAAAAAAAATTTGGTTCCTTCACCAAGATCTAGTACGTAGCCACTTGGCCTGTTGCCTCATAAAACAGATGTTAGTATTATCTCTGATATGTATTGCTGCATTTATAATGTACAAAATAGTTGGCTGCTAAAGATGATGTCTTAATTAGAGTGGAATGTAGACTCTCAACTCTTCCATTAGTTTTGCAATGGCTAAAAATAGCTCCTGTAAAATATAGTAAAGTTAAATGGACTAACATATCAGTTGTCTGTGCTGAAAGCCGGAATTGCCAGAACCAAAGAGATTGATTTTTTTTTTTTTTTTTTTTTTTTTTCAAATCATAATTATCCATCCCAGAAATGGAGATTCTCATATATGGAGCACTTTGATGTGCTTTTCAGGGTAAAGAATTAGTGTATTGTTCTTTAACAGTGTCCTGACACTTATAGAAATCCCTGTTTACTAGCTGAGGATTTCTTTTACATCATTTCAATGATTTAAGATTTTTAACCTGCACTGAAAGAACAGAGAAGTCCCAAATTGTACTGACTTGTTTTTGTATTAAGGCATTTTAGCATTCTTCTTCTGTAGTTTAGTTAGAATGTGTAACGCTTTAAGTACCACCACCTACAGATCTGGCAATAGCTGATACTGTAATTTGTGGATGAGCAGAATGGTCAATCCATTGCATTATCTGAGATAGATATTAATACCTCTTAATTAAGTAATAATAGCTATTATCTAATTCATTTTTATAATAGAAGTAAACCACCTTACAAATGGGAGTGGACCTTTTTGTCGTTAAGTATTAATAACTGCAGTTTGGGTTCCTTGGGGTTTTATTTTTATATTTCTGCATAGTGATTAAAACTTCTTCACAAGCAGAAATTTAACCACACATTTTTATCTTCATTTTAACATTATGGCTGTTGAAAATGTATAGTTGCAATGTTAACTTTACATTAAGGTAAGTATATTTTTTGGATACATGCCCAACAAACTTATCACCTTTGTACAGTGTGCATTGTGTTTGAGGAGGAGTTATCAAAGTCCTAAGGTATGATTGTGACTCATGTCTGTTGACTTGACCTTTCTACCTTTTGAAAATCTCTTCTACCAAATTAAACATCGTATCCTGTAGCTTGGATAATATAGCAGTATTATTTTTTCCAACATCTTAAGATATATGTGTAATATTATTCCACTCTGAATGTTAGACAAAATTACATAAATATTTTATATGAAAAAAAAAATAGAAGTATTTATATTGGGGTGACATAAAACAAAATTGTACTAACTTTCTGTAGCAGAACAACTGCTTTATTTTAGATGTTTGCTTTAACACACACTTCAACAGATACCTTACTAGTTATGTTTTATTTGGGGAAGGGGGAGAGTGTTTATCATGTTTATCTCTTGTGGACAGATTACTAGTTTCTATACTACTAGTACTTAGAGGCAAATTCTCCACACAACATTTGCGTGACCTTAGCTTTGTCTTAAATAATTCTGTTTCTTCAGTAAGTTATGTTGGACTTCAAGCATTTCAGAGCAGTAAAACAACTGCTTGCACCAAACATGAGCCTAATGTAACTACAGAGAAATCAGTCAAGTCAAACTGGGACAAGTCTAGTGATAAGAATTTCTCTCAAAAAGCCCTTGGTTTAGTCTCTAGCAGTAATTCAAATTAGTATTAATTTCTAAAAGAAACAGATACCATGCATACCCATGCGTAGTATTTGGCAAGAATATTAAAATATACACTTTATTTTAAAAGTACATACTGAAGTATATATTCAAGAAATAATTCTAGGCCATTAGGATGAAACTGTTTATATATTTACATGGTACAGAAAGTTACAGATGTTCCCATGAAGAAAACTAACTCCATGTTTATTTGAAAGTGTTTAAAATAACAAAGAAACAAAACCACCCCAAAACGTAAATCTTTCAGTGCCTATTTTTGCTATCGATTTTAAAATTTAAGGTTTTTTCAAAGCAGTCTCAAACTGTCAAACACACAAAAATAGTAATTTCTCTGCTATTTACAATTCTTCATAGTTTTATTTGTGTAATGGGACTTTAAGAATTTTTCCCCAAAGTATGTCTCAAAAGAAGACTAAATTTTCCAGATCAGATCTGGAAAATACAAAACAAGATTGTGCATGGAATTCCTGTGTTGGCAGTAGGAGATATGACACACATGCATGTCCATTATTGCTGCCTAGTCCAGTACGTTAAATGTACAGTTCCAGTTCAGAGGCTGTGAGTAAGGGACCTCTTTTCTTAAAATATGTTGTGCTGCTTTGAACTTGCTTCTCTTTCATTTATTGAACTGTCATTTAATCCACCATTTCCTCATCTTTTAGACAGGAGTGTATATATTTATCACATTATGAATACATGCTATGATAATATTGCATGAATTAGATGAGAATTTATCATTTCACTGCTTCTACTGCATGTATTTGGGTGAGGCTGCATTTTAGGGGGAATTACTTCAGTTGTCTTGGCACACTTCTATGATGCATCGTTACCAGAGATGCTTCCAGCATGCAGTATGGTATTAACAGTTCATAAAATCTTTTGCCCTTTTTCCCTGTACCTTGAAAGAACTCATTTATATTTTGGCATTTAATAGAGCTTCTGCTACTGTGTGTGGACTGCTTGAGACCATATTCATTAAGTAAAATGCAGTTTTCTTCTGTGTATGTATTCTGTTTCTTTATCATGTTATACTAACTCAGTTACTGTAGCACCACTGGTAATCATTGGTACTTCACATGCACTTAAAAATGACAAGCTAAATTAAGACACCAAGCTCTCAGGGAGTGGAGGACTGGCCTTGTTATAGGCATAATTTCATGTGCTGATCTTGTTCCTGGACACATGTAAATAAAATTGTGACAGCAGGCCCCATTCATCATAATGGAGATTTGTGCTGTTTCTTTCGCACATCTGAAAGAGGGTAAGGTTTGTTTCCACTGTGCTGGGCTCCATTGGAATTTTTTGGCTGGGAGTAAGAACTTGAAGTTACAGATAAAAGTTTGGAAACTGCTGAAGTGTCTGTACCATGCCTGTTGCCAGAATATCTAGTTGTGCTTTTTGGATACTGTAGCCATCTGGTGATCTTGGAGTCAGGTGCTCATTGCTTGTGCTCTGCCACAGTCTCTGTCAAGTTCTCATGACCATGAGAAAGGCGATTGTGAGGTTTTTCTTTTAACGTCATATTTCTTTGCAAGCTTCCTTACAGGTCCTTCTCCTAGCATAAAACCATCAGGAGCTGCTACAATGAGAAGCAGCTGAAAGCAGCATTTCTTAAAATGTTTGCCTTTCCTTCCATGGTGAGGAAATCTCTCTCTTTCTTATGCCCCTTTCTATAATCGATGTCGACAGAGCTGCATGGACACAACTTCCAGTTCTGTGAGCGAGTGCTGTTGGAGCACCTTTTCAGGAGTGTGCTCTTTACGTTAGTAAATGCTGGCAATCAGGGATTATTTGCGGCTAGAAGCCTACATGTTAGCAAGAAATCCCCAGGGAATTTTATTACCTGTTTAGGTGCAATGTTCTGGCTGAGGCAGGCCACACAGCTTTTCATACAGGTGCTGTAGGACTGAGTGATGTGGCCCAGCAGCTTTTGCATGATTAAAAGCAAATATTCCTCCTGAAGTGTTCATCAGGGCCACAGCTGAAACTGGGAGAGAGGGGCAAAGGGAACCACGTGATTGAGAAATGTAGGTTGGACATCCCTATTTTAAGGAATACTTTCTTTTGTATCTGTTCCATCTCTTATAGATGCAGCCAGGCACTCACTGTTTGCACACAGGAATTGAACCCCATTTAATTAGTATCCTACTTGAAATCATCCATGTATAATGCCATGCACTATGGACATTTGTGCCTTAAACAGCCTCTTGTTACAAAGCAGAGAGCTGTGACTTAGATTAAATTTAAATCCTGATTTGCGACATGTTAGCACAGCAAACTAATGCCAAAATCTATTAAGCCTGCAAGGGTTTTTTTTGTTCTTGACATTGGGTGAGTGCTGAGATCTTGACCACAATCACATTTGCTTCTGGGCAGGAGGAAATAGTCCATGTAGTTCCAGTAATCCAGACAAGCCGTCACATCTGGTTTTATGAATGACTTCAGGGGGGAAGGGAAGTTTGCAATTGATTAACATTGTTCTTAAAATCAAAGGCTACTGTAGTTTCAGGAATTACTATAGAGAGCTTCAGGGACCTTGGCAGTTAGCTCAGAAAAACAACTTTTTTTTTTAACCTTTTTTTGTTTCTAAAAGACTATTCAGAAAATTATACTAAGAGACCTAATAGTTCCAAATCTGTACTTCCAGCTCTTCAAAATGAAATGAAAAATTAATAAACATTTAGTCTTTCTGGATTAGGGTAACTTTTTAATCATACATAAGATGAAAATCCTATTTTTATATTTGAAATGAATATGCTTATATTAAATGGCCAAACAGGTTTTCTTACTGTTTAATTGTCTATTATCACCTATTGAAATGGCTGCTAAAATTCAGGAGCATTTAAAAATGAATGGTAATAGTTTTAGGAAAAAATATACATAGTTTTACTGTGAGTTTTGACATGGTCTTTTTTTTTTTTTCTCTCTCCAAAAGGCAGGTTGAGTGTGTGCTAGTAGCAAGTTAATGTGAAGTGTAAATAATATTGTGCATGAGTACTCATCAGCTGTTAAGCGTGCTGTAGTTTAAGGCTCCACTTCCCTTCTATAACAATTCCTACCAGGAGCTGAGTTCTTGCCCTATTTAGTATTCTCGATGGTGAATACATGGTATAAGGCAGTGCAGCTGTACTGTGCTTTTAGGAGCAAGTCTTTGGGAGTTATCAATGCCCAGGATTTTAGCATTATCTTTTTATTCTAAGAGATGGCAATTTGAGAATCTCATTTTGAATTGAAAATCATTCAGTTTACACAACTTAAGCAGCTTCTCTGATATGTTCAGATTCATGGTACTCTCTTCTATTCAGCAGTAGCATTTCCATCGTTCAGCAATTTAGACATTTTATTCTTAAATGGGAGTTTGGGTGGTAAGTGCAGTTTGGCAAGGTACCTGCTTCACCAATTATTTGGTTCAGAATTGACCTGAGGAAAAAGTGCAGGGCCCCCATGGGCTTTCATAAACATCACTACTGTCTTTCACCACATCAGCCAGAATAAATTCTGTGCATTATTAAAAGACATGCTCAGACCACTACCCATTATTTTCAGCAGCTATACTTAAAACATTTCCCAGGAGTACAGAAATTGAAGGGTGGCATCTTGAATTCATCTATGTAAATAGATAGTCTTTGAGCCAGCAATCAAAGTGAGGTTGAGTCATTAGGCCATTGCAGTAGGAAAGCTATATATGTGGATTCCTTTTCCTTTTTCTTTTTTTTTTTTTAAGCAGTAGTATCTAATTTGTGGTCTTTGATAGTTTATTGTTGTAAACATAGCTTCAGTTTCATTACATGCTGAAATGTTTCAGAAATCTCCAGTCTGGCTCATAAACATGTATTTTCCCATTGCAAAGAAGTATGCACCACTGCCTCTAATTGCTTTCCGTACAGCCCAGAGCAGGTTGTTAGCAGCAGCACCGGGTGCCTGCTGCCCTTTGCTGCTGCTGGGGCAAAGAACTAGGTCAGCAGCAGACTGCTGTGGCGCAGGGGCAAGAAGGGTGCTATGCGGAGTGGTCCAGTCCTGGGACCACCCAACAAAGATTGGCTCCTCTCTTTTAACCAGCAGTCAAAGCACTACCAGAATTAAAAAAGAAACTGAGAATCAATAACTGGCTGCCCATTCTTTTGTCTTGGGTTTTAAAGCAGTGAGGCCTGTTCTCCATTTTGCCAGCCGGAGTGGTTTAGTCATTATCTGCTTCAGAGCATTTCCACTCTTAAGATACTTTATGTTAAATGATTCTAGGAGGGAGACCAAAGGAAGTGGCTGTGCAAAATCCATTGATGGTTTCTTGGCATAGAGAACGTGAATGATTTCTTCTGTCTTTGCCTGCTTGAGCAGTGCAAAGGAAAGGACCTGGCCCCTGCCTCTAACTGTTGTTTCTTTTAAAACACTTAATTTTCAGGTTGAGGGGACAGAACACCTACATCCTAATGGATGTGAGGCTCAACCAGGGAGGGAGTTTATCCAAATGGGAAAAATAATTTTTTGAAAGAATATTCATCTCTAAGTAGAGACTTGTAATAGGTTGTCATCAAATAAAGCTGGAATATCCTGTGTTTTAACTCACTTCTCAGTTTAAAAGTAGTGTTTGAGTTTGGCATTTTGGGAGGTGCTTTTCTTGAAGAAAAAAATCTTACTTCACTTCTCTTACTCAACTATTAGACATTCTGCCCAGTTGTGGCCATCTTGACATTATCTCCATTTTAAAATGGAACTTTGCTGAGGCTGCTCATATCTACAGCATGAGGATCTGTCTCAAACCTTTGTTGCATCCCAGCAGCAAAACATGTCAGCACAGGAGCAGAGCATCTTTGATTGCAGAACACGCTCTTGCTCTGCCTTCACAGCGACCTTCGGGGTCACTGAGTGCACAGTTGCCTCCTTGGAAGACTGGTTATTTCACAGTGGCCTTTGTACCAGGTGACACGTCTAGGTGACAGGATACTTTTAGTTCAAAAGTATAATTAACTCAGATGACAAGAGAGACGGGAACATCATCTGTGGCTTTTGGGGGCTTTTAAAGATGAATGCTTAAATGCACAGGCAATGCAACCAGCTTTCAGTATTAGCATCCACACTGTTGAACTCTTAGCTGTGTCAGAAGCAGGTTGAAGAAGACTGTATCCTGAAACCCTTAAGTCCAGGGACAAAGATGCTGCTGAGACTGCTCAAGCTGAGCAGAACTTTAACTTAATTACTGGAAATTTGGAATGCAAATTACTAATGATCATGGAGATTTAATTTAATTGAAGACTTGTTAGAGACTCTATATCTGGAACAAGGGCTCCAAAAACCTGTTTATGGAAGAGCATAACATCCCTTTACCAGGTGGGATGTAGGGCCTGTAGAGGGATAAAAACCTCCCCTGTAACAAAATACGTTATTGTTCAATAGATAAACAATTAACTGAAGTCTCTTTGGGAAACCCTAGTCAAGAATATTTCTGAATTATTTATATGTTAATTACATTGTTCTGTTTGAGAAGTGTACATTCTTGGCATAATTTTAGCATACTTCAGGTGCTATTGGAATACAGAATAAAGGTTTTCTTTTGGTTTGGGGTTGTTTTTTTACATTTACTCTTTGTCTTCTGTAAACTGAAAAGTGTAATATGCTTTGAAGGAGGTAGATGATGAGATTATTGCTAAGAAGCTTGCAGAACAGATGCAAAGGCTTATGGTTTAAAAATACACACTTTTTTATTTACAAGCACTGTTTTGATCTCTGTTTTTAAAGGCTAAATAGTATACTAATCTTGAAGCTTTTTTTTACATCATAAATTTTTGTGTTAGAGGGAAATCAAAGATCTGAATCTAATCTGGAGGTACTTAAATCGTTTGCTATATAGTTGCTGTATGAATTTATTTTCAGTTTCAGTTGTTCCTCAAAATGAAACACTCAACACTTGGTGGTTGGTTTCCTTCATTATGGGTATGAACCTTTGTACTAGCTGCTCATCACTATTGATTATTTTTTTTTAAAAAGCTGATTCTTTTTATACGCCTATATATGGAAACAATATCATGTATTTCCCAGTACTACTATTAATAGCCTCTCTACATATTATTTTAATCTGCACTAACAGAAGTGTACTTACAGGAATCACAAGTGCCCTTTAAGTATAAATTTGCAAAAATTTTTTCCCCCTTTCATTCCTTACTCTGCAATTTTTAAATTGCTTATTTGTTGGTTTTTTTGCTGATAGACAAATTCTGTGGCAAGATGGTGATTCTGACTGCTTTTAATATTTAAGAATATTGTTAACTGCGTAGAAATGTTTTAATATGAGGAGTTTAAAGATGATTTAGTAAACTTGTAAAATTATAGTTGAGGACTAGTAGATTGGATCTTGCTTATGGAAGGCAGTATCATTGTAATGTGTACAGATTTAAATACTGTGACCAGCATTATCTATTGACTTGTATGGCCCAGGTGTAACCTTCATGATTCTAATTTCCCCAAATTGTTTCAAAAACATACAAGTCATTGTGAACTATATCTAGAGATCATATGTTCTGGGATATTCTTACAGTTTATTAGCCCAGTGCTGTACTACTTGAACTTCTTCCTGAATGTTTTCTTCTACTGTTTCCTCTGCTGTATTGTTGGTGTTTCCAACAGCAAATAGTGATGACAACTAATTTTACACCCAAAACTTTCAAATTCTGGATCATCCCTTCAAATACCTTACTGTCCACCCAAATATTTCAGAAGTCTAGGCAATTTCTTCATTGTGTTTAAGAAAATTTACTGAAATTTTGGTCTTTTGGGTAGTTATGTACAGATCAAGCCACACATTTACTAAATACACCCTGAATTATGACTGGATCAGATTCTAAGTACAGGAAGGCCCTTCTTTGATCTTCACTCGCTCTAGCTAAGACTTCTTGGGTAGGACCTAGTGTCTACTCATTGTACAGGGTCCCTGTATAAGACACACAGGAAGTGTTATTACATATGTAGTTAACAGTATTTGTACTTTATTGATGTAGGTTCCATAACATGTCCTTTGTACTCTTACTTCTTGATATGTAAACATATGCTAGGCACAAGTATTATGTCATAGGTACTGGTGGTCTGAAGGCTTTACATCTCCTGCTCCCTTACTACATCAACTCTTATTCATCACTGCAACATTTCAACATTTTTCTTTCTCTTTTTTTTTTTATTTCAGCCTAGCTTGCCTGCACAAGAAAGTAAGATTATTTTTTCATGTGAAAGGCTTTACTTAAGGGATTTTTTTTAAAAAAATCTACCAAATCTATTTTCCAGTAACATCTTGACAAATCTTTATAAAGATGCCAGTATTCCTTTAAACATTTGCAAACACCACCAAGGTTTTTTTAACTATTTTTTACAGTCTTTAAAAGGAATCTATTCTAACGAATGTACAAAAATTCATCATAGATAATAATTGTTAGAAGTTAGTCTTATTTCCTGTATCCATTTGGTCTATTAAAACACACAATTAAATCTAGAAAATTACAAATGTGAGTCATTAGCTCTGAGGCATATAACTGCCAGGCAGGCAGCCATGACAAATCCAGAAGTATTTAAATCTTTTGGTGTTAAAAATAGGCATAGTAAAGATGTCACTAAATTTAAAATAAATCTGTTGTAAAATGTAACTCTGGTTAACGTGTAATGTCTTGTGAGACTTGTTGCTTTAGGGCAACATGCCTGTAGACCCATGGTTAGTAAATGGTCTTACAAAGTGAGTGCTTAATATACAGAGGCCTAAAGCCTAGTCATTTTAAGTGTGCAGCATGCGTTGTCAAGAAACAGTGTTTTCTGGTAGTTATATTACTGTTTTTCTTTCTAGGGGGATGCCAAAAGTCTTGTAGCCTCTGAGAATGTGAGCACGGGCCAAAAATTGGACTTTTCAGATACAATGGTACAGCAGAAGCTGGATGAAATAAAGGACCAAATCAAGCGGGAAATAAGGAAGGAACTTAAAATCAAGGAGGGAGCAGAGAACCTCAGGAAGGTCACAACGGATAAAAAGAACTTGGCATATGTGGACAACATTTTGAAAAAATCGAATAAGAAGTTAGAAGACTTGCATCATAAGTTACAGGAGTTAAATGCACACATTGTTGTAACGGATCCAGAAGATGTTGCAGGTACCATACGTTATTGTGAGATCTGGTTTTCTTCTTAGTTTAGATAAGGTGTATCCCATTTCACTTGAAAAAATTGCTCTGGGAATGAGCAAATCCATAGGTGGTGAGTTTGTTACTTATGTATGCCTATTTGTTTTGATTCACAAATAAGTGTCCAGTCCCTTTGAGTTTTAAATAGTTTTCTGGGGAGCACAGACTGTTTGAAGATGCTCTAAAGATTAACCTAACATGTACCAGTTCTTCACTTTCAGTTATTACTGTATTAAAATATTTTCTCAATCACTATAGGATTTCCTAATAGTTTTTCCACTGTATAGAAGCAAATTTCAGTAGCCCACCCAGTGACTTTCTCCAAGTTACACTGTAGGCATAATTTTTATTCTATGGGGAAAAAAATTACATTTATACTTAAAAGTTTAGGGGGTTGTTTGGTTTTTTTAAACTTTAACTTTTATAAACTGTTTTTCTGTTATGCTATTTATCTGACTAACTTATCAAACATTTCTTACTGTGGCAACGATTTGTTAAGTCTTCAGGCTTTTCCACAATGAAGCTACCATTTTAAAGACAATTTGAAATTGTTTTCACAGAATCACAGAATGGTCGTAATTTATGGTTTTAATTAGTATTTTCTGTGGCATGGCAGTGAGTCAGTACTAATTTTGAATGTATTTTTTAAAAATACCAGGCCTGTATTTTAAGACGGAATTTTGTGAAATAAACAGATTTCACATTGCACAGACTCTTGGCAAAACAACTTATTAACAAGTTTATTAACTTGGCAAAAAGCTAATAAACGTGCACAAGCCATCGAAGGTGTTTGCGAAGTGAATGCCAAGCCTTAAGAAGCTTGGGCAGTAGAATAAAAGACTGCATCATCCTTGTGAAGAAAGCTTGGTTACAGTGAGAATTTAGGAAAATACTGGCAGGTGATGTCAGCAATTCATACTATCTGACCCTGTGACGTGCTGCAAAAGTGTTGCTGTGTCCGTGGTGGCCTGCACAGTATTCTCTGTATTCTCTGCATTTTTTGCCTTTGACCTTCATGAGATACAAGGGACAGAGGGATAGACAGCTGGAACTAGTGAGGCAAAGTAGTTGCTGCAGCATGGAATGGGAATGAATACAATAATGCATGCTTCATAGATACCCATTGGGGTTTTAGTAGGCATGAAGCATTCTGTTTCATATTGGCTAACATTTATGAAAATCCACTTGTGTTGACATAGTGTGGCTTTTAAAGGAATGGGAAGAGTGGAAGAGAAAGAAAAGTGTATACAAACTTTGTATAGACCGAATATGAAAATCTGTATGGACATAAATTTTTGTGAAGTTCATTTAGTAGTAGAACTTGAAAAGTAGATGAGCACAGAATGCTCTTGTTGGAATGCCCCCTTCCAGTGTAACATTTTAAAACTATCACAATGAGTTAATGAGCAATATTGTCCTTGTGCATGATTCAGGAAATGCAGTAGACCCTAAGAAAGCATTTACTAGTTCTAAAGAGATGGTTTGGGTACAAAGATCTAAATAATGTTGTTTAGATCCTTAGTACACTTCTGAAAAGGCCAGCAGTGCCCATTGCTTTAAGAATAACTGTTAGCAGCCAGGCTTATTTTGCCTTGTGTTCAAATATCAGAGACTACATAAAAGGCTCAAGGGATAAAAGATCAAGGTTGATAAACTTAAGTGCTTCTACCTGCTTTTGATGCATGCTAACCTTAATACTATGTTTTTAACTTTAATTCCATTCAAAGTGTTATGGGTAGATAGCTTTGAGTCTTACTTAATTATTGAAATATGCAAGAAAAAACTTACTAATTCTGTTAAGATCTTTATATTCTCTGTGTAGTGTAAGATCCATTTTAATAGACTATATTGCATAACCTTCTAAAAAAAAAAGTAGTCTTTTAAATTCTTTTAATACTGCTTTTTAGATCAAAGATCTACAAGCACTCATCCTCAGATTGAAATGCTTGAATTTTTCATACTGTTTGCCTTGTAATTTATTTGCCTGTCTCCTTCCTCATTCATGGTCACTAATTCATGGAGGGGGAGCGCTATCAGTAAGCATTCTGTCTGTCTTGAGACTAATGGGTGCAAGTCATCTAGGAGATACTCTGATTTTTAATACTGAAGTCTTAGGTTTAATTTAAGGTATTAGTGAGCTTGACCTTTGCAAAATAAGGTTAGTAATATAAAACACACCAACTGTGTGTGTGTGTATATATATATATATATATATATATATATATGTTCAGCAAATACATAGACACATAGCCCTAAAGATGACTGCCATCTGACGAAGATACCTCCATGGAGAGGTCACAGGTATCTCAGTTTGGCAATTCTTGATTTTACTTGTTAGCAACAGCGAGTTTAATAACTGTTTACTGATGAATATGGAAGCTTCCCAAAGAAGTGCATTGTTTCCAGAGATTAGCTTTATTTTAAATTACAACTTTTCACTTTAGCTCATGTTTGACCTTTTTCTGGTCAGTAGTGACAAATGATTTAAAAGGGAGAAGGAAATATATTGGAAATTTTTAGACTGTACAGAGCATGAATGCTGAAAATAAGGTAAAGAGTGTTCAAGAGCTGTGGGAGTCAAGGTCAATGTTCTCTTTATGTACTTTAATATTTTTCAGGGGTGGCCCTATGTTTTCCTTGTCTTCTAGAGTATATTGTGTAGGTATTTGCAGGTTCTAAGTAGTGAAGTCAGGACTGAGATACATTGAGAAGTAACACTGAGAGAATCATTGCCCACAAGCTGATGATCCCTTTGACCTGTCAGGCCTGATCCCTGAAAATTTTTTGGACTGTTTCTGTTGACTGATTGACAGGTCATTGTGGTAACTTGGAAAAGTCATTTAATCTTTCCTTGTTCCTGTATCTGAAAAGTGGGTGTGAACATGTATTTGTAAAGTGCTCCGGATTCAGAGCTGAAAAATGACATGCAAGCTGTTGTGACTCTTACTGTTGCTTATGGTATCAAGCAGTAACTTACATTACTTTTTTGACAAACCACTAACTTGTAGTGTAACTTCTTTGTAATCAGCACAGTATAATCAATACATATTAAAACCATTAAGTGTAGTGTTAATGAATCTACTGCAGAAAAATGTGGTTTAATAACATCCAATTTCAAGCAAGTTAAGATGTTTTGATGGTAGTTTACCTAGAGGTGAAAGTTATCTGTGTCCTAATGCCACAGGAAATTATTTTCTCAACTATTTGAAGAATTGGTATTAAACCTTAACCAAAAAGTGTAGTTTGCCAAAAAGCTATATTACTGACTGAGGGTAGATTTGGCAGTGGATGTATGATTCAGAAACAACTTTTAGTAAACATAGGTTTACTTTACATTATGGGGTTGCTGGTGAATCTAGATTTGTTTTAGAAGTGGGACTTTGTACCCAGGTCTGCCCTTATCGTGCCATGTATTAGTCATACTAGGATGCAGAGTTTTAAAATTTGTAGGTCAGCACTTAAAAGTGAAGCAGAATGCAGCAATACAAAATGAGTAGGACAAACCTAGTGACCATTACTGCTGAAAATCTGAGAATTTTACTTTAATGTGTAACATGGGGATGATTACTTCAGTCTTAGAGATGAAGAAATTTTGTATCTTGAAAACATACTTCTATACAGATTGATATTCTTTGTGTGTGTCTAAAAAGTAGCAGTAGAGCTTGTGGGGTTTTTTTATATGACTCAGCGAGGTATAAGATGGAAGTAGCTTACCTATAGCAAGTCACTGATTTAATTAGGCGTATAGTTGATACATGGGATATATATAAATTGATAAATTAATCTGTTCCATAGAGCTGCATTAAAAGTGGATAGGGAGGCGAGACAATAGGAAAACCTTTGAGGGAATCCTCAAGACTGGATAAAACATGGAGAACATGAAATCAGAAAGTCAAGTTCATGCCTCTTCTTCCATTCTCCTCAGTAACTTCTAAGCTCTCCACTTTATATCAAATTTGGCTGTAGGAGTCACAAAGAAAATAAATTATTTTGTTTAAGAATATGACTAGCTAACAGGGGAATAAGAGAGACTGTTTGGGGGATTTCTTTGTCCCTAAAAATGACTAGGTTAATCTGTTAGACACCAAAGTGTCCATAGAAGACCAATTACTGGAAACTGGTAGAGGTAGCAACCAAACTGGTAGAGGTAGTGACTTTTTAGACAGCAGACTCCACCTACCAGGCTCATATCCATAGGAATTTCATGGTAACTTTGGGGAACTTTAACATAGAATAACATTATTGAAGCAATTTGAAACAATCTGCTGTCACTAGTTTAGTAGTTAAAATTAGCCAATACTGAATTGAAATTCAATGGATCTTGAAAAGTTTCCAGAAAGTCAGTGCTAGATGCTCTCTGAGTGCAGAATGTACACTGCTGCCTTGGACTTACTGATGGCTTAGTTCAAGTGCTGATACAACCATCTAACTCCCTGAAAAAAGCCTGATGATGCATCTTTCTTCCCTCCTCTAGCAATGCCTAAACACGCATCACAGGTATTTCTGTTGGGTATGACACTGATGAGGCTAACTGCAATTAAATATCCTCAAATAAGATTAAAATTAACTATTTACCAAAGGGCACTTGCTGCTAATTGAGTAGCTTAGCAGCATGCTGCAGTACCATCTGGGAACCCAAATTCAGAAAGTTACATGGGATCCTGGATTTCACACTGAGCTTATTGAAGAAATAGCCTGCCTAGCATCTGGGGAGGAGTCCCCAGAGGAATGAGCATCAATCTCAGAATAGTAGAGTTGTCACTACTCTAATAAATATAATTTAAATGGGAGTGCTGGTAAAAGGCAATTTAAAAGCAAGAAGTTTTTGCTGGTGAGCACTGTGTAAAGACTCAAACTGAAAAGGTTTTCAGAAGAGCAAAGATCATGGTTAAGATAAATGTTTTGGACTGAAAACTGCCACTGTCCTGATGCAATCCAGACATTTAAAAAGAATAAATCAGTTAAACTATCACTGTTAACTTATTCTTTTTCATGAAAATATAAGACTTAAAATATCGCAGGTGCTGGAGAAGCAGTACTTCAGCTTTTCCAGCAGCTTGGGTGTTCGGTAACAAGCCGCACAAAACTGCTTAGTGCTAAGCAACAACATTCATAGTTGTTCAGCAAAAATAACATGCTAGTTACTTGAAATGAAGTCAAGTTCACTTGAAATAACATCTGTTACTTCACTTGATATTCATTGTCAAGAAGAAAATGCCTAGGGGCATTAATCCATACCCCAGCAAAACTCTTGTTGTCCTGTGCGAAGTTGGACTTGAATGCATCCAAAATGGCAAGTCTTGGACTGTCCTTATTGACCAACAAACATGGCAAACTGAAGAATCTCTTTATTTTACCCAGTACCTATCAATTTGATATAAGTATATTTAACTCTTATTTAACTTTAAGCATATACATAAATCCCATTGATTGTAATTATCTGGATGAATTTATTACTTATTTGTATTATGAAGATGACCAATGTCTCCAGATGAGATTTGAGCCCCTCTGTATAGTGCTTTACACAAACAGATCAGAGATAACTAGCCATACCAAAGTGATTACAACCTTAGTGGACATTACAAAGAGGGAGGGAAACAGCTAATACAGATGTAGCTTGTAGTGCTACTGCTAAGATTGTCAGCACTTTCCATAATAGGACCAGTTTGTCTGCCTGATGTAAAACTTTAATCTGAATTCTTCTATAAGAAGCTGCCTCAGGCTGCTTACTGAATTGTAATGGAGTCAGAGGGGAGGAGGAGTCACTTGGAAGCCATTTCTGAAAAGCTGTTGGTAAATTTTTTTTTTCCTTAAAAAAAAAATAAATCTTTGTTAAGAAACCATATTGTTCCATGTTTGAGAGTTTAGTGAGGAGCTATTATGCCTGAAGGCAAAACATGATTTCTTCCTAGTAATTAGTCCATACTGCAGAAAAGTTTCCTGTGTTGCTGGTTACTAACAAAGCATATAGTAGAACCATTTAAACTAAACTAGTTTAGGTCCACAAGTGCAGACCAACTCTTGAGATGACCCAGGTAAGTGATGTGGTTACACCTTCACAGTGCAGACACGCAAAGGGAGATAATAACAGCTGCCTGGGCAACCTGAACTGTGGTATCTCTAATTAGTCCTTGTCTTGCAACTTGAGTGTTGTTCTAATGCAAAGGAAGACTGCTTGTGTGCATCTTTAAAAGTTGTGAAAACAGACTTCAGGAGCCCCACAGTCTTCCCAGGGATTATCAGAGGGATCTTTAAAGTGGTAGAGGCCTACACCATAAATCTAAAGTTGGTAAATATTCATTTATACAATTAATCTACTTTACAAGGAGACTTGACACTGTGACTTTCAAGCTTCACATTTGTTCTAATTTTGAATGGATTATTAGGTGAGGGTTAGTTGAATGTGAAGACGTAAGTGAGAGGAAAGCATGTTGTTAATCTTTGTTTTATTAATAACAGATTTAAGGTAAAGCTAGTTCGAGTGCAGTTTCACGGAGAAACCAAGCCAAAACATTGAAGAGGTGAACAACAAAACAGATGAGGAATAATGCAGATTTTAAACTTTTTTTAAGAAGAAAAAACCTGGTATTTTCTGTACTGCCTTTAAGTAGTGAGGATGCAGTAAAAGTCTTGAAATGGCTTGAAGTGAAGAGTGAATTAGCAGCAGAGGAACTTAAAACTTCTCCTTACGTGAAATCTGTATGTAGCCTCAGCAAAGATTGCAATTTAGGAGGAAATTACACAGCAAACTTCAAAGTAAAATGTATTAAATCTCTAAAACTAGTTATCAGAAGCTTCTACAGAAGAAATATGTAATGGCAGATAAGACATCTGCTCCTCATAACACTTCATAATTAATAATTTGTAAGTTACTGGTGCAATGCCTGTGTTTTCTAATAATTGAGGACTTCAGGAACTTGATCCATCATCCTGGTTTTAATTCAAATAAAATTAATTAAAATTGGAAAAAAAGACTGTACTGTTGGTATCGGGTAAATATTATCTTCCAGGAGACCAACTGATGTCATTTGCCCATAGAGAAGGCATTATCTCATTGTTAGGGTAGAAGAAATCAACAACAAAAAAAAACATTACAGTGGACATAATTTATCCTCTTTTACAAAAAGTTTGAAAGAGAAGCCTTTGGGCTGTTAGAGAAGATAATTAGCTAAAAGGACAGTCATGTTGGAAATAGTTAAGTACTAGGAAATAGTCCAGTGGCCACTTATTTTCAGTTCACTAACAGTTCATGTTGCAGAAGCTGAAATGTGAACCAGTGATTAATAGACTTTTCTGGAGGAGGGTAGAAAAGTTAGAGTTTGACTATATAATTTGATTGATAAAACTAACTTGCATTCCATTAAATTAATCCAGCAAGATAGAGATCTAAACACAGTAATATTGTCAAACAAAAAAGCTTTATCCTTCCCACAGATCACAGTTTTTCAATAACCTGTCTGCCTATATATCCAGTTATCCCAGGATTCTGTTATAATCTCAGAGCAAAAATCGTTCAGCTTTACAACTATGGAAAACACTCATTTTATCTAGTCTTAATTTTGACATAAACTGTCTCTGCAGTGTTCACTGTAGAATTGATGAGGATCTACTTAATATCTGTATTTAGACTATGTTCATTAGTATTGAATATTCTTGCCCAAGTTTGCTTTTAAAACACTTAGATTTAAAATCAGCAGTGTAAGAAAGCTTAATGGAAAACTGCATTTTTAATTGACTCAAGACAGTCCAGAATAAATAAATTTCCTTTGAAACAAAAACAGACCTAGCTGCAAACCTGCCTGTTCTACCACTCCTGGAAGTGATTCATGTGAATTAGGACATGTGTAGGAGTCACTAGGCTTTCGTGAGGCTTTTCATGTTAAGGCGCATTTGCAGTTACAAAGTAGCTCTGGATAGGAGAGTCAGTCTTAGTACTTAAGTATGATGTTCCAGCTTTGTTTAATCTATAACTTAATAGAATAGACTTTAGGGTGGGTTGGGGGGAGGGGTTTGGTTTTTTCTTCTTTTTTTTCTGCACACGTTACATCTTACTTTTAATTCACAGATTGTCCTAGGACTCCTGATACTCCAAATAGCGATCCTCGTTTTTCTACTAACAACAGATTGATGGCCTTAAAGAAGCAATTGGATATAGAACTGAAGGTAAAACAGGGAGCAGAAAATATGATTCAGATGTACTCAAATGGCTCTTCAAAGGTAAGGCTTTGGAATGCTTAAAAGAACACGAAATGACTGTGGATTTTCATATTGCTGTGGTGGGAACCTATAATGTATGAACAGTATCCAATTTCAGTATTTTTAGTTCGGAGTATATTTTGATTAAACAGTTATGTCAAATCTGCTACAAATTACCATTTTTTGTTGTGGTTTGATACCAACTCAAGTGATTGTTTTATCAATTTGTCCACCTGCAATTCAACCTAACTAAGAAACCCTGCTTACTAAATTTAGTACATCTAGTAATCTTTGATCACCTGTGATTCTTTAGCAGCAAAGCTTAGTATGACACTGGTATCTGATGCTTTTCTGACCTTCGCTAAAAAAAAAAAATCCCTTAGTTTAAAGTGGTAAAATGCGTGATAATTACACAGAAGGTGGCATTTCCAAATATGCTTCTGAACTGGCCATCTAGTTGTAGTTGGAAGTAAAAAAATTTGTACCAAATATTTGTTTTAATAAGATGTGTGTAGTATTCTGATAGAGTTGTTAGAATCTGCATTAGTACACATACACATAAAATACTTTTTTTTACAGAAGTGTGGTATTCTAGGGGTAACATCTGATAGCATCAACCTGAAATTAAAAATAAAGGCACACTTACTTCTAGATCTGAATTTTAAACATATGCTTGCTTGCACTCACTCTCTTTTGATAGCAACAGAAATTCTCCAAGGAGGCGGGAGGGGAAGTGTTTGCTAACTGCTTAAATCAGTTTGACTTATTACATAGTCCGAACTATGAAATAAAATTCATCATACTCTAAGAATCCCTTAACTCAACTGAAAGACAAGCCAAACCTTTTAAATGAAACAAACAAACAAACAAACAAAAGGCAAAAACAAAACCCAACAAACTTCCCTCCCCACCCCCCTGCTCATATTTTATAAGGGAGTAATAGTTCTCAAATGAGAAAAAAGGGAGGGGGAGGGATCCTCTACTTACCTGCCCCTTCACGCATTAGTTACTCATTACCTGTTCTTTCCATTTACTTTTACTAAATCATTAAGGAGATGAATTTCCAAACTAAGGGGAAACATAAATGTAGATCTAACAAGCAGTATATAGTACCTTGGTTAGATGTTTCTGTGTCCAGACAATAGTAAATAAAATTGAAATGTTTTAAGTTCTTAACTGACTGAGCCAACACCTCGTTAGGTCAGTGAACTTACTAAAAAGAAGTGTTTGACTTGAAGAGTAGACATCTGTGACTTGTGTTGCTACCCCTTATAATTGATACTAACCAGAAAGTGTTGGAAGGGAGCTTCATGCTTCTGAGTGAATTACTGCTAGGGACTGGTGGAGAGGCAGATTACTTTGTATCTGCCTACTGTATGACTTTCTTGTACCTCGAAGAAATTACAGAGAATGTTGTGCACTCCCAGAAAAATTAGTTTAGACTAGATGGACTCTAGATGCCATCAAGCTTATTCTGTCCCAGCAGCACTTCTGTTGAACCAGCTGGTACTTTGGTAGCCTTATTTGAAAGTGGCCTGTAACCTGCTAGCCTGGGGCAGGTGGAGTGCACCTTATGACTAAGAGCCTGGGAATGCTGTCCATGCACCACAGTCCCTCAGCTCCTGGAAACCCTGGAGTCTACATCCTCTGGGGCCATGTACTTAACATCAGGTACACTTAAAAATAATAATCAGCTGACCCAAATGGATCAAAAGACATACATGAATTATGTTCCTAGTAATCCCTCAGTAAGTAACCTTATAACAGCCTGAAAAGCTTAACTAAACACTCAGGCTATAATATTAGACACTGTTAGCAGGCTTTGATCAGACTAGGTAGAAAGGATAAATTCTGGCTTGCTTTATGACTGAGGCATGTAATTAAAATTGATGATTGAATCTTGTATTTGCAATTGGTAAATGCTTTAATCAGCCTGCCAGATTGTATATATAGTAACTGGGCTGGGGAGAGCAAGCTGGAAAACACAAAAAGCGTTGCCAGCTTCTTCACTAAACAGGATGGAAATGGTGCGTATTCATTCTCTCATGTTCTTAATACTCACTACTGAGTTAATTTGGCGGGTTTAAACTGTAGGCTTGATCATGGTGATTACGTTATAAAAAGCAGAGCTTAAAACAACTCAAGTGTCTGGATGAGGTGGGCAAAAGGGGCAGAAAATGCCCAGTTTGAATCCAACCCCAGTAATCCAGTAGTTCTTTAAAAAGCAGTTGCAGGACCCTCTTTAAAAACATATTAAACTCTTTTGTGACCTTTATTCAGGTGTGCTATGTGATATAATTTCAAATTTGTTGTATTATTTTCAGACCTAAATTTAATGGAGGGAGGTCATAATTTGTTTCTTAAAAATGAAAAAGCAGTCTGTTAATAAACCCATCATCTCATGGGAAGGTCTTCCTTTTGTCCTTACTCTACTTGCTTCAGTAACATTCAGCTTAACCTATTCAGACTTAAGTGTTTCTGAGATACTGATCATCTTTACTTGGACTTGTGTGGATTCTCTAAGATCCCACAACAGCTTTGCAGATCAGTTTTACAGGCGCTGTCAGTTCTTCTATACTCAGGAGATGCCTTGAAATACTTTGTATTCAGCCTCCAACACTAAAAGAGCTGCTGAGTATAACACATCCATTTTGATTCTGAAGATGGGATTTTCTGTCTCTTGAAAGCATAAGGATATCTCTATAATCCTGAATTACCTCCATTCTACACACTGAAGGGCTGATGTTGCCCCTGAGCAAGCAAATCCGTTGCGGTAAGAGAATATGAGGAACAATCAAGAGCAGCAAGATCAAAAATAAGATAAAAGTGAAGATACAGACAAAGAAACACTTGCAGCGTATTTATACATCAGAATGATGCATGGATAAGGTTTAATACAGAATTCTATGGCTGTTTCTAATCTGTTTCTTAGATCATAGTCTGCTGTAGACAGTGGTTATTTCAAAAGTTGACATTTGTATTTGAGAAGGCATTTATTTAGGAAGTTCAGTGCACTCATTAAATAATTGGATAGCTAACATGGAATCTTAAAATACGAAAACTAGTGACATCTCTCTGACGTGTTGATTAATACTAAAACTTAAAACCAAGAGTTCTGAGACTATGGTGTGCAGAGGGGGCACAATTTCTCCACATGCAGCCAAAGCCTTTTTATGTGTACTTCTTGGTGTATCTACTCTGCAGAACATAGGGCAGCATTAAAATATCTGAGTAATACATTAGGCACAAGGTCATAGAGAAGCTCTATGAATGTAAATTTTTCTTAGAATACTGATATTTCTCTCAGTATACTTCATGGTGCCAGTATTTCTAGCTCAGGGTATCTGCGCTACACTGCAGTTCTTTGTCTTGGTTGTGATAAGGGGAAGAATTGAATTTCTTTAACTTCTTAAATAATTTATAACTTCATTATAAAATTAAAAATATAAGTATAAACCATGTCTATGGGAAAGTAACTTATTAATGAGGTTATAGAGTGGCTACAAAATGAGTTAACCAAAATACCTTTTGGGCTATAACAAGTGAGATATTCATCTACACTGACTTCTATTAATTACTGTGATTGATTGGTACTGCACAGACAGGACAAATAGACTGCCTTAAACTTTCTTATATGCCTTTTTTGTTCTTACTGCAAGTCGGATCACCTTTAAGTTGTCTGGTAATTCCCAGAACATGTAAAGAGCGCCGTGCAGCAGCCATAGAAGCACATGCACAGTTCCACATCCAAGAACCATTTGATAATCCATTCTAAGTCAGTACATTGTAAGTCAGTTCTCTAGTAACTGGAGGACAAAAAATGATGTACCTGAGAAATGTGTGGATGGCTGGCTGTGCTCCTGACAAGGAAATGGTATCATCAGTTAGTCTGAAAATTCATCTTCAGAAATGTCCTCTCCTAAACTGCTTCTTGTGTTACTGCTTTTGAAAACAAAAATTGGTTAGCTTAGTTTATTTAGATTAAAAGTACTGTACTTTAAGTTGCTGATGAAATAGCTAATGAAGTAACCCTTGTATATTATGTATCTATCTACGCAAGAAAATATTTAGCTTTGATTTGCTCAGAAGAACAGTGTGGACTTATAATGTGCTATGTAAGCTAACTTCATATTTCTAATTTCAAGGTATAAAATGAACTCAAATGTATAATGTACAATAATTTTTATATGGATTTAGTCTAGAAAATTTGTCTATTAGAAGAGTTCTCATCATACAATAAACGCGAGTCATTCTACATAGGGTGGAGGTATTTTGCACTTAATATCTTGTCCTTTCTTTAGCATCAGCTTACAAAACATTAATCTACACATGTAATATTGCTAGATCATGCCTCCTTTATTCAGCTTTAAACAGATACAGTTTCCATGCCTTACAGCCTTTAATCAACCAGAATATGCCCCTGTCCTAACTTATTTCCACTAGTATCCTTTTGTGGTTAGTTGAATTGGTCTGCTATACCAAATGAACTACAGAAATTTAGTTCTTGTTCTGAAAGCATGTGGGTTTTGAAGATTTCAATGTGTTTTGTTTCATGAAATGTTTACAACTTTAACTTTTTGTTTGTTTGTTTGTTTTAATAGGATCGAAAACTACTTGCCACAGCTCAGCAGATGCTCCAGGACAGCAAGACAAAAATAGAAGTTATAAGGATGCAGATTCTTCAGGCAGTCCAGACGAATGAATTGGCTTTTGATAATGGTGATGGAGTAGAAAGGAAATATGAATCATTAATGTCGGAATGCCATGTAGATATGTACCCATATGCACACAGAGTTATCATAAATTTCCAATAAAAATGTTAGACAAAGCTTGCATGAACCAAAAGTAATCAGAGACTAGGCATACCATTGTGTGTGATAGGATGCCAGATACATCTAACTTCAAGCAAAATACCTTAAGCTTAATGAAGAGAAATATAATCTCTCTTCATCATCCTTTTTATATCTTACGCAGTTCATTTTTGCTTTGTGGCCTTCATTCTCCCTTCATGCATGCTTTCTTTTGTCTTAACAATAACTAGTTAAACTAGTTATTTTCTTTAAAGCGTGTAATCTTTTCACTATCCTAAAAACAAAAAATTCAAAGCAGGTACAAAGCCTGCTGTCATACTTAAATAGATTGACCTTATTATGACTAATGGGAGCACAGATGGAGGTGAAGTTTTGCTGTCTTTATGGGTATCTAGGCTAGATTGGGTAGTAAACGACTATTTTTAAAATGACAAAAGAATCAGTGTTTTAAAAATGACCTGACTTGAAATACTTGTGCTGCATTTCAGAAGTAGTTTTAAACTTGCATTTCTTTGGAAATCTTTAAATAAATTTAAAAATTACTCCTGAGCTACAATAGCATGAGTGTACTATAAAATTGTGGGCATATCGGTACATCTCTAAGTCTTGAACTTTATTCATATTCATTTCTGAATATTGAAGTTGTATGACAATGCTCATAATCAGGGCCTGGATATATCCTAGATAATGAAAAACCTCTGTGCGTGTGTGTGTTGTTTTGTGTGGGGAGGGGGTTGGTTTTCTTTGTTTTTACACTTACGGCACTTCTGGCACTTTATTAACACATGGATTATGTATATCATTTGTTTAAAAGAAAAAGAAAGGTATTCAAGCTAGAAAGGGCTTTCAAATGCTTTTTGTGTTCCTACTACTCTTAGAGCTTTAAACAGGAAGGAATATATCCAGGAAACTTCCTAATTCTGCTTAGGAAATCTAAACACTGCAAGAAGCGGACATCAGAACGGTTAACCCAACCCTTTTGGGGAAGGCAGTGTATGGGACCTCTTACATTCTCTGTGCTGGCAAAAGCCAGAGTCCCTGGGATTTCATGTGAAGCAGGAGAATTATCAGAAACCGATCAGGGATCTACTTAGCTACAGAGTAGTTTGAAAGATAAATCAGAGCATGGTTCAGAAATGTGGAAGTCTCAAAACCTCCTTCTTGCCAGCTAAATGATGTTTGGGACATTTGGCTTTTGTCCCTGAAGCCCTCTGAAGACATGTTCTTTTTCCTACAACAATTATAGCTCATCAAGGAGTAGGACCTGTTTATTGGATTGAGGCCCTGATCAGCTATATTTTCCTTCAAATGCAGATGCCTAAAATTTCACTGTTTCTTTTATGACATACTTCAAGCTTTTCTTTGGACTACCAAATCTGCATCTCTCACTTTTCTTTTTTTCTTTTTTTCTCCCCTCTGTTTATATGGGGGAAGGGTTAATATTAAAGAAATTAAACATCAGCATCGTCTTCAATGAAGGTTGTTTGTTTATATCTCTTTGCAGCAAAACCTGTGATAAGCCCTCTTGAACTCCGAATGGAAGAATTACGGCATCATTTTAGGATAGAGTATGCTGTAGCAGAAGGTGCAAAAAATGTGATGAAATTACTTGGATCTGGGAAAGTTACCGACAGAAAGGCACTTTCAGAAGTAATTTATGTCATTACAATTTCTGATACTTTATTTTAAATGCTCTTTCAAGAAAAAAAAATTATTTATTTTTTTTAATTTTAAAAAGGCGCAAGCAAGATTTAATGAATCAAGCCAGAAGTTGGACCTCTTGAAGTATTCACTGGAACAGAGATTGAATGAACTTCCTAAAAACCATCCCAAAAGCAGTATTATTATAGAGGAGCTTTCATTGGTCTCTTCACCCACATTAAGTCCTCGTCAAAGTGTAATATCTACTCAGAACCAGTATAGTACACTGTCCAAACCAGCAGCTTTAACAGGTATGATTTATAGAGCTTTTTTTTTAATTTTATTAAACGGTTTAAAATAAGTCTTTAGTGCCAAGTTTATTTCTTTCTGGACATATTTCACTGTCGTTCTTTTCCTAAACAAAGGCATTTAGAATTTCCAAGTGTCTGTGCACCAAAAAAATGCAGATCAAGTTTCTTTTATTGACTTTTTGTAATCCTATTGAAAAGGTGAAGCTCTGGCCTTCAGTTAAGTCACTGTGGAACAATATTACTAACGTTTACCTAACACCTTTCATCTTTAGATTATCAAGCACTTTAAAAGGTGGGTATCATTATCCCCATTTTACAGATGGGGAAACTGAGGTGCAGAAGGGTTAAGTGACTTGCCTGTGTCATACAACAAGTCTGTGGCAGACCTGGAGATAGGCACTCAGCTTTTCTCCCAGTCCCTATTTTACCCACTGGACCACACTGGCTTCCTAGAAGGTGAGATTTATGCTACCAGAACATGCATTATATTTCTAAACCAAAGAGGGAGATCCTAACAAACAAGCATGGAACTGTTGAAGCCTCTATTTATTGGTGTGAATTATTTTCCTTGCAATTAAACCTGGAGATTTTAATTTTTTTTTTTTGAGACTTAGCCAACAGTGAGGGAACAGTGCATTTATATATAAATGCAAGACTTAGGAACTACTACTATGTTGGGTTCAGCTGGAATTACTGTCCTTCATTTGGAACTAAACTGTTTCAAGAGATGAGCCATACTTTAACAAAGCTCTTGAACATTTGCCTCCCAGTGTTCTTAAAGAAAAGCAAATACTTTTGACTACTTGGGGGTATGCCACGAAGATGATCAGGGGGCTGGAGCACCTCCCTTATGAGGACAGGCTGAGAGAGTTGGGGAAGCCTGGAGAAGAGAAGGCTCCAGGGAGACCTTAGAGTGGCCTCCCAGTGCTTAAAAGGGGGCCTGCAGGAAAGGTGGGGAGGGGCTCTTTATTAGGCACTGTAGTGATAGGACAAGGGATAACAGTTTTAAACTAAAGGAGGGTAGATCTAGATTAGATCTAAGGAAGAAATTCTTTACTGTGAGGGTGGTGAGACACTGGCACAGGTTGCCCAGAGAAGCTGTGGCTGCCCCCTCCCTGGGAGTGTTCAAGACCAGGCTGGACGGGGCTTTGAGCAACCTGGTCTAGTGGAAGGTGTCCCTGACCATGGCAGGGAGAATGGAACTAGATGGGCTTTAAGGTCCCTTCCAACCCAAACCATTCTGTGATTCTATGTTGCTTTACTAAATTTATGTAATAAGTGGTCGTATAAGAATTACTAATACAGATAGGTTTGGGGTTGGTGTTGTTTCCTAAAACATTTTACATGTAACTATTAAACCAACTATTAACAGAGTGAGTTTATTACAAAAACAACCTGTAATTCAAATGTTGCTGTAATTATATATGTGTAACTGCAATCAGAATTTAGTTTTGAAGTACTGTGTAGTTATATTTTAAAACAAAAAGAGGAACTGTTCTGCTGAGCTGTGATGATAATAAAATGGAGCGAGTCTACTTGTCTTCCATTTTGCTTCAGTGAGACAAGTAGCAAAGGGTAAAAAGCATTAGGACCTCAGCCGAGGGTCCTTGTAAAGTTGCAGAGTGGTGAGGGCAACTTTATTTAGTCATATGAAATCTCAAATGATCGGTGACCATGGGCAGGAAGTATCATGCCTTGGTTTTAATACAGCTTGGTTTTTTATTCTTTTCCTGTAATACATAATCATGGGTCAGATACATTATAGTGACAAATAATTCCTCTTAAACATGATTTACTGATACATATGAACAGTTTCTAATAGGAATTATCAAAACAGAGCTACATGCTTGTGAAGTTCTTAATAGTTTCACTTTCATATTGGCTACATAAAGAGCTTCTGTATTGAACTAGATTTAAATGAATGCTGTCTTTGTGTTTTGCCTCTAACACTTTGTGAAAAATAGATCAGAGCTACTGTCATACTTTGAGTGCATCAACAGAACTTTGATACACATCCAGTTCTTATACAAGATTAGCGTCATTCTGCTGATTAATTTCTTCCTCACACCACACACACACACACACACACACACACACACCGAGTTTGGGAATGAAGTATTCTTTTACCTTTTAACCTTTTTTGGGAGCCAATAGCATCTCTTTGTCTTCATAGCCTAATGCTTAGCTGTCACCTATGGCTGTTAGTTCCCTACAGGACAGGATTTCTTCTCAGACTGGTTTCTTGGTGTCTGTTCTGTGGGCTATAATGCTGCCAGACCATTTTTAGGTCAAGTCTGACTTAAGTTTCTGTTACAAAAGAGTACTTTTAAGTTTCATAGTTAAGTACTGCTGTCAAAAGAACACTGCATTTAGGAGCTGCATTTCTATATGACAGTATGATTATGAACTGGCTAATTTTACCACTTCTGTGAACTTCTAATAGTTAATTTTGTTAGTGTCAGTGATGTCACAGTTTTACAGATGCTATCTTGTACAGGATGAGGTAAGCCTACTGTTGTAACCATCTGTGGTATTCAGATGTTTCTGTGCTGCTGGAGGAAACTCTCTTAAATTAGAACAGCAGCCTCTATGCTTCATTTGGTTAAAGATATAGAAGATTTTGAGGAGTAGCTTCTTGTCTCAGCTCTTATAAATCCAAATTCAGTCAAGATGGAGCAATTCAATGATTTTAAATTAAGTACTAACTCGGATTTGAATTTAGCATGCAGCAGGCAAATATGATTTCTGAATGTATCAAATTTGTAGTCTCCGTAGTCAGTGTGTTCAATTACCAAAGTGATGTATCCAATATTAATTGGTTATATAAAACTTGTGAAAAAAGGTTATTGTCCCATCTGCAACTTCCATCATTTTAATAAAAAACTTAAAATTTGTTATCTTAAAAAATGAAATTGCTTACAACTTGAAACCAAGTCAGTTTGGTTCTCAAGTGAAGAAAACAAAGATACTTCTGAAACACGGAACAAAAACTTATTTTCTGTTAATTTGGTGAACTGTTGCTCCTAGAAGGTTGAGTCCCCATATTTGACTTTTAATACTTATTTTCAGTGTATTTGTCTGTCTTAGATCTGTCTTTTGATTTCAGCTTGTATTTCTGTTATACCCTGCGGGGGTCAGAATGTGAGCTATTGCCATAAATCAATCATTAGTCATTCACTTTGTTTTCTTAATAACAGAAATCTTTCATAAATCGTTGTCTATCTTGTTCTAGGTACTCTGGAAGTTAGGCTAATGGGCTGCCAAGATATTTTGGAAAATGTCCCCGGTCGATCAAAAGCCACATCGATTACGCTACCTGGTTGGAGTCCAAATGAAGCCAGATCATCTTTCATGAGCAGAACCAGTAAAAGTAAAAGTGGCAGTAGTAGAAACCTTCTGAAAACTGATGACTTGTCCAGTTCAGTATACTCTTATTTTTATGCATATCTTTTGTTTACATTTTAATGTGCATGCCATGTTCTGTAATTTAAAATACTAAATTGATTTGAAGCTTTAAACTTACCTGTTTCTTCATCTGTCAAGTTTTTTTAAAATAAAAAAAAAAAAAACCACAACCACACTATTATGCCCCATAAGAACCAATTAAATTTGAGATTACATTTTTAAGGGAAACTAACTGGAGTTTTTGTTTGTGGAAAATCCTCTTAAAGATTTAAGCTGAGTTTGTGTGCTTTACTTACAGATGAAGTCTGTGCTGTACTGAAGCTGGATAACACTGTGGTTGGTCAAACTAGCTGGAAACCTATTTCCAATCAGTCATGGGATCAGAAATTTACACTGGAACTAGACAGGGTAAAAATGTGGTTTTACTTCATTGAGAGCTTTAGATTAATTTCATGTTGCTTTATTTTATTTTTTTTTCTGTTGTTGTGATTATGTTCAACTTTCATATGTGTAAGTATTCCCATCCTTTACAGAATGAGCTCCCTGGGGTTAGGCTGTTATGCTGGGCTGCCATTCTCGAAATTTTACCTTTTCTGGCCTATAAACTGACATAATATTTTTATCCAAGATCTAACAGCATCTTTTTAGCCTGTGATAAATGGTTCTTAAATTTTTATGAGGATCGTCAACTTCTCATTATTTATCAGTAAATTATAATATCAGATACAGTTTGGTATTTTGGTAAAGCTATGTCATAGAATTTTTACAGTGCTTCTGTAAAAGTGTTCTCATGTGAAGCTGATCAATTCTTCAGGGATAATAAATAAATTCACTAATATTTCATTCCTAGACCTTTAAATGTTATTTGCAGAACACAACTATCTAAATTATACTTGATGTTTCTTTCCCACACCTTTTAAAGATAATTTATGTCTTATAGGTTTAATCAAGAATTTGTTTTTTAGATACCTGATAGTCATAGTATTGTAAGGTACAAGGAGTTGTTTTTTTTTTTATCAGTGTTTAAAATAGATTTAAAATTAAACAATATTTGAGGAGCCTAAATGTCATCTCCAGTATATATTTAAAACAAATTGTGGAGGGGAAGCCATCTTCCTGGTTTTGCTCTCTCCTCACTGAGCCCCACCCCTCCAAGCCCCAAACCAGATTCCTTCCATCTAGGAAGGAAGCAGTTTTAGACCTGCCAGTAGAGAAATTCAGGTTCTGGTTAGTAGTGCAGGACAAAACTAGCAGCTGTGGAGTCCTGAAGCCTTGATTATTCTCGGATTAAGGCTAGAACTAGTCAAAGGTGAGTAGCTGCTCCTACCGGCCTAGTATGTGTCATGTTCACTATTTAAGAACAAAGTATTTGATGCTTTTTGGTGCCAGAAAAGGACCTTGCTTCTGCTGGCCATGACCATGCATCCTTCTGTATTTGAAATGCACATTCCAAACCCCATTATTTTTTTTTGTCTGTTGCTTCTTCTTAACTTTTGTTTCTTAAAACCTACAGCTATCATATAAAGACAGTAAACTGATGCATCATGATGGAATTAAACTATGCGAACTGAACTTGGTAACATACATGCTGCTGTTACTTTGTATTGCAGGACTCTTCACATTTTGTGACAAGCTTTTGTAACAAGCATGTAAGATACCCTATAAGAACATATAAATCCTACTGGCAAGATATAGTAGTAGTTCTTGTTAGTTTAAAGTTTTTTGTCCCCCTTCATTACCATGTTACAAAGACTGTCAGTATTTCTAGAGATACTGTATAAAGTCTCGCATCATGATGCGTATGCTGATACTACAATGTCACTATGCAGCCATGAAATGCAACTGATATTTGCAGACAACATGGAAAACTAGTAAAGTTGAGCTTTCTAAACACAGATAAAAATTTTTTGTCAGAGCTTGAGCTAAAATATCTTGAACTAGCACTGTTGTTAGACTGACTCAAGAAGTCTGGTGACTGTGACTTTCTCCTACTCTTAGGGGAATTTGTTACACTTATACTTTTATTTGGACACTGGCAATCACATCTGAACTGACATGCTATGATCATCCTAGTGAGAGCTTGCTTAGTATGGCTAGTTAGCCCTGGCACTCCTTTAAAGCAACAGCTCTGCATCTGGATCCTTGAGTTGCTAGATCTTGTGATTGTACAGAGGTAACTCTTGCAGAACAATTACTAATAAGTAATTTCCTGTGTGTACATTTCCTGTCTTAGTCACGTGAATTAGAAATCTCAGTTTATTGGCGTGACTGGAGATCTTTGTGTGCAGTAAAGTTTCTGAGGTTGGAAGATTTCCTGGATAACCAACGGCATGGCATGTGTCTCTATCTTGAACCCCAGGGCACTCTGTTTGCAGAGGTAAGAGTGTTTCTTTGAAGTACTTGAGCATACTTGCAAGTATTATATTGCAAAATAGTTTAAAAAGTTTTTTCCTGAAACTTTTAAGAATGCATTTTGTTCTGAAACTTGAATTATAACACACATTATTTGAACTGCAGGTTACGTTTTTTAATCCAGTTATTGAAAGAAGACCAAAACTCCAGAGGCAGAAGAAAATTTTTTCAAAACAGCAAGGTGATTGTTTAATATAAACATGTAAAGATTAAAAATTGTACAGATCTGTAATATTTTTTTATACACAGACCTTATATTTGCCTGTGAATAAAGCTGTTGATAATGAAGGATTTGGTATTGCATTTAGAAATGTTTTGTTTTAGAATTCCTTATTATGCATTAGCATTTAATAGTGAATAATTAGAAATAGCTAAGGAATATGACAAATTCAGTTTGTTCTTCATAAATTATAAACTGATTAATATGAAAATTTTTTTTAATTATAGCTTTTGGTAATAAGTAAGGAAATTACTTACACTTTATTGTCTTTTTTCACAATATCCACAGGCAAAACATTTCTCAGAGCTCCTCAAATGAATATTAATATTGCCACTTGGGGAAGGCTGGTAAGAAGAGCTATTCCTACAGTAAATCACTCTGGCACCTTCAGCCCTCAAGCACCAGTGCCTGCTACTGGGCCAGTGATTGATGCACACATTCCTGAACTAACACTGCCAGCCAGGTAGGTGATACCTACAATTCTGAAGTACTTTTAAGAGCAAGAGTAACAGTGAGATGCTTATACCCTCATGTGTGTAGTGTATGTCAAATCTACAGTCTTGCAGAATAAACAGACCTTTCAGTGTTTTAATTTCGGACATCCATTTTATAGACAGATCTACACAGACAAGATTTGCTTTAGGAGAAGTCTACATAATGTGCAGTTTTAAGTTGGTTTTCATACTATTAAAACAGTCTCTGCTATACACTGAGGAGTCATTTATTTTCTTGCCAGTGACTCTCCTGTAGCCAAATTGGACTTTGAACTTGAGCCTGAGCCTCCACCTGCTCCACCCCGTGCATCTTCCCTTGGGGAAATATGTGAATCTTCCTCTGAGATAAAGGCTTCTGATGTGCCATCTCAGGCAAGTAACTTTAAGAATTTTGGGCTATACAGTTTAACAGGGTTGTAATATTGGCATCTTTATGATGGATTTCTTTCCTTCTATTTCAACATATGCTCCCTTAACTTACATATACAGAATTGTCTTGACAGAACACTGCAATTATTCTTGGTGGCAAACTGTTTCCATGGTTGGTGTGTTTAACTCTGTGTCATTGGTTCCACCACAGAAAAAAACAAAAGCCCAAAATCATTACACTATTCAGGAAAAAATGGTTTTATTGACAAAGCAGAATGACTGGAGCAGTAGGTTTCATCAGTCTGTTAAAAACTTGCTTATCTGTATCATCATAAAGTATACCATTTTAGCTTAGATAATTCTTACATGAAGAATTTCATATGCTTATAGTAAAATTTCTGCATTCGTCTATCTTCACAATCAGTTTCAAATTTTCAGACTTCTTTTTCTTCACAGGATGAAGTAACAACTTTTGATTTTGAAAATGGCAGAAATAGTATTGTCCCAAAACTCCAGCCTGAAATAATCTGTCAGCCTGATGTTCCCCATTCAGACATAAAATACACCAACACCCGAGAGCCTGAAGATAGAAGGTAAAAATGCAGTAGTTTTGCTCTTGATCTGAATAATATTTCTTAAAGTTAACAGACTAGAAGATTTTTGACTTTTTTTATTTACACAGATCACAACAAAGATTTCAATTCAGTCTGAAGGATTTCAGATGTTGTGCTGTACTGGGCAGAGGACATTTTGGAAAGGTAAATGTCAAAAGGCTGTATCAAATGTCAAGACTGTATCAAAAACTAGATATAGCTCTTAAATGAATCGCTTATCTTCTGTTTTAGGTGCTGTTGGCAGAGTACAAAAACACAAACGAGATGTTTGCTATTAAAGCCTTAAAGAAAGGAGATATTGTTGCTCGTGATGAAGTAGACAGGTCAGTTTGTAAAATATATTATATCGATTCTATAAATCGTGTTTTCTTCCTGCATGCAACACAACTGTAAGCTCTATCAAACAGTAGTTAAATTCAGTGAAAGAGCAAAACCAGTTGTCATCTCCCTGCTAACTGCAGATGTGTGGTCTTCCTTCCGGGGCAAGGAAGGAGCAGTGTAGCCCAGGAATACAGATTCATTTTAGTGCCTCTCTTACCATGCCTGTACTACAGCTCTGACTTGAAGCTGATCCTGTTTTTCATTTAGGATCTCTTGCAATTATTTATTCTAATTACTTGTTCTGCAGACTTCTATCACATTTCAGGAGGACAGTGATAATGTTTTCTTTACTGGCAGAAACACCTATGGTGGTATATCTCAACCTGTGACATACTGTCATACTTTGTCCATCATGTTTTCCCTTAAGCTCTATGTATACTCCACTGTTGTTTTTTTAATCTGAGCCCCAAAACTCGTATTTTTCTTTGCTTGGAAGTGAAGTGGCAGTTACAAAACTACCTAGTTTTAGTGCAAGAAGGTGCTTTTACAACTGTTTAATAGTGATGATATTGATTTGACTTGCCAGAAGAAAGATAACTGTATTAATAAGCTACAAATTGACCAGTTGTCTGAAGGAGAAATAATCTGGAATTACTACAGATAGATGTCTATAATATTGTTACTGTTTTTCCGCTTTATGTATTGTATACGATTAGCTTCAATCCATTTTAATTTTAATGTCACATGATATCAATGCACATTTAATGTAAGTCTGAGTATTTGGAATGAAAATTGGCAGGGTACAACTTTCATGGACTGCTAGGTTTCCTTTTTCGTTTGTGAAAGCGAAATGTAACTTCGTGGAAATCCTGGCATCGACTTCATGTGTGTGCAAGTATTAAAACATCTCTCTTGACACAAAAAATGATCTTATGTTATCCTGAGGAAAAAACGTTAGGTATAAATTACCAGTAGTTTTTGAAAGTTGAAAAATTGTGGTTCAGGATTCAGCTTTAAATTTTTACTGATTTTCTGTTTTCAGCTTGATGTGTGAAAAGCGAATATTTGAAACTGTGAATAGCGTAAGACATCCCTTCTTGGTGAACCTTTTTGCTTGTTTCCAAACCAAAGACCACGTTTGCTTTGTAATGGAATATGCTGCTGGTGGGGATCTGATGATGCACATTCATACTGATGTCTTTTCTGAACCAAGAGCAGTGTGAGTATCCATCTCTTTTTGTGGCATTAAGCGAAGGGCATTTTTTTCAGTGGATAAGAGCTAAGATCTTTATCACCACATGCCTCTCCATTATGTCACTTCAGTAAATACGGAAGTTTTTAAAAGGGTCAGAGATTCTAACTGGTTTTGTTAGAAAAAGACACGTGCAGGTTTAATGTGCCTGAATCTACACTCAATTTAAAAATTGCATATAAATATTTAATATTTATAATATTTTCTTTAAAAAAAAAAAACTAAATGAAAAATTAAAATAGCAGACAAGGCTAAAGAGTAAGCCAAATTAAAAATCCTTCAATGCCACAGCAGTGGACACTACAGAAAATTTATCCTCCAGGCCAAGCAAACATACTACAGCTCGAAAGCTGCAAGTTTAAGCATTTTTGCCACCTGGCTTTAAAACTCTGACCTTGTATAAAGCTAATCTGTACCTGAAAAAAACAATCAGTAATCTTCAGAGGATGGTTACTAAAAAAGATCAATAATAACGGATTTGACATTCTGAAAAGCAAGACTAAAAACCATTGAAATTTTAACTTAATCTTTTTCAACAGATTCTATGCTGCATGTGTGGTTCTCGGACTTCAGTATTTGCATGAACACAAAATAGTATATAGGTAAGTAGTCATTGACCCATTTCCAACAGATTAATTTCAGCTGTTCTGAATAGTACTGAAGAAACATCAGTGATGCAATCTTGTTCTCAAATGTTCATTTAGAGATTTGAAGCTGGATAACTTATTGCTGGACACAGAAGGCTTTGTGAAAATCGCTGACTTCGGTCTTTGCAAAGAAGGTAATGGCCTTTAAATTTTATTTCTAGGGGAATTCCATAGTCCATCTTACTCTTGATTGTTCCTTGAGACTTTTGGTCTGCCAAATGTGTATAGTGTATACTTACCCTGTATCATTTGAAGGAAAAAGTACATTTCTGATTGTACAAATGGGGAGTTAGGAGGAAGTTCCTTAGTAGGGAAATATCAGGAGCATCTGAGCAGAGCCCTGTTTTTTTAATTTTTTTTTTTTTTCAGTTGTGAACATCACCTATTCTGGTTCTTACTTCATCATAAGTCTGTTTATTAATTTATATTTATTGAATTAATTAAAATAATATTTGTGAAACATCTTTGCTTATTCATAAGGCATACTGCTGCATTTTACAAGGTAGCAGAAAGAGCATTAGGCATTTTTCTTCATTCTAAACATGTTGACACTACAATGAAATCAAATACCATTATAATCCACATCTCGCTTTTTTACAAATTCATTATCTATGATAGAGTCACAACTCTAAGTATATGGAAATGATATGAAAAGTATACTATGGCTAAAATAGAGAAATTTATCCCAAAAGGGAAGCTTAGATGCTAGAAAGTTACTTTCAAACATTCCACTACTGGCAACTACCTTCCAAATAAGCCATGAAATAGAGGTAGCAACAGAAATTGCAGTGTCTTTCTTAAACCTCATTGTGGGGAAAAGATCTGGAAAGGTCCATTTCTTTCTCCAATTTGTATAGCCTGTCCTCCATATCTTTTCCTTTTAGATAGCCAAAGAGGGAATTTAGTAAATTTGGTAGGTGTTCAAACATTACTGTTGTCCTCAATATCCTAGGGCAAGTCCTGTGACTTACAAACAAGTTCCATAAATGACAAAAGGCAATGAGGACAAGGAAAGCTCTTTGGTTCACTGGCTACTACAATAAATGGTTTTCTTTGGTTTCTCTGGAGCACCTCTATCTGTAGTGTCACATCAGTCCTTGTGGGGCTGATGTCCCCAACTGTGCCCCTCTTGAAAATATACAGGGCTTATTTTGCTCGAAGTTGTTTCACTACACTCCATGTTTTACTTTGCTTCTCTAGTGGGAAAATACATACAGTATCCATAGTAGGCATGTTTGACTGGTGTACCACATTTTCTTCTACTAGCTAGTGGAAATATAGCATAACATTGTTTGATGTTTTCAAGCAAAGATAACTGGGTGACAAAGGTGTAACTGGAAGCTTAATTTTGCTCATTGCATATAGTTAGGGATAGAAAAACATAAGACTGAAGCACATATGGAACAAGGGTGTGGGAGGGAGGAATGGGGGAATGTTTCACCTCATTGGCCTGAGCCCTCAGGACAGGCCCTGGAACTACAGTATTGGCTGAAGTTGCTCTAGAGAGGTTTTACTCGCTGGAGTAAAGTGTAAAGTGGCAGAAAATACTGCTTGCTTTTCATTAACTGTAACTTTTCAGGAATGGGATTTGGAGACAGAACAAGCACATTCTGTGGCACACCGGAATTTCTTGCTCCAGAGGTGCTGACAGAAACTTCTTATACAAGAGCTGTAGACTGGTGGGGTCTTGGTGTACTTATCTATGAGATGCTAGTGGGTGAGGTAAGTTCTAGTAAGATACAATGGAGTCATAAAATTAATATATGTTAACAAGGTTACAAAACTCAAGATACCAGCCTGTCAACATTTTAATATGCCCTACCTGTCACAGTGGTATCAATACAGTATGTATAGGCATACCTAGTTTTACAGTGAGCATCTTAATGTGCTTCATTAAGAAAAAGAAGTATTAAGTGCTGAGCAGCTACTTACCTGATACTAGCTGCTAGGAGTTGATGAGTCATGTCATGAGCTTGAATTATCAGCAATTGTGGAAGTGAATGAGTTGTAGCTGGTCCAAGATTTAACCTATACATTTTTGGTTTATTTTTAATTACATCATTATGCCTTAAATCAAATTACAGTAATGGCACATTAATATCAGTGTCTCTAAGCACGAACACAGCACATCTGGTTTTGGGGAGCTCAGTTTCCAGCACACATCTGTTAGCATCAAATTTAGACGTGTACAGCTATAGCAGTCTTCTGCTTTCAAATGCTTCTGGGGAGAAAATAAACTCCTTAACTGCCGTAACTTGAATGGAGGTGAACTTTAATGCATAAAACTGGATAGTAGTGAAAGATTATGCCAACTTTACCATTTGAATTACACAAGCACTGAAATAGAATGCCCCAGTTCCATGTAAATGAGCTGGTATAAAGAAATTACTATTGAATAGTTATTTACTATTGCAAATATTGCTTTACCTTCTGGTCCATTTTGTTAAGGTTTCTCCCAAGTAGCACAGTGATGGCTTACATGCTAAAAATCAGAGAAAAACTACAGATTTACTCATAATTTTGTTCTTTTTCAAAAAAGATGATCATTCAACTTCCTCTCAGGTAAAAAGGGACAAAAAGCTTGTATGGTGTTGCCTACATCTGTCAGGCCACTTCAAAACAGCTTGGAAACTCTTGAGCTGTAACATGCTAAAGATACTACAGAAACACGTGACTCCTGACCATGTTACTTGTGAATGGCAGCTGTCCCAAAGCTAAGCTGAAACATCTTTTCCACATTCCCTGTATATCTTGTGTC
Organism: Strix aluco; assembly: GCF_031877795.1. Taxonomy (NCBI): domain Eukaryota; kingdom Metazoa; phylum Chordata; class Aves; order Strigiformes; family Strigidae; genus Strix; species Strix aluco. The sequence continues at coordinate 17,967,096 of NC_133938.1, forward strand.
AGAGTTCAAAGCAGATCCCAGTTTTAGGAGTTTCTACTTCTAAAAGCACGTTTTTAAAGCATAGCCCTTCACTAAGAAGTAAGGGGATAATACCAACTTGCCTTATTTTTCCATCTTCCTTATGGAAAACTACAGTATCTGTTTCGGGGAGAAGGAAGACTTCATTTCAGGGTGTCTAATTCCAAACTGTCAGCTGAATATATGTTATTTTCAATTATAAGAGATTTTTAAGCCTATTTAATAGTAATTTTTTTATTACTTTCATTATAGTCTCCCTTCCCTGGAGATGATGAAGAAGAGGTGTTTGACAGTATTGTAAATGATGAAGTAAGATATCCACGATTTCTGTCTACAGAAGCCATCTCTATAATGAGACGGGTAAGAACATAAGAATATTACAGTATTCTCCTCTTACCCTGTTTCCTCTCCAACATTAAGGAAAGAAAGTATTTTGTTCTTCACAAGAGTAATTAAAGAACCTATGCTTGGAATTTTTTTTTCTACAATTAAATTTTTACTTGCTTCATTTATGCTGTGCTATGCTGCCTATCACCTTAAATGAAAATTGTCAGTGACATTCCACTTTTTTTCAGGAGAGAGCTTTTCTTTTTAAAAAGTAAAACACTAGAGGCTCTATTTTCTCCCTGAACTATGTTTCCTAGTTGTATCTAACTAGAGAAGTTCAGCTCTCTTCCTAGCAGAACACTGCTGCATTGACCAATTTGGTAGATTAACATTGTCACATGAATATTTTAATTCAAAGACTTCTAAATCTTTTTGGTTTCATTCCAACTGGGGCAGGGAACACCATACACATGGCATCTGCAGTCCCATTCTTGGCAAAGAACAGCTGGTTTTGTTCATGACTTATTAGTGCTATTCCTTAGTGTAATGCATTTACTTATCTAAAGATGCTTGAACCTGTCTAAGTTAGAAGCGTATCCCAGTTGGTAGAAGGGCGTCTACTGGAGGCGATTCACAGCCTTTGGAAGCAGCCTCTCCACTTAAACGCCTGACATAAAGTATCAGTCTAGCACCCGATTCAGCAACGTGCTGCAGCATGTCACAGTAACTACTCTGACATAAATAATAAGTAACAGCATCAATATTCTATAGCTTAAAATGATTGATACTCCCAGGGAGAGAGTAGAGAAAGAAGGAAGAATACAGTATTTGATGGCTGCATGATGAATAGATCAACCCACCCTGATGCTGAGCACTCTGCCTGCACCAGGGGTCTGCTCACAGCAGAGTGATTCACAGGTGGGTGCCATCTAACTTTGGTGTTAACTAGAAAACCTTGTATTTGCTGGGTGTGTGGAGCAGCATTCAACCCTCTCCTGGTAAACCAACTGCTGTGAAATTGCTGGGCACAAGAGACAGCAGTGTAGTCTCTCTTCTGAGCCAAGCTAGAAATACAAGCTTATGTAAATCCTGTATCCTCTCCAGCACAAAGCACCTTTTTCAGATCTCAGTGCTGAACACTCGCCCCACCGATCACCTCAGGTACTGACACTTGGTGCCACAGACCTGCAGTGGGGCAGATGAGTCTGCTTTCCCTCCGTCCAGAGCTTGGCTGCTGGTGGAACTGTGCTAACAAACAGGTTCAGGTACCTCTGGAGCACCACTATCCCGAGTTATGTACATCTAAATTTCTTTCCCTTTCTTTGAGGACCAAGACTTTTCTATAGGTCAGGCAGCCTGAATTCCACTGTCCATCTAATCTTGGTGTTGGTTCTTATACAGCAGCACTCCTCCTCCCTCCTTCCTCCCCCCAGCCCTGAATTTTTGCACTGAAATCTTGCATGTTTTGTCAGCTGCTACGAAGAAATCCAGAGCGACGTCTTGGAGCTGGAGAGAAGGATGCTGAGGATGTGAAAAAGCATCACTTCTTCAGGGTGAGTATAAACTAATACTATTTCTAAGGACACTAAGGAGTAGAGACAGGAAACTAAACAGCAGTTGGTTTATTTTACAGCTAATAGATTGGAATGCTTTACTGGCCAAGAAAGTGAAGCCTCCTTTTGTACCCACCATTAGAGGACGAGAAGATGTTAGTAATTTTGATGATGAATTTACCTCTGAAGCACCTATCCTCACTCCACCTCGGGAACCAAGGATACTTTCTGAAGAAGAGCAGGAAATGTTCAGAGATTTTGATTACATAGCTGACTGGTGTTAACTTCTACACACTGTGAAACCCCAGCTGACTGGCTCACAAGAATGCCTCTCTCAGAAGAATACCAACCCTTCAATTGCTCTCTGTGCCACCTGTAGCTTCTTTTTTTAAATCACATGAAGATCCTTTTAAGTACTGTTTTAACACTCTTGTGAAGAGTGGCCTCTTTGTATATTGTTTTTTTATCTGAGCACTGGAAAGCAGGTCTATGGAGTTCTTAAGCTGAGTTGGTGAACCCAGGCTGTACTCAGCCTCCCACACACGGGCACACGTGGAGCTGTACTGTCTCTCTCACTCTCTTACAGCAGATAACATCACTTTAAGTGTCTGCCTTAAGTGGGAAAAGCAGACTTTGAGCTAGGTAATCACTTATCTCTACTCAGCCACATTGAAATAGAAGTTTGGGATACTGATGACACTCACACAGAACATGGTTCTAGCTGGAGAAGGCAAATTATTTCAGTTAAATATCTTGTGCAGTCTATAAAACTACACATTTCTGTGTACACCTTTATCTTGTGTTCTTAAAATAATGGTATTGAGAACAGATATGCCTTGTTTTGTAAATTTTCTATGGTATTTATTAGGAAAAATGTTAAATGCCTTGCCTTTGAGATAACAACAGCGTAAGTGCTTCCATTACAAAGAAAAATCCAGAAAAATCCAGAAAGTTTACCAAAGCCACTTGCCAAACAGTTTTGCCTTCAAGCTTCTTAAGCATGGCTTAAAACCCTGGTTGATATGAAGAATGTAACAAAGGTGTTGCTCAGTCTAACCACAAAGAGCAAAGCATATGCATTTCCCAAGCCCATCCACTTCTCTACTCAAACTCATGCCTTTCCCACTCACCGAGTGGACAGATAAGTTAACCAGTCTGTATCTAACCACCTAGATCATCCTGTATCTGCTGTACAATATCATATCACTTTTAGAAAACATAAGGATTTTCAATGTATACATGCTGTGAACATGTATATTTGGAAGTTGTAATGTATTATGTCCAGGCAAGTAATTTAATTGTACCACTTCATTAATTTTGCACAGTGGCCAAGTGAACAACATAAAACTCGAGTGAAAAAAAATATTCGTATATATATAGGCCACTGAACTCCCAAACATAGATTGGCAGTTACTGAGGGTAAAAGCAATATGTTATAACAGAATGTATAAATATTTTTTATAAAATCAGTGTATATTTTATAAACCCCTTAACACTAAAAGCTGTACCTCAAAAGTTGAAAAATAATTTAGACCGGACACTGTGCATACTTGTAAACCAAGACCTATTTTTGGCATCTGGTGTTCTGTGGGCAAACATTAATTCTTGGAAAATAAGTTTCCCACATGGTCTTTGGCTCTAGCCCCATTCAGAGCTGATTGCATCGGTGATCTCAACAGGTTCATCCTAGCCAGGAGTTTGCTGTTCATGGGCTAAGACAGGGAGAATCAGCACTCCAATGAATTCAAAACTTGTAATTTTATTCATTCAAAGAAATGCATTACCACTTGAGTGTGCAGCGCTAAGGTGGTTGTTTAAAATCATGATGCTGGACAGACCTGCAGGGTGAGGCAGGGGAGAGGCTTAGGGAGAAAAAAAAAAAAGATGGTCTAAGTCAGGCATCCCCCCAGCCCCCACAGAAACAAGGCAGGCATCTTCACCAGCGCTACAAATCGTGTTTGGCAGAGTGAGTCAACTTCTCAGCATTACTTGTCTCCAGATTCTAATTAATAAGAAACAAATTATGTTCCTCTATCTAGCTGAAACCAATACTTTTGAGGTACAGTCAGCTCACCCTTTTTGGTTCCCAAATATATATATGAGCATCTAACAGGGTGCTTAATACTTATGAAAGTATCCTCAAAAATACCTTTTTGTAACTACATCTTGTACAGAAATCTTTTTTTTTAATCTAAGTAAATCACTAAAAAAAAAAAAATTAGAGGGCAGGGTATGTTCACCCAGTTAAGCTGAAAGAAAGCACTAATTTTATCTCTGTAGTTTTTTAAATATTTTTAGGCAGATTAAGATTTTAAACCCTAGATTGTAAATATATTTTGCTATACTTTATCTGTATGTGGCTGCTCAAGCACTTTGTAAGGAAATTAGGATATTTTAGAATGGTACACTATGCATTAAAATGAAATGTGCCTTTAACAAATGTCATTTTAAGTGTTTTGCAGTCATTAATATCACAAATTAAAGTTTTAAATAGAGTAATTTGTAAATTGTGTCCCAAACATGATTTTGCTGTTTCTTGAAGTGACTTGTCATGTTTTCTCCACAGGTAACATCAGAAAAGAACTTGCAATCAGGAGGGGACTTACAGAACCCCAGTCTCTTAGTGGTAGCTCAGTGTACTTCCATTCATTTTTAAAAAAAAAACAAAGTGATTACCTCTGAGCACACCTTCTTTCTGAAGCTGAAAGTTGCCTCCTCTTGCCTGGGTGAGCAGTCCTTCTGCAGGGAGCTGGAGAAGACCATGTCTCTATTGCAGCCCAGCCACCTTGGATCAGCATTCTCCCTTCACAGCCTTCCGTCCAGGGCAGGGGGAGACAACACTCCCCCCCCCCCCCCGCCTATTTCTTTATTGTAGTCTCTCCCCCCCCACCACCATATAGGAAAGCTCTGGAAGCAAACAAAAACCTATACCCAACCCACAAGGAGCTTGTTATTGAAGCAGAGAATGAAGCTTTCTTTACTGAGTGCATTTAGGAAATAAATCTTTACTCTTAGGAACAAACTGAAATTTCACCTGAGGCCAGTGCCTAGAGCCACTTAACTTCAATTATTCCAGAAAGGGCTGGCTCTAGGAGAGGACACAGACAGGTTCAAAGACCTACTCTAACCTACAGCTGAATTCGCATGGGAAGTGCCTGTAGATACTGCTTGCACTCTAAGCTCTGCTTGTCATACAGCCCTTGCTACCACTTAGCTAAGTAAACACAAGAAGGTAATTAGCTAAAACAGGCTGCAGAGCTGCAGCCTCCTCCTCTCCAGCTCCCCAGCTCGCCCTGCAAGCCCAAGAACTGCTGGTGCCCCACACACCCAGTGCCAAGCAGCGCTCCAGCCAGGAACAGGGACTGCTCATTTCTGAATGACAGGCTTCTGTAAGAGAAGCCAAATTCCTTAGCTTCATCAAAGTAGCTTGCTAAAGGGGTTGTAACTGCCTAAAAATGAATTCAGAGTTATGCTATTTTTTTTCCTGAAATGCTTCACATTAACCATCGTCTACTGGGACCAGTAGTAACTGGTTTTTAGAATATACAGACCCTTCAAGGATAGTCCTGGTTCTGTCTCTTGGGGCTGCGCAGTTACTACCCTCTTGGCACCAGGGGAGGTACCGGAACTGCTTGTGGAATCGCAGGAAGAGGCAGGTTCAAGCCAGGATAGTATGTCCCTGCCTCCTGCTGCTGCCCTCCAGAGCTTTGCACAGAGGTAGTGAAATGTTAGCCCAGCTTTGCTGTATGTAACAATTTCAACCACAACCACCACTCACATGTCAAGTGCTCACACATAATGCCTGAAAGCATTTAAGAGAGCAGCATTATTGTAAACATAAGTTTCAGCCATTTTTAACCCACATGTAGTAGATTTAACATACAGATCAATGCTGGAAAGTACATTCACAGCAAAAGAACTTTTACCTCTGCATTTCCAAACTGTAACTACATTAAGGGTCAGGCCCTGCCTATTCAAAGCATCACACTTTCTCCCACAGAGGAGGTAGAGAGCTCAGAGCAAGACAGGGAAAGCCTAAGTAATAGAAAGTGTTGCAGCAAAGTTTAAGGAAATATATTAGACATTAGAATACAAGCCCTCCAAACTACCAAGAACACCACTTTTAACATCTACAGCCAACAGCTTCAGTGGTGTAAGAGAACTGTACAGCCTTTGTTATTTGTTTACAGAAAAAAAAATATTGAGCTGCCACCTTTCAGTAGTCTCAACTGGCAGAAGAGGATTAAAACTAAACAAGCAAGAGAAGAGTGAGGGCTACTGACAATTAGTGCTATTAGCATTGGACAGACAGCCTGCCCTCAGGATGGCTTCAGACCAGATGTGTAGCAAGCTGACCTCTCAGCTGTTCATTTTGCTAATTAAAATGAATTTGCACCTGTGATACAAAATTAACTCAGGAACCAGAAGACTCTCAGTTAAGCACATTTGTTGCTTTGCACACAAAGGGACACTGTCAGGAGGAAACTAGTTTTCAAAGCTGTTCATTTGGGGAGGGCTGAATAACTTCTGGCCTTTGCTCCTCCACACCTGGTGCATCATTTCAGACAAGCAAGTGCTCATTCAGAACATAACCACGAGCCAGCCAGACTACAGGCTGGACTCAGGTCAGAACATTTAACAGGAACTTTTACCAGAAACATTTTTTACCTTCCTTTGTACAATACCGAGCATCAAGTTGTAGAAATTCGACTAAAGTAGAAGTCCTTATGTTTCTCTTTAGCTGCTTTGTCATTATGTCAAATTCCCAGAAGCAAAGCGGAGACACATCAGTGAAAATCAGGGAGACTGTGCCAAGGATGTGACTAATCCTTTCACAACAAATTTGGAAATCTTCAGCAGCAGTTGTGCAAATGGTCAAACTGCTTTTCAGCAACTGCTTGCATCCTGGGTTAAGTCCTCCACATTCTACTGTACAGTTTACTTACTACAAATACTAAAGCCACACTAGAGATTAAAAATGGTCAAGAAAGTGAGTATTTAAGCAGCCTTGTGACCCAGCCCATAAGTGTAAAGCTAACTCTACCATCCTATGGACTGCATTCCAGTTCTCAGCATGTGGAACAGTATGTGCATGTCAAGTTGCAGTCATAGCCACAAGATGGTAAGTGTTTTTGGAAAACAGTTTATTTGGGAATTACATAATATTTTAAATTTTCCAAAATACATCTTACTAGATCCCTACAAAAGAAATCTAAATAAGTACAACAATATGAAATTAGGTTTGTTGCAAGAGTCATTAAATATTTACTTCCACTAATATATACATACAAAATGCCACACAATGAGCTTGTTTACCCTTGGAATGTGTGCTGTGTTCCAGCAGTTACGCTCCATCTCCATATCCTCCAGTTCCACAACATGAAGACTCAATATTAACACTTTGTACATCCTTTATTATAGGCAAAAATCAAAAGTTTGTTGTTGTTGGGTTTGGTTGGGGTTTTTGTTTTTTTTTTTTAAGAGAAATTAAAAGTAACCCTCTGCAATTTCACAGCTGTGGTAGTTTGTCTACTGGTGTATCAAACTTGAAGTCTGCTGGGAAGAGATCTGGAGCTCGAGGATAGATCAGCCTGTATGATTGTCTAATCGTAACATCAGCCACACCAGCAATATCACCAATTTCTAAGACAAAATGCAGATAAGTGATTAGTTTTTACTTTTGCCATTTGCATTGAAGAAACCAGCAAGCATAATTTATCAGGTAGTGCTATAAACTTCGCTTAATTCATAACTCTCCCAAAAGCATGGTAAAAGTGGTTTTAACCATGGTGACTAATATTTTGCATACATAAGTCTGTCTTCTCACATGCCATCAATCTTGAAATAATATCAGTTTCAAATTGGCAGAGGGCCAAGAGCACAAAAGTCATTAGAAACATCTACTGCAAACTCTACATGTGCCCAGCAATATTCTAATAAATCATCATCAACATCAGGATCTTCATTTTTATGCTTTAATTAAATATAAGCAAAAACAGCAAACTCAGGCATAGACAAAAAGCAATACCTTCAGCTAAACATGAAATACATTCACCTTAAAATGCACAGAGAAAATAGCCAGATGCACAGAGCACTGTTTAACAAGCAAAGGAAACACTTGTTTGAGATGCGCAGAAACTTAAAATTTATGGAATTTAAACCTTGAACTGCATGAAAGCCTTCAGCATTGTCTGAGGGCACTGAAGGAGTATGGAGTCATGTCTGTATCCATGGCAGGCAGCTGTATTTTGTTTTAACAATCACTCTTAAGAGACATAATCCAATAGCTCAAGGCAAGCAAGGATGAAGGCACCGTACTGCTTGGGCTCTAGATCACTCACATGCCCAGGAAACTGCCAACATGATGAAAGCTCCAGGGACAGAATAAGCAGTGATTAATGTAGAACAGAGCACTGCCACCTGACAAATAACGGTTATTCTTTACCTAAGAGCAGCTCACCACTAAGAAATTGTTAGACTTTTAGTATTTCTGATCTGGACTAGACACATCAAGAGAGCTTCCACAGCCAGCTCCCAGCACTCAGATCCTTTTGTCACACCAAGTGCTAACCACCCCAGCCTTAGCTCCCTTCCTTCCCCAGGCACTATCCCCACATAGGCCTGACTCTCTTGAGCCCCAGAGCCTGCTCCATGCTGCTCTGAAGCTCAAGAACAGCCCTGAACTCTTTGCTGGCTTCTTAAGGGCTACCCTGCCAGAAGAGAGTAATGCCAAAGGTGATCTGTGGCCAAGCCTGCTGTCCCACCGCTTTCAATCTTTATCACAGGCTCACAAGCAGTCAAGGAATGTGTTCTAACTTAGGTGAACACTAGAACGATTAAAGACTCTGTGATCTAAAGCTGTAACGCTACCTGCAACTGGCCCAAGTTTGCATTTGGAGTATTTTAGAGTAGCAGAACACACAAATGCAAATACTAGCATGGATAAAGTTAAAATTATGCTCATTTGAATGCACTAGTCTATTGCATTCAAGAATCCAACTCCTAGTGCCAGAAGGAAGTAAACACAGTTTACACTGAGCACAGTCAGTTACTCAGTTTTCATTTTGGAGAGTGGGAGATCCTGGTTTGGTCCTTGCCATATGCAATTAGAATGGCAGCTTACCACTACTCGCACAGACCTCATCCAAGTTTTACAATAACACTGAATTCTCTTTCAAGCAGCAAAAGATGGAGGAAAAAAGAAAAGAAAGAATGAAGTTTTACCTTTTTGTGTCCTTTTCTCAGCAGAAGCTTGTGATGCCATGTAAATAGCTGCAGCTGCTACAGAGATAGGGCTTCTCCCAGGAACCAAATCTAACTCCACAGCTTTACGGGCAATATGTGTTGCTGCCATCTGTACTTGTTTGGGAAGACCCAGATTAGAACAGAATCTTGACATGAAGTCTCCAGTTGTAATCAGATCAACACTGGTTTCAAGTGCTTTCAAAATAAGTTTAAAACACCGGCCTATTTCCTTCTTTGAAATCCTGGACACTGCACATATTTCTAAACAAAGAGTAAAAATTAAAACTTCAGGCTTGACAGCATTTGCTCCCCCAAAATAATCAAATTTGATTCTCAAAATATTAAGACCCATAAAGAAGGCTAATGTCATGAAGGCCACCATCACTGAATAAGCTTTGCACATTTGTGAAACTTCCAAATCGCTTCAGTCAGCGCACATTTTTTGTAAGGAGATAATTAATACAGCTTGCTTAGTAAAGGAAATTTGGTACTCAATGCCAAAAAAAGTTGTACCCGTGTCAGGGAAAAGCTGCACATATTTACTGCAGAACTGTTGGTTCAAATTCAGTTACAACAGTCTTCATCATCCTCTGATCAAAGCACTACCTTCTAAGTTTCACCAACACTCAGAATGAGTTTCAAATGCTAAATTCTTTTCAGTGGATTATGACAAAAAAATCCCATGCCTGAAAGCCTACTCACTTCAGGAATATAACAAATTTCCAGATTCCCTCCTATCCTCCCCCTGAAATGTGAGCTGTAGCTGAGAACAACCGATCCAGCAAAGTCCAGGGATGACAAAGCCAACCTCCTACAGTGACAGTAACTAGACCTTTACTTCATAGCAAAACTGAATCTGTATCACTGAAAACTTACCTTTAAATGTTCTTGGAACACCCTCTTGCCTACAGGCTATGTAGAGACAAGCAGAAGCAATAGCATCATTACTCCTTCCCTTCAGGCTCTTTTGCTCGTACACTTGCTTGAATAAATTATTTGTTCGATCCTTCAAAGCAAGAAGACTAAATTTAATTAACTCTAGGCCATTTAATTAGCAGCAATATCAAAAATTCATGTGCTCATTATATTATGCTAACTAAGTCAATGCCAGAACAATTTAAGGAAGGGAGACATGAACTTACAACTATATTTCTAGGGAGGTTGATTCTGTCTGCCATGTTCGTAATTTCTTTAAAAGCATTCATCATTGCACGATCAGAGCTGCTCATAGTTCTGCGATTTTGGTACTTTGAATTCCCAAATTCATCAAAACTTGCTGCACCTGTGCCCTGAAAAGAAAAATTTTTATTGTCAATAAAACACAAACAAATTTCTCCTCATTTCAAAAGCAAACATCTTTCAGCTTTATACATCTTAATTCAAGGCGTTCAGTTCAAACAGTTGTACAAATAAACATCACTGAAGTAAATCATACAATCGAGTGCTGTTCCAAACATCGGGTTCTATACTTTGCACAAGTCTCAAATCGTGATCTGATTTCTAAGGACCACAGATTACGCAGAGATTTTTCTTTCTAACGTAACAATAGTTTAAAGAATAAAATTAATAACATGTAGCCAATGTGTGCATCTCAGTGCTCCTGTCACCAATGCGGAGGTCCAAGATTAGATTTTATGAAACCCATATGTCATCTGGGCTACATCTGCACTGTGGCAGACTGGCGAGTCAGAAAAACAAAATTTTATGGCCAACTGGAGACCAGTTGTTACACTGATAACTCAAATATGAAAATGAAGGCATCAAAGAGAACATCCAAACCAATGACCTATTCAAAACCAATTTGATACTGTGCCTGCTAGCAGGTGCAAGCCTTAATTGTGGCAAAATGTAAATATCCATATATTCTGTCTTCACAGGAAAACCACAGACCTCCTAAAAGAAAAGCCTGAGGTATTAGAAGAAGAGCCACTAACTCAACCTGGCAACTTCAAAACAAGCTTCTAACGTGCACTTTTTTTGTACCTTACAACTGATAGTGCAAATTGCATACTTCTATTACATATGCAATCAATTTTGCCCAGCTAAGAGGGCCTAAAATGTTTTGGGTCTTCAATTAGCCATCAGTCTGAAACATGTCTTTAACAAATAATGCCACGTCAGATTAGTAATAGCTGATGACAACAACATGGCCTGTAAGTTCAGAAGAGCAATGTCTGTAATTTATATCGTCTACTTATGTGTTTGCTGTCACAGTGTGTGGGGCCATGAGTTCTTTCAAGCAGCAAACGCTTCTTCACAACAATTCCACATCATGAGTAGAAACCTGGATTCCCTGAATCAGCAAGCCCTTAATCCTTGCTGGCACCTTCAAACAATTTAGCAGGGCAGGTGCATCCAACTTCCATTGCAGACAGATTTGGTCATTTAAACAAACTGATACTGTGGCTGCTGCAGACACAGACTACTATTTTGCCAAAAACATTAAGCATAAAGCAGATCTTGATCTATGACTGACTGCTAATCTGGCTATTCACATCCAGCACTTGCACATAGAGTTCTCAAGTTGAGGACTCAGCAATGTATCAGGATGCCCACGTGGTACAAAGTGGGGACAGGACACAGCAAACAAAGGGCAGACCATATCCTGGCACCACCTTATTCCTCTGAGCTGCCCAGGAGGAGTCAGAGCTTGTTTCCTCTTTCCCAATATATGTTCTTGGCAATTCCCCTTCTATTTCTAATTCTATAATCTCTCCCAGGTGCACATCTGCATTTAATACATGTTCTCTGGCTGACACTAATAGCACTCACTCTTGACCATTCACTTACACTGTTTCACTTCCCTACACCCAAGGACTCCAGTTACACCCCATTTCCAACAAGCTCAGTGGATACCTCTAGTGTTGAGACCTGTATCTGTGGAGCACACACACTTTCGATACTGCTGCGGAGAGCGAGGAATCCAGCATAGAACCCTCTCCTGCAAGCTTATCTAGCCCCTTGAATAGGCTCTATGACAGATGCTAGATTGCAAGATCATTCTTGGTTTTTTTTTCTACTCCTTCAAAAATCCTTTCAGATGAAAGAACCACCCAGAAATGATCTTGACAGCAACATAGTGCAGGGCTGCTCCAAAGACAATCCTGCTTCCTTGACTAGATGAATACCTCCAACTGTCCAAAGGTTCCCAATAAGGTTTAAAGGTAAGCAAAGAGCAAGAATCAAGTACATAAAACTTCAGGCCACAAAGAGCACTACAAACATATCTGCAACATTAGTCCTTCCTTTCAGAAATTATGCCAGAACAACTTCCCTTGGCCCAAAATATACACAAGTCTCAGGTCAAAAGGCTCCTTCCCAGCCATCACTCATACCCCTGTTCCTTGCAACACATTACAACATTCATGGGCATCATGGCCTCCTAGACTAACACTATGCACAAACACTTACCGCAACTGCATGTGCTCAGAACCTTGTAGATGCCAGAAGAGTGACCACAGACAAAGGCCTATCAACCGTGACAGCAAGTCCCTGGTCCTTGTCTTCTCAGGCTTCATGCCAGATAGTCCTTCACCAGGAAACTCTGCTCTGTCCTGTGGCCATCAAGCATTCCCCTTCACCACAGGTATTTTCCCTGTTCCACTATACAGCACCTAAAAGATTTTTTTTTTAATGGTTCTCCTTAACCTCTCATTTTTTTACTTTCTTGCCAGTACTTATGGTTACCTTTTCCTTTGAACATTTGCTTATGTATATTGAAACTACCAATGCAGCTATAGGCAAGTACTCCATCAATATGAGCACTCGAACAGCTCATGGGTCATGTGGTCAGTTCATCACACATTGTCTCTGCTGTTCCTTCCTCCTCAGGGGGAGGACTCCTCACACTCTTCCCTTGCTCCATTATGGGGCCCCTCCCATGGGAGACCATCCTCCACCAACTTCTCCAACATGAGTCCTTCCTGTGGGCTGCAGTTCTTCAGGAACTGCTCCAGCATGGGTCCCCCACGAGGTTACAAGTCCTGCCAGCAAACCTGCTCCAGCATGGGCTCCTCTCTCCACAGGGCCACAGGTCCTGCCAGGAGCCTGCCCCAGCACGGGCTTCCCACAGGGTCACAACCTCCTTCGGGTGCATCCACCTGCTCCAGCATGGGCTCCTCCCCGGGCTGCAGGTGGAGAACTGCTCCTCCATGAACCTCCATGGGTGCAGGACACAGCTGCCTCACCGTGGGCTGCAGGGGAATCTCTGCTCTGGCACCTGAAGCACCTCCTCCCCCTCCTTCTGCACTGACCTTGGGGTCTGCAGAGTTGTTCCTCTCACATATTCCCACTCCTCCCTCTGGCTGCAATTACTGTTGCACAGTTGGCTTTTTTTATCTTCTTAAATATGTTATCCCAGAGGCACTACCACTGTCAGTGATGGTCTTGGCCTCGGCCAGCAGCAGATCCATCTTGGAGCCGGCTGGCATTGGCTCTGTCAGACATAGGGGAAGCTTCTAGCAGCTTCTCACAGAAGCCACCCGTCACCCCCCCTGCTACCAAAACCTTGCTACGCAAACCCAATACAAGCTCATAACTATAAAAGGGTTGGAAAATACTCTTCCATTTCAACCGCTTAAACCACAGCAATTCTCCCTGCATTTGCTATTTAAATGCACCATCTACTTTCCTTCTGGAGCCTTCAATTGACAGACAATGCTTTACTGCTTCTGCCCTTGACAACCATGTTAGGAGTTCCTTTCCCCCTTCATGGAAAAAACAGAAGTCATACAGTTTTAACCGAAATCAAATAGATTTTAAGAATTGCGTGTTTTACTGTTGTAGCCTTTATGAGACATCTACTCGTATCTTTACCACCCCAGCAAGAAAGTACCTGTCAAAGTCAGGAGTTCTACCTGTTTAGCTTTCAAACAGAGCAGAAAACTCAATGATACAATCCTGTAAACAGCCTCAAAGATAACTAGAGTGAGAAAACAGTCCAGTAAACACTGGTAATCTCTGAAAGGGCTCAGTGGAGGTTAGGTTTACAGTGCTGGCAGACAACAACTTTGTACCCCAGTATAGCCCCTTTAATAGCAGGAAGTAAAAGTATCACCAACATCATTTGCATCATTGACTTGAGGTTATCCACAGTACCAAGCAATGCCCCCAAATCCAGCAGTCTGCTTGCTCACTATAACCAGCTCACTATAGTCTGATGGATCCTTTCTTCTTTTTCAATCATCAGCCCTTGGTATCTAGACACTGCTTATCAATATAGTACTTCTGGATGCAGGCCAGGCAGTCTGACAAGAGCCAGCTTCCTTTCAGAGGCATCTGATCAAAGGATAGGAATTCTATACTAAAAGACTGCATTATTTTCTTGTTTGACCAACTTAAATTCTCTTGAAGTTGCAGTCACTACAAAAAGGAATAGATTAACTACAAAGGGTGACAGAAGACAACTTTTCCACAAGACAGGTAGCAAAACTTAAGTTTTCTTTTAGATTCACAGACAAGAGTTCATTATATGAAGGCAGATCTAGAAGCTGCTTGTTTAGTTATTTTTCTTGAATTTTACATGAGAATTTTAGAAATAACTATAATATTCTGGTAATGAAGTCACAACTAATGCCAGACTTCTCACATCTCCAATTGATCTGCATTGTCATCAGATCAACTGCAGCACACAGTATTTACTTTCAGAGAGATATAGTTGTGCCAGTATCCTAAAGATCTGCCTGAAGAATGCAAACCACTTCCACCGCAGCCAGCTATGCTATTCATTCTCCTCTGCACAGACAAATTAATCTTTCTTCCAAAGCAGGCTGTTGCTGCCTCAGACAGATGGGTCCCTTAAGTACTAAAACCAATTAGGAACTAATCCCTTTGCATGGGCAAAGCGGCCTCTTTTTTGCTGCTAGCAGATACAGATGACATACTCCCCAGCAGAAAGGAGTCCCAAAGCAGCACCTCCTGGTTTCAAAAAGGAAAGAGTGACAAACAATTCTGTGAAACAGAACTGGCCCCCTTCCTTTACCATTTCAAGGCAACAGCAAGTCACCAGAACTTTATTGTTGTAACTGACAAGTGGGTCAGACTCCATTTCCACCTACATTCCCCAGGAGTTCACAATAAATCTCTAATATGATGTGCCATGACAATTAGCAATGTCCTTCTCTCTTGGATTTTCCATGACACAGGTTGTCATTCGGACTTTTTTTTTGGGGGGGGGGCGGGCAGTGGGGGATGGAGGTGGTGGTGTGGTGTGTTTGTTTTAAAGATTCTATTATCTGCAGCTCTACCTCAAGCAGAAAGGAATACCTCTCTGTTCTCTGTCCCACGCAAAAGGCTAAAGCAACCTCTGGCACACAAATCTGGGGTCCGCTTCAGGCCATTCTAAAAATTGTTGTTAACTGAGATAACACTACCTTACCCTGCTTCATTCTCTGGAATTCATGAAGGCCACTCTGCACTCTGTTGGATACTACTTATCTTCATGACTACACCAATTTCATCCTTGTTCAACCAGTGTGCATATCTAGGTGAATCCTCATCTCAGCCTACTGCTGGCAGGGACTTCAGAAGACTGCTTGAGAAATGTACTAAATCCTTGGTTTAGTTATTCTTGCTGCAAAATTCATGCCTTTTCTGCACCAATAGGTAATTTCTTCAGCATCTTCTGGTATAAGCCATTCTCTTCCTTTCAAATGACTTGAGGAAAAATGCAGCTCCTGATACAGAGTTCACATCAATGAGCTGACATCCCAGAGCCCCTGCTCACGGGCAAGACAAACAGAGGAACTCTTGTACAGAACACATCCTGGTTTGTCAAAGAGATTCCCTACTTCCTGTAGAAAATAATGCATCTCTTTTGTGATTCCTCCCCATGCAAATAAAACATCCACAGTAGCCCCCTCTACACTCTCCAATATGATCCTGGCAGTTCCAGTACTTGGACATTTTTACTCAGAGTTCTCAGGTTAAATCATGCCACACTGACATTCCTGCATCTTGCCTTCACTGAACAGCACTCTTTGGTACAGCAAGTTGGGTCATGCCTATTCTAGGATGTGCTGGTTAACAGCAAAATTGTTTCATTAGATGAATGTCCATCTCTGAAAATTTTTAGTTTTCATTGAAAAACAAACCTTTCACAGATGTTTCTCTAGGTCTTTAATTCTCTCACTGAGGTTGCTACCCCTCTTATTCTAAATGAGGCCCAGAACCTCCAGAAAGAAGAGGGTTAACAGCAAAAGTCCCTGTTCACCTGGACACATATTCTACCTTCAGCTGAAATATCTTTTGTCTTTTCCAACATGCAGATTCTAGAAGAGCTCAGGGTCATCCTACCTACTGAATCAAACTGAGCTCCCAGAAACAAACCTTGTATGTACAGTCCCAAAAGGAGACAACAGTGTGAACCTGGAGCAAACAGTCCATTTCTCCATTTGTCTATAAAGGTTATTTCTGATCTTTATCACAGCCGACTAAATCAGCAACAGAAATCCAAGCCCTGAGAACTACAATCTTTCTGGATGTATACAGGTGAGATTAGAACTCCATTGCCTTCTACAGCACTGTGTCATGGAGCTACTTAGCAATGCCAACATTTTGATGGAGCAGTGTAGAAATTTGTTTGCCTGAACGAATTCCAAAAGCTACCATACAGCATCCGAAAAACTGGTGGGCAGCAGCACTTGGAGTTATCCAAAACACAAGCGTCTACTTGGACAATCCTTTGAACAGAAGGTTTCTTTTTCACCAATAGTGAAAGATTAGCTGTCCACATCAGTATTCACTAGTCAACTTCATCTCTTTGAACAATTCTTGGTATGGTGCACACTCCCCTATACACATCCATACATATTTAGGTATGTCGACTTGTTCATGCTAGCAACATTACTGGAAGAAAAACTTCAGAGAAATCCTGGTGTGCATGTACCACAACACACAAAGCAGCAAAACATGTTTTAATAGTTATTTATCAGCAACTGGACCACCCTTCATGAAGCATCCAAGAAATCCACAAGAATCAGTTTAGATCTTGCAGTAAAAAAAAGGTAACACAAAGTACAACAATTAAAACTTACCTGGGTCACTACTTCATTAAAGGGAGTGCATTTATGCAATTAATCTTGCTTGCTCTCTCATGGGAAAAAGCAGGATATGGCTGTACCACTAAATTTCAACTCAGATATACATTCAATACTTTCTTCTGGAGCATTCACACCATGAAAGAATTCTACATTCAGTGCTTTAACATTAACTGGAAAAACATGTACAACATGCATGTAGATCTCCAAGTCTCCAATACGAATCCGATATAGATTTCCTTACAATAACTGACAGTTCAAGTTGGGCAGTACTAGCTATTGAGACCTCAAAACTAAGTATCTGTTATTGCAGAATCATCTCAGATACGCATGCTAAATAAAAGTGTTTCTTTAAAGACTGCAACATCAGCTTTTCTATTTATAGCAGCATACCAAAGAGTGGCAAGTAACCCCACAGCACTACAAACTCTACTTTTGTTGAAGGTCAGCCCTTTCCTGCTACCCCCAGGAAAAAGCCACATTTTACACATCATTGAAATGTAAGAGTTCAGTTTAGACAAAATCTCTTTGTAAATACTCTCTGCATAGTTTCCCTACAGACATACAAACATGTACTTGACATAAAAACACTCAAACTTAGTAAAATTTAGCATTTTAAGTGTTACCTTGCCAATCATTGTACTCAAGTCGCCATCACTCAACAAAGGATTCTGGGTATCCCCGACTCGAGATGGATCTTTTGTAGCTTTGTCATTGCTGAAAGTTCTCCACTCTGACCCTACGTCTATGACCCGGTCACCTGAGTTCACAGAAAGCAACAGTCTGCATTAATGTAACGTTTTGATATTTTCATGAAACAGCAAGTTACACATCTAAGGATTATAAAGTGGCAGTCTGTTGGCATTCCCAAACAGAACAGTAACTTGCAAGACAATGTATCAAATGTTTAGGATTCACAAGTTAACTTGAAGGCAATTGAAAAAAATGCAACTAGAGAAATACATCCAGAACACAGAGTTACAATTATCCTTAAAGAATATCCTGGGATCTTCAATGTTCAAAAGGAATCAAGACCTTAATTTCAAGTTGGAGGTCACGGTTGTCTACAGCTGTTCTCATCGCTTAGACAAATTAGTAAATTATTGTAACTTAGAAAGTTCTCTCACATTTGCCATGTGTTCAAAGTGCACATGTGAATTATCTATCATACACAATCTCATTAAGGTGTAGTAAATCACTTCTATGCATGAGCTCCAATCCTTGGTACTCTGAAATATGTCACCCACCAACCCACCATAATGACATTTTGCAGCTCAATTCTTGTTCTTGAAGGGACATCTGACCCTCAACTCCATTTATGATGCTTGACAGTATCAACACACAATACATATACACACAACTATTTCTTCTTAAACTCTACCTACCTTGTTATATCTGGAAGAGTTTAAATACAGATTCAGAGAAAGCAGAAAAAGCACTAAACCCACATTCTCTGAATCAAACAACTTTCCTTGTAGTCCTCTATTCATCTCATGTTCATCTAAACCTCTTCTACAGCAACTTTTCAGATTGAGAAATAACTCTAACCAACATTCTGATGCAAGCAAAAGCCCTACAGTAGTCACAACGGTACAATCTTAGGGGGGAAAAAAAACCCACAACAAACAAAAAAATCCCAAATACACCCCCACCCCCCCCCCCCGCTGTCAGCAGTACAGTTCATTCTATTCACAGGTCTGGTAAAAGCTGCATCTGAAAGGTGTCTCCAGAGTAATACTATTTTTAAGAATACACATACAGAAGAGTACAAAAAGAACACTTTTCTTAGTGTGCAGCAAAGCAGATTACAGCTCTGTGTAAGATATCAGAAGAAACTTCAATATAATTGTCACCCTGTTTTGTTGAACCTGAGGAAAAATTCACTACCTTTATCAGTGTTTAAGTGTGTTGTGAAAGAAATGTCTGCAAAACATAAGTAGCATTGGCTGCAAGAAAAATTTCCGGTATGGAAGCCTTAGTATGAAACCACAGAGGCTGGTTTAACCCAGTGAAAACATAAGCAGACAAACAAAAAGCACTCCACAAACAATGGTAATACAAGATACAAAACTGGAGAAAATACAGAAGCAATGGACTGAGTGGTGCAACTGCACAATTACTTGGGGCAGTGTGGGGGGGAAGATGTATTCTGAATGAGGGATTTTTAATATTATCCAAGGAATATACTCGAACTTGAAAGCTGTGAACGAACCATAAGAAATGACCACAACCAACAAGAATAAATTCAGGTTAGAGGTGTTCTCATCAATATTTGCCAGACATGCTCACAGCTGTGCTCCACCTTTATTTACTGCTCTAATGAAAACCAAGAGGGGGAGAAAAAAAAAAAAATCATCAAAACCAAGAAGGCTAAGTATATAGCAGAGTAAAAGAAGGCACAAATCCATTCTTTCTGCTACAAAGGTCTCCCCTTCTTGCAAGCTTAAATTAGCAGACAGAGTGCTCCTCTAGCTCCTGGACTCTCTGTAAATACTTGATTCAGTAATGCTCCTTCTATGGCCTAGCAGTAACTTTAAGACAACCCCCCAATACTGTTTACAGCATCTAAAAAAAGCAAAATGTACTTAAAATTCTGGCATGGTATAAATAGAACACTGAGTACAGGGCAATGATGTAATATTTTTTCCACACAAGTGGGAATGACCTAAATGACTCACTCAGGGATCTGCCTCTTGTGAGTTATGAACCATTCCTGCTCTAACAAAAAAGTGTTATATCACTGCCTGCTTTGGCAAACGTATTACAAACAGAGGATTGAGACTACTATTTCAGAGTGAGAAAAGATTAAGTAGAACAAATCACTGAATATAAAGTATTTGTGCAATTAAGACGCAGTATGCAAGCATTTTTACTTTGCCAAGAGATCTGCTATTGCAGAAAACAAGTTTTTCTGTATACTCTGTCTTAAAATACACACAGGTCCTAGCAAGTACAGTCCACCTTTCAAAAGGCTTCTATAGAAGTGTGACAAGCTAGAAATATTAACAAAAATGGAACAAATAGGCCAAGAGGTTTCCATAGATGGAAAATATATCCCATTCGACACATAAAAGTGGGGCATTTATTATTTTCAACTCTTTAAAACATAAAAACTACTCTGGAACTGTAATGTTAGTACAGATGCAAATAAGCCCCACCCTAAGTGATCAAAACAAAACCTTAAAATACCAAAGTCAGTCTTACAAAAAGCAGTGTATGGAATCAGTCTTGAAGACTGGTCCTGAGTTAACATTTCAAGTCCTAAACTGAATTTGCTGGGTCATACACTACTGATTTGCTTTCCTGAAGCACCTGGAAAATAAGGCTGACAGTCAAACACCAGAGTAAAAAAAAAGCTCCCAATAAGTGCCTTATAAAATTGTCTCTACTTTCTCACATCATTATTATATTGGTTTTGGCAATGGTATCAAGCTGCGATAAATATGGGAGTGGCTGCATATTCCCTTCATTACTTCCTTTTGATGAAATCCTTTTGAACAAAAATAAGCTTCACTAGATATGGTTACATTAGACACTCCTTTATTTAATTTTCATCAAACAGACGAGTTCACCTCCTCAGCTTCCTCCTCTGAAGTACATACGAAAAATGCAGTTTACAGGACCAAATCTTTGTGGAACCCATCTCCAGACCGGTATCCTGAAGCATCTTTCTGACCATACAAGTTTTTCTTCATTGCCCCATTTCATTTACCATTCTTCCAGTATTCAGTTACTCTTTAAAATACAGTCTAATAGACTAATACATAGGCCCTAGTGGAAATACACACTGCAAACTTCACTGACTCAGGTTACCTACCATCTGAAAAGCTCATTTAGTAAAATGCAGAACTGTTATTCAGAACGGAAAACCTCAAACCAAGGTTACTTTTCTTCACAACTGCCAAATGCAAAGAGCATGCACTACGGAAATGCAAGAGTAAACTCGGGTCAGTATCAAAAACTTTGAACAGCTTTTAAAAGGTAGCTTAAAACATCTACACATCATCAATTATGTATGTTTACTCCTCCCCAAGAATAGAAAGTGATTTCTCAAAGGAAAATATTTTCATTCAACAAGACCTGAATTTGCACTTACATATTTATAGAGAAATAATACCAGCTATTTTAATGTTGCACTCCAATTGCAATTAACTCATAATACATGTGTACTTTATACTCTTTTCACATTTTGTATTATCTGTTATATGAAGACAATATAGCTTCAAATTGAAGATGTTTAATCAAAACAAGAAATAGGATGAAATTCAAGCCTCAAGTAATGTTATCCAGTCTTGAAACACTTCTGAGAAGGTACGTTCTTAAGTCTTTTTCAGAGGAGCTCTAACGTTAGCTGTACATTGCACGAAGTTCTCTGTATTGTTAACTAATATTTTAAACCTTAACATAAATATGGTAAAGTTTATTTGAAGTACCAAAATACCTATTGTTTCTACAGAATGTTTTTCTCACAGTTAAGGAATCTGCTGCCATCTAGTGAGCAAATATATTATACTTTTAACTAAAAGCATTTTACAACGCCAAATTCTTTAAAAAAATATATAGAATTACAATTAATTTCAGTCAACTCCTTATTAACCAGAGTAATGAGGTGCTGAGACAAACTACAATGAAAAACCTAGGTAGTAGAACACAAGCTGAGGAGAATCATGGGGACATGTAACTGCACAAAGCCAGGTTGAACAGAGCCTTCTCTCTTCCAGGCTAACAGTCTTAGCTCTCAGCTTCTCCTCGTATGGAAGATGCTCCAGTCCCTAAATCACTTTTGCAGCCTTCTGCTGGGCTTGTTCCACCAAATCTCTATCTTTCTGGTACCGAGGAGCCCAGAGTTAGACACATTACTCCAGGTATCTACTCCTCCACATTCTATTCATTACCTTATGCACTGCCCCATACAGTAGTACTCAACTTTATAGCTTCTAAAATATAAACTCAACTTTTTTTTCAGTTTTCAGCTTTAGAACTTCTATTTAAGACCAGATATATTAAATGTTATCAAAAAATAAACTCTTGGGGGGAAAAAAGAAAAAACAAAACACAATTTTACAGTTACAGCTTTTTCTACAAAATTTCCAGCCTTTGGTAAGATAGCAATATTATTTGCAAGAAGCTATCTTGTTTTCAATAAATTGTCAACACCACAAATGCATCACCAACAGCAACACGAGCCTATTCACAAGGCTCAGCTTAAACAACAGACAGAACCAGAGCAGGCTTTGAGATGTTAACCAAACAAAAACGAACAAACAAAATCCACAGAAGACTTTGACTAGTTTCCAGACATCAACAGTATCATACCAGTACCAGCAGGCAACTATGGATTGAAACAGACAGTATAGCACTGCAGGCAAATGACTGTTACAAGAACAAAGGCTTAGCAGCTCCTGCATATCAAAATGATTACAAATATAAAAGTATTTCCAAGCTTCTTAAACCATCGGCTTGCAATAATTTTGGAGGAAACAAATGAGCAGAAATGTTAAACAATCTGGTGAACAAGTCTGGTTGAAGTTAGACCTCTCCAGGACTTGCGGTCTTTAAAAAACAAACAGCTCAAGTACTTGCGAAGGATGCTTCAAACGACAGAATCTCGGTGAAAAATGTGTCTGATCTACACTACATCACAAAAATAAGAGGCTTTGGACTCTTCTTCCATCAGGAGTTCGGATCATTTCTAGCTCTTATTTGCCCTAAATCACTTTGCCAATCTGATAAGGAAGCAAGTAAAAAAAAAATATTCCCTGAACAGGATGATTCAAAAATGTTAGTTATTCCACTAAATAAATTTAGTACTTCAACTAATGGAAGCATTCTTCATAGTGGCTCTCAAACACCTCTGGCTCCCAGCCTAGAACCCACTAACTAGAAAATCTCCTCCACCCTCCAAGAAATCTCATGTTAAGAGCAGTGCTTATTACAAAGCCTGACAAAAGATGTCACCTTTGACATCTAAAGTCTAAGTTTCCACTGATCTAAAGTCTAAGTTTCCACTGTTACAAGCATTACTGCTGAAACAGCTAGAACCATCACCCTCATCTTTAAAGCTGTGTGGTGGTTTAAACCTGGCCAACAGCCAAACACCACGCAGCTGCTCGCTCACCCTCCCCCACCCCCAGGGAATGGGGGATATTGTTGGAGGGGTAAGGTTAAGGACACAGGCTGAGATAAAAACAATCTAATAATTGAAATTAAATAAAATTAAAATAATTATAATAATCATAGTAATAATAGAAAATATAAATGAGTAATGCACAATGATTGCTCACCACCCACCAACCAATGCCCAGCCCATTCCCAGACAGCGATCCCAGAGAAGAGAGAATCCTGAAACCACAATCCCAGAAGCCAGAGCAAGCTTCCCAATCGACCCTTATCAATATATTGAGCATAATGTTATACGACATGGAATATTCCATTGGCCAATTTGGGTCTGTTGCTCTGGCTCTGCTCCCTCCCAGCTTCTTGTGTACCTGTGCACTAGCAGGACACACGTTTCTTAGCAACAACTGAAAACATCAGTGTATTATCAACATTCTTCTCATATCAAATCCCATACTAAATCCAAAACACAGCACTATTTTAGCTACTAAGAAGGAAGGAAGGAAAAAAAAAAAAGTTTTATCCCAGCCAAAATCAGGACAAGCTGAAATGGGTTAGACTTACAACACAGACTATTTGAAATGCTGACTGAAAAAGGCTAGCAAATCACTTCATATTACAAACTCCCTGTGCAAATCAAGCATCAGTGAATGCTCATGCAAGCATCAACTATTCAGAATTTCTTTAATTATTAGCATCCTTTATAATTAGCTTTCCCGTGGATGCAAAGAGTTTTGTTTGCAAGGACTAACTCATCAGACACTTTCTAGTGCTCTGGACACCAAGCACAGAAGCAGTAATCAGATATAAGGTGCCAATACACATCCGTATCTAAAGATTTTTGCCTATTTAAGCAATACTTTAAATTGAGATTTCACATTTTAGTTTTAAATGTTGATAATACTCACAGAAAGAAGTAACCATAAACATACACCCAAATATGAAAAGATTTTTCAACATTTGAAGGTATGAAGATACTAGAATAGACATAACTGCGTAACTGCCCTCTACTGGATCCAAGTCAGTACTTAAGCACCTTCTCCACTTACAGGATACTACCAACAGCTGGAAAAAAAAAGGTTTCTTTGGTTTTCAGAAAACAAGCATCTATGTACAGATGCAATCAATCTTATCCCTAATGACAGACATCCTGAGTAATGGACTGGCCAGCAGAGAGGCAATCATGAAACCCCTTCCTACATGTTTCTTGCATTGTAGAGAAAAAAATATCTGTGGTGTAGTTAAAACTTACCTGTTCTTCATAGATCAAAGCTGAATTTAAGATGCACTATTTAGATCTTAAACTGTTCAGAAGCATTACCCAACCGAATAGTCTGACAGAATTTTGTAACAGCCTTACTGCTGACCACAAGCTATTGAACATTTTTCAAAAAAATTCTTTAACTGAACACTCAGGTAGATGCAGAACATGGAATAAACATCTGAATATAGGTCACCATCTGATTCAAAGCTTTAACAAGTTGATACACGTCCAAGGATTCTCACTAACTGAAGACAGACCTCTGCTTTTTTATTTAAGGCTACCCAAAAGACTCCATACAAGAACATGTTCTTCTCTAAGCCATATCTGCCTACTGAAACAGACAGAGCTAACCAGTTAGAGAAAATCACTTACTAAATACTGAAAACAAACTTCTCACTGCCCCAACTCCTGCACACTAAGATAACATTTAATGAAACTATACAGGAGTTTAAGGAAAGTCTTTGACTAGAAAGGTATTCCTACCTGAGATGCTACACAGCTGTACATGCCACTAGACTCATTCTTATCCCCCTCTGAAATTCAGCTCACCACCTTGCTACATCAAGAAAATTCAGTGCTGTGTATTCCACTACGATTTTGCTTTCTTCAGCCCCTTCTGGCATATCAGCTGACTTCCAGCCTTTTTTACTGCCTAGAAGGTAGCAAGCAAAATATTTACCTGTCAAAAAAAAGGATTTACTAGCCTTGTGTTCTTGAACAAAATGCTTCTCCCTCCACCAAGTCTGTCTGAAGAATGAGATATAGTCAATGTTTTCAATGAACTCAGAACTAACTACTTCTCCAAACCCTAAAAACTCTGTTCATGAATCCTCAAGCCAGCACACAAACACTTACTGTACCACTTATCTTAGAATGATTTGAGAAAAATATGTATAATAAAACACAAGACTTATGACAGCAGATAAACTTGGACATAGGCTTGTAAAGTTTCAGATGCATGTCAATCCAGATTAGTATCAGAATTCCATGGATAATTTCATTTTAGGTCTCTAACTGCCTTTCATGCAAAAGGCAATTAGCAAGGAGGAAAAGTTAACAAGTTGGAAAGAGTTATCATGAAAAGACGGAGCACAAGCCAACCCAGGAAAGATAACAGTGAAAAGGCAGATCAGAGTGTTTAGTGGACTAAAGCTGTATTTTGAAGCAATAATAGAAGTCACCAGCTTCAGTCATACTGACATCAGAAGATTTAATTGTTTCAATACTGCACAGCAAAACAGCACAGTTTACTTGAAACAAGTGAAAAATACTGTGCAAAGAGAAAGCAGCATACTGGATTTAACTTCAAATTTCAATCTTATTGAGACACTATTGGTTCAGAAGAGACCAGAGAGTAAATCTCTAAAGCAAGAATATATTGTAACTAGGTAACAGAAAGTACATGAAGTGAGATTTCTGATAAACTCCCAGATTAGGGAGTGTATTCTTAAAAATGACACATACCAAACAAAACCTTTCCCTCTTCTTCTAAAGCCATAATTATCTTAAGAAGTTATGAACTGATCAAGGTGGGCTTTTCTAAACTTTGGTTCAACTTCCATGGCAGCCACACAAAGAGCTGAACATAGACAAAACTATTTTTAAGCAATAACTTATAAGCCTGTTGCCATTATTTCAGTAGAAAATATTGCTGTGGACATTTGAATTTTTAATCAGCAAATTTATTACAATTCATTTATCTTTATCAGAATTTATGCAATTTAAACCGGCCCTTCTTTTAACAAAGCAAGTAACAATCCTCCCCCCGGCCTTTTAAATGGTTTAATAGTCTTAAAGGAAACAGGTACTCAAATTTCAGTATTTTAACATTTCTTTTAATAAGCTTTGTGGAAGTTTGCTGTTTGTAGAAACAAAAGACACGTATTTTAGTCACCTGGCTAAATGAGTACTACTTTTGCTGTAACTTATTAAACCATTTGCTTTATTCTAACAGCAGTACAAAAATTTTTAATTCAGCGCAAGACAAGAGCCAAAACAAAATCACCACAGTCTAGAAGAGAGGGATATAAAACCATCTGAAATATTTAACATCACAGAATGAATCACTTGAACATGCACCCTCAAAACAGAGGATTTTCTTTTGGTCATGGCATGTTGTCACAGTTTAACCCCAGCCAGCAACTAAGCACCACGCAGCCGCTTGCTCACTCCTCCCCCTCTCCCAGTGGGATGGGGAAAAGAATCAGCACAAAAAAGGTGAAACTCACAGGTTGAGATAAGAACAGTTTAATAACAGAAATGAAATAAAATGGTAACAATAATAATAGTAATGAAAATGAATATAACAAAAAGATAGAGAGAAATAAAACCCAAGAAAAGACAAGCGATGCACAATGCAATTGCTCGCCACCCGCTGACCGATGCCCGAGCAGCGATCCGCCCCTCCCAGCCAACTCCCCCCAGTTCATATACTGAGCATGGTGCCCTATGGTATGGAATAACCCTTTGGCTAGTTCAGGTCAGCTGTCCTGGCCGTGCTCCCTCCCAGCTTCTTGTGCACCTGCTTGCTGGCAGAGCATGGGAAACTGAAAAATCCTTAACTCGGGATAAGTGCTACTTAGCAACAACTAAAACATCAGTGTGTTATCAACATTATTCTCACACTAAATCCAAAACACAGCATTGTACCAGCTACTAGGAAGAAAACCAGGACATATGTCTACAAAAACTTAACAGAAATGAGAAACAGAAATTAAAGAATGATCATAACACAAGCATAAAAATCTTCCCATGTAAAAGGAATAAAGACAGTAAGATGCACAATAAGATGCTCATCTTAGAGAAGATACACAAAAATGAATAAGGAGCATGTTCTATGACAACATGTTTCTTTCTTCCTCTCTCTCATTTCAACAAAGACAATGCCTAAAAGGCCTTTCATACTAAGTATTCCATTATACTTAAAAATAAAGTTTAGCCTGTGGAAGTTGCTGCCACATGAACAGAGTAAAAGAGCTCAGCAAAATTCCAGAGGAAAAACTGGGTATTTACTTTGGATAGTATTAAAAGCCTTAGGACAAGTAATTAATAAAAACAGGTGCTGGCAAGGATACAAAGAGAAATCCTTCAGGACAGAAGATAACCTCTAATGGGAAACTTGAGATTTTTTTTTTGTTAGCAAGTTACTTGACAAAGAGCTTTTATTACATTTCTTACACTTTCCCAACTGAAACAAGAGTCATGATTAAAGACAGAACACTGGACTAGACAGCACAATATTCTAATTCAATATTACACCATATTTTGAATTTTCAATCTTTAAAGAGCGTTTGATTCTTTTAATAATGTAAGAAGTTACCAGAAGACAGACTATTCAAAACCTTTTAGCCAACAGAAAAGAAAACATTTAGGCATCAAATCAAAACCTTTTAATACTTGAATTATTATACACCAGTTTTGTGGGAAAACAAATCTACATATAGAGTTTAAGTTATATGGTAATTCATAAAAATATGGATAGTTACTTACCTACTACTAGCCCACACTCAGAACAAATCATATCACCAGCTCTGTAATCCTCTACTAAAATGGAATCTGGATGATTTGGGCAAGTCACTCTTGGAAGTACATCCAAACTAAGGAGAAAAGTTACAAGTATTAATTACTTTAAATCAAACAGGCTGCATATCCAAAAGTTCCTTGCTGAAAAGAACACTTTAATAATACAGAATTTACAGTGATTTGAGTGATAGAATATTAACCTCGAGTTCACCTTTTATTTAAATGCTGTGACAATCAAGACTTCAGTTCACCTTAAATGCCAAATTTTTGTGATGTATCTTGTACCAAAACCACTTCAAATTAAAACATTAAAAAAAAAAAATCTAAATAACAGACTTAAGCATAGTCTAACTCGCAGCCTATCAGTAAATGAAGTTCCCCAGGAAGTTAGTGGCAATTACTTCATTCCAAATAAGCATTTTTTTCTCACTCATTCTAATCAGATCAATATTATTTACCAGATCCTTAATTCACAAATGAGTGCATACACACGTTTCTAGAAAACAGCTGATTCTACCACTGTTTTATTATTTTCATGTATTCGAAGAAAAAGTCCCATTTTAAATTAAGCAACTCATTAATTGTGAGATCGTAACAAAAAACAATCAGCTCATGAAGGAGATTATGTGACAACTGCTTCTGATAACAGGGATCTATCTCTTTCACACCCATGCACCTCTTCAAGGGCTACAGCAGATATAAAAAACTTCCTATAAAGCACTAGCACTATTTAATACAACTGCTTTTAGTTACTGACTAGAGTAATAACCAATTGCTTCTAACCAAACGTCTTAAAAGTAAACACCTCATTCAAGCTACTAGTGACCGTTCAGTAACTGATCATTTCAGAAGTGGAGTAATAAAAATTTATAATTGGGGTCCATATATTCAACAAAGCCATTTGTTTTAGCTAAAAAGTAGATGGTACAGAAGTTGATCGCAAAAAAACTGTTACGAGTACTCACCAACCTCAATCTGATTGTGCCAAAAAATAACTTCTAATCCTTTCAATTGTAGAAAACATCCTATTAAAAGTTAAATTAATCCAAGTTTCACCCTTTCACACTAGTCCATTATTTCAGCCTAATCTATACATCCCATCTTAATTTTACTTTTTAGGTATTTCTGATGAGTCAAAAGAACAAAAAAAAAAAAAAAACCAATCCCAAACATTTTAATCCAATGACTGCTCAGAAAAATATCTAAGACTTAAAGCCAAAATTGAAAATCAACATCTCTATTAATATTAAAGCCTCCAGAAAGAACATGTACACACAAGACTGTCAGATGTAAATTATGTTCAAAACACTACATAAAAGCTCTTTAAACTACTTTTCTTTTCACTATTCCCAGCCAGCAGTTTCATATGACAAGACAAAACTGTTGACAAAGCACGTACAGTCATCTGACATTTGGCATTACGCAAAAGGGTAGCGACACACTAAGCAAAAGGAAAAAAAATAAAATCCAGAAACCTGAAAGAATACTAGGTGTTTTGTTTCAGACTTTACCTTCACAAAACACTGTAAAAAATAAGTCTTCCTATCTCAATTTTAACTCATTTATCTAGACATATAGGCGGTACTCCTATGCTAAGCCAACTACACTGAAGGAAAATGCACGGCACGTGTGTAAGGGCCATCCCAGCAAATAGCTCCCGAGTTGCAACGAGACTACTAAGAAGCACTCCCCAGATTCTAGGACAGGTTTAGCAGGAGCACTAGAGTCACTCCACTGTCCGCTCCATGGGCCTGCCTTCATTCCCGACTTGAAAGAAAACCTCCACACGTCTCCAAGGAAAAAAAGACTAATTCAGAGCCCGAGACCCGTTTGGCCACTGCCTAGAGCCAGTTCGGATTTAGGGTGGGAACCTAAAAGCTTGTTTTCAGGCCCCGATAACCTGGAGCCCAGCCAGGGAGCCGCCACCTCGGCTGCGAGGCGGCGCTGAGCGGGAGCGGCGGCCGGCCCCACGCTGCCCGGCGCCGGGCTGAGCGGCACCGGGGGCTGCGCGCCCGGGCGGGACCCGCCCACGGGCCCGGGAAGAAGGCGCCCGGCACCCGCCCGACGGCCCTACGGCACCGCGACACCCCGCACCGAGCGCGGCCCTCCCTCCGCCAGAGCCGCGCTCGGCGGCACCACGGCAAAGCTCTGCCGAGGCGGGAGCTCGGCCCGACAGGAAAACGGAATCAAGTCACAAATCGCCACGAAATCCCCTAAAACGCTCACTTCCTCTCGGAGCGCCACCGATTAACAGCGACACGAAGAAGCGAGGCGGCGAGCTCAACCCCCCGCCGCTCCCGACCTCCAGCGGCCCCTCGGAGGCCGCTCGCCCGGGGGCCGCCCGGCCCGGCGCACACGGAGAAGCCTAGAGAGGCCCGGCCCCCCGCGGCCCTCCCCGGCCTCCTGCCACCCCGGGAGCCGCACACAGGCGGCCCTAAGACACGGGAAACCGGAGAGGGGCCGGCTGCGCCGGGGACACTGGTTCCTCCCCGGCTGGCAGCAGGGGCAACGCGGCCATTTTCCCTCCTGTGCCGCGGACAGGGAGCGATGGCGGAGCCCCTCCCGCATCCACCTCCTCCGCACGGGCCCCTCCGAGCGCCCAGGCCGGCCTCCCGTACCGGCTCGTGGACGCCATCTTGCCGCCCTCCTGCCGCAGCGCTCGTGGGAAGTCAGGCGGCGCCGCGACGCTCCGCTTATATAGCGGCAGCGGTGGGCGGGGCCCGCCGAGCGCTCGCTACGGGTCGCGGCGAGGGGACAAACAGAGGCGCAGCGGCAGGGCCCGCCCTTCCGCCACGGCCGCGCGTGTGTCCCGTTGCTCCCCCCCGTGCCGCGGGAGGCCGAGGGCCCGGCTTGCTTACGGGCAGGCCTCGGCCACCCGAGGGAGGGGTGAGCAGGGGGGGCAGCCTGTGGCCGGGGCCCCCGGCACCGGGGTCTATTTAAGGACCAAAATCCCGCCCTAATAAATCGAAGGGTGCCGGTTACTCCGGGGCTGTGGCCTCGGAAAGCCCCTGGCACTTCAACCGCCAGCACCGTGGGAGGCTGGGCTGGGGCCGCCCCCTCGGGCGAGCGCGGCCCGAGGCGCAGGCAGGAGCGGGAGCAGCACGGCCACTGCTGCCGCCAGACCCCCTGCGGACACCCCGCCGGGCGGCTCTCGCCGTGCTGCCCCGCGCCGCCACAGCAGGGCTCCCCGCCGGCGTGCTCTGGGCCAGCCCTGTCTGGGCTCACCCCAGCAGCTCGGTGGAATACCGCAGGAAACGAGCCGAAGCAAAACTGCCGGAGTTTGCACAGAAGTGTCTGGGGCACAGCGCGTTCTTGGCTCTGGAACTGAGACCAAGCAGAGACCAATTTCCAGAAAAGGGAGGAAAAGACAAGTTTAGTTCCCCCCCCCTCACTGGCATCATCTGCTACAGCTGTTCTGATTTGCCCCTCGGCTGATTCGACCATGAGAAAAACCTGGCGCTCCTGCAGGACCCGCAGGTGTGACTCAGGGAAGCCCCTGGCAAAGGGGCCACGCACAGACGCTCAGCCTGACTCGAGCAGCCACACACACACACGCCCGCTGGTCACCCTGCCCGGCGGGATCCGCTCCCCTTCTGCCTCTCCCCCTCACACCCGCCTTGGCACCAAACATCAGGCCACGGAGAAGGAGAAACCCACAAGAACTGTGCAAAACCAAAGCCCTCCAGCACTGACTCCAGTCCAGACTAATTCCTCAAGAAATTATCCATATGCAAAATTAGTCTGTATATTGAGCAACCACAGGTTTTCAAGCCCACGCTGTCAAACAGTGGGGGAAAAAAACTATTCCTTTGTTTTGAGCCTCTCCTCACTGATAAAGAGAGGGATGAATAGGACAGGAGGGTCTACAGATTTTGGAAAGTACCATTATTTCAGTGCTTTAAAGGGATCAGTATTGACGTCTCTGAACAGTTGTAAATTGGCTATCTATTAATCAGATACAAAGGACTGTTCACACCACTTAAGACCATGTCTCCACTATATAACAAGAATATTTTTCAATTTGCTAGTTCAAAGAAGGAAATTCATGGGGCTTGAAAAGTTCTCTTAATACTTGCTAATATTGAGCCAAATTCATTCATCACACAACTTCTAAACACTCTTCTGCTGACTGAAATGCTGTGCGCTGGTTGAAAACGAGCTAGTTTGAACTTGCCAACACATTCCTCAGATTTAAAATATATATACACCTTTTGGAATAAAAGAAAGCTGAACTATTAGAAGATACAGATGCCAAGATACAAACTTAAAGCTTCTCTTTTTCCTTTTGCAATGCCCTTTTTCACAAATAGCTCAATAAACCACAAATAGCTCAAAAGATGAAACAGTAACCAAAAAAAAAAAAAATCACTGTAACTGTCACTGTGAATACAGCATGCGATATTAAGTGAAATGTGTATGTAGCAGTGTCTGCAACAGATGTGCCCCATCAGCACTATCAGTCCCATCAAGCTTTCCAGGTTTGTCCTGGTTTCTCATATAATCTGTTTTATGAAAGAGATCTTCTGCTGGCAATCACTGTCAATAGTGGGTCCCTCCTGACCCTATTCTCATTAACTAGAATTGAAAGAGTTTAATTTCCACCACAGAAAGACAATCATTTTCAGAAATGTTGCAAAAAATATGATAGATCCTATCTCAGCATTTCTTTATTCCCTGTCTGCCGCAATTTTTCCAAGCGCTTTGTCCACAAGCAGCAGAAAAGTGGTTGATGTGGCAGATGGGAATACCACTATTAGCAGTCTCTGTCAACAACAGATCATTTTAACAACTTACAGAAAGTTCACCTTGCTGTCCCCAGCTGTATCTGTTCTTTCTGTGTAGTTACAACAGTAATCCTATTTTAAAACTTACTTAACTGGTCATTCTGGCGTTTCTTAAAATTTCACCCGAAGTATTTCATGCTAGCTAGTCAGTAATAAAAATCTGTAATTAAATTGCAATTCTTACATTGCTAATGTTACCAGCATCATTTCAACAATAATGCAAGGGGATATTCAGATGCCTTTGCAAACACAATGAATAGTACATTAATGAAAACAAGTCAGTGGTTCTTACTTGTATGTCTAAAGGTCCTTTGTAATGGTTTGTTGATTTAGCCAACAGTCATTTTGTTAAAATAGCAGATGTCAGTCAAATGCCTTAAAGGAGCAAATGAAGGAAACAGTAAATAGCCAGGGCAGCTGAATTATGCTTGGTACGTTTATTCATCTCTGTGCTGCATCTTATGTGTTCAGACATTTGATGAAATAAAAAGATTATCACACTGCAGCA
Organism: Strix aluco; assembly: GCF_031877795.1. Classification (NCBI taxonomy): domain Eukaryota; kingdom Metazoa; phylum Chordata; class Aves; order Strigiformes; family Strigidae; genus Strix; species Strix aluco. The sequence goes on from NC_133938.1 coordinate 18,000,470, forward strand.
CCTGGACAAAATAGGAAAAAAATACATTTAAACTACTCAAGTCTAATACAAAGGGTCCTATAATGTGAGGGTCGTGGTTTAACCCCAGACGGCAACTAAGCACCACACAGCCGCTCACTCACTTCCCCACCACCACCCCAGTGGATGGGGGGTGAATTGGAAGGGTAAAAGTGAGAAAGAAACTTGTGGGTTGAAATAAAAACAGTTTAATAATTAAAGAAGAAATAATAACTTTTAAAGTTGTAAGGAAAAAAGAAAAAAATATCAAAAGAGAGATGAAAATAAAACCCAAGAGAGACAAGTGATGCAAATAAAAACAATTGCTCGCCACCAGCCGCCCACTGCTCAGCCAGTCCCTGAGCAACGGCCCCCCTTTCAACCTCCCCCCGTTTTATTGCTGAGCATGATATCACACAGTATGGAATATTCCTCTGCTCAGTGGGGGTCAGCTGTCCCAGCTGTGTCCCCTCCCAACTTTTTGTTCACCTCCAACCTACTCGCTGTCTGAGCAGTCTGAGGGGCAGAAAAGGCCCTGACACTGTAAGCACTGCTCAGCAGTCACAAAAACATGGGTGTTATCAACACTGTTTCCAGCACAAACCCAAACCATAGCTCCATACTAGCTACTATGAAGAAAATTAACTCTATCCCAGCCAAAACCAGTACACACGAGTAAGGCTCTGCACCTATACAAAATGCAGAGCTACCTTTAAACATTGGCCACCTGTGTGTCCCAGATCAAATTTGGTGCTTTAGTGGGTGAGTTATTAGCATACTAATGAGATATTTGAAAGAGTCAAACATAACGATGGAAAAAATATTTTGCTGTAGTTTTCTTAACTTCCTCTTCAGCCCTGCATATCATTTTTCTTTCATGCACACTCTAGACTGATTTCACACAGGGTGTCCCATTTACCAATGAGAGCAATAGAAGCGTGTTACATCAAGTCTTTTGGAAGCACTGAGGTGCTTTTTTTAAAAAAAAAAAGAGCATGAAAACATTGTAAAGAGAGGTGGATAGAAGAACCCTTAATACCTTATTACTGTTGTGAGATCCCATAACCCAATTATGTATGTGCTCACCTGCTAACAACCCAGCTATCTCTGGGAAATCTTAGACTGTAGAAAGAGGGTTTTAAAAAAAATACTTAGAGAATTGTACTCTGTAGCTGTTATCTCCCAGAGAAGCATGATGCAATGATCTTTAAAAACCTTTTATATATAACACTGATGAAAATAATATTACTTGCGCAAGGTTTAATTGCATTAAGAAGGACCTGTTCCAAGGACAAGAAACGAAAATTCAAATATTTTATTTTGTATCATTTCAGAGGCTTAAGAAATTAGAAAATTTTGATTCATATAAATCACACAAACATTTCATAGAAACCTATGTTTTTACCATGTATTTATGCTAGAAAAATTTGCTTAATTTTATAAAATTCACTTTTCAATTAAAGCAGCAGACTACTTTACATTTTCCTTTCCCTCTTAGCTCCTGCAACAGCACAGCTCCTGAGTGCAACTTACATAAACAGATTTTAAACTCCTTGTAAAATAGAGTGTAGATTTCACAGAAATTTAGTATCTTTAAAAAATAGTTCCTCTTGGAATTTAATGTAGGAATTCCCACATGAAATTCATGCTGAAATTTCAGGTAAGTCATTTTAATTACTAAATTGATTTCTCTACACGAAGACTGCACACCACCTTAAAAATACCAGGCAACCATCTTCTGGCAAGATGCGGGGAATAGCAGTGCAAGACAGCTACAAAGACTATGGAAGTCCCAGCTACTGGACTCCCAAAAGCCCATGACCAAGTACTAATGAAAAAGCCTAGCAGCTGTTCTCACAGTCTAGTTTCTATGCTTTTTTTTAGGCCCTGGCCATGGCCAGTCTGATGGAATTCAGTTAAGATTCCAGCTGTGTGATCACAGAATGAGTAAAACACCTGCAAAACTAGTTACTGAATTTGTTCAGGCTTTCCACTATAAGGCCTGTGAGAAGAATACAGAAACAACATGGAGAACATAACACACAGCCTTAAAAGGTTACCTACCTGGATAGCTTCTGATAGTGGGAAACCCACCCACAGATGAAAAGATCTCAGAGAAAACTGATATAGGAAGCAACTAGAAAGGAATTTTCCATACTGATCTCTTTTGAAACAGCCCTTTATCAACTGAGCTTGAAACAAAGTTAGTTGAGCTCTGTAGCACAGTATTAGGCCCATCTCTGTGGTGCCCCTAAGTCTAACGAGTTTGAAATAAGTTTGGTGTGAAGTTACCAAAGTTGTGAACATGGTAAGAAAAAGGATGACAGGATTAATTATGTCACAGTACATCTGATTGTGAAGGACCCTCTAAAGTAAAGTCTTCTATTTTGCTTTGTAGATTCATCCATGTAATAAATAAATAAATAGGTAGATGTGATCAAATAGAATTCCTATTCTAGATGCCACTGTTATAATTTTATTGAGGACTGAATACTTTCAGAACAGCACACATGACTATTGTGGGAAAATAAAATAGTAATTATGCAACTTAGCACTTTTCAATCTTGCCTATAGTATAAACACTGTACTGATTTCATTCAATCATTTATTTAAACTGATGCAATTTGTGCATGGACATGGTAGGCAGGTATGTATGTAGAAATTCACTGCAATTATCTAATATAAGGCATATCTTAATTTTCCTCCACTGCAGGCTATTGGGTTTCATAAACCACGATGTTTAAGTCTCGCCCCTAGTTCTTATACTATCTCATACCAAAAACTTCCTCCCACGTCTTTCTTGTAAGTTTTAAAATACCTATATCATCTATTTATTTTACAGAGAGTCCTACAAATCTTGTCTTTCAGTAAAACAAGTGAATCCAATAGATCTTTTTTAGGAAAAAAGTAAATTATTTTGAAAAGACTGAAAATAACCTGAGTAGCATTACACATATTTCAGTAAATCACTGTTTTAACCTCAGCAGGTGGCAGCACAAAGTTATTTACCATATCATATTAATTCTGTACTGTATTAAGTAATTTGTTCTCAAATTCGCAATTAAAAAACCTACTATTAGATAATTATACTGGATGGAAAGTTAATAAGAAAATCAGGCTGTCTGTTTATTCCAGTTCTTCAGGATCACTTCAGCTGCATCTAGTGTGCTGTCCTTCTGCAAAACAAGGCATATCACTATTACTGCAAGTATGGAGTTCTTGAAAAGAGAGTAGCAGTCATGATTATATCATCCCAAATCAATATTTTGCAGTTTCACTTGCACCCTGTAAATATCTGCTGGCAGTTTTTCATGAACAGTTATAGCTACAAATCTAGACTACACAAAAAATTCAATGCTGATTCCTTGCAAATATTAGGTATATTTAAAAGATAACATATTTTCTCAGCTTTCATACTATCAAATGTAATGAAAGCAATATTTCTTATACAAATGCCTGGCATTTATGCCATGAAGTACTTGGCAGCTCTATATTGGAGAAGTGCAAGCAGTTTCCTAATCTTTATGTGTACAGTTGGGATTTTTAAATCTCCATGCAACAAAGTTATGCTGTGGACTACTTAAACATAATCCCTCTAAATATGGGTAATCTATCCACTGTCCAGTTGTGTGGCTTGGCTACAACCTGGTGAGTCACACAAGTAGTCTTTAACTTGACATAAGTGCTGTTTATCCTGGGCAAGCCACATGTACAACCAGCAAGTTTCATCCTGGTTGTTACTGGCTCAGTTTATATCACAGTCTTTACATCTCATCAAAAGAGCTAAGGAACACAAGCAGAAACTCCCCTTCATTACCGGTTCAGGCTAAGGCTCCTATCTTTATACTCAACAGTTAAGGAGTTGCACATGTTCTATTATGCTGACTCCATTACAGAACAATCGGGAAACATCTTAGGGCTGCGGGCTTATCAAAGCCCATGTACCTGTCCTCAAAGTCTTTCAGTCTTTTCAAGAACAGATTCAAAAGGAGGAAGAATATACGAAAAGGAGGTGCTCACAAAATGGCAGACAGTCAATTCACAAAAAAACAGGTAAGGTAACTTCCTGTGTCTTTGTTTTCTTTTGTAGTTTGGAACTTGAGTGAAACCCTACATATTTTCAGGTAAGTGGGCTAAACTTGAAGGTGACCTCTTCACTGGTTTTGCTGTTGGAAACTGTATGGGCATGGGGTATACCACCCTGCTATACAATTATTCTCTGCTCTGGATTATAGAAGTCACCTTAATTGATAGCATACCTGTGTCATTCATTTTCACTGTCACCACTGGTCAAGGATGTTTTCAAAAATCAATAGAATAAGCTAAAAAGGCCTACCCACCCAGTTGTTTTCTGCCAGTTGCTCTTCTTAGCCATGCCACCCACATTTATGGTTTAAAGTCCCTCAGCAAAAGGATGGTTAAAGTTACTTCATGCTGAATTTTACATCAAGCTAACTTTCTGTTTCCTAGAACCATCCAACTCAGGAGAACCTGGGCAAAATGTATCATTCTCTTGCAGACTTCCATACTGCATTGGTTTTTAGGAGTCTTAAGTCTACCCAGGACACAAATTTACCTTAATGAAGCAAAAACGTATGTATTTTTCAAACTGCCTTTTTGTCTCAGGACCACAGAATGCTGAAAGAGGAATTGCTGACAGCTTCTGAAACATAAAACAGAAATATTATTTACTTTATATATGTATAAAAAAAAAAAAATCTGTTTTAAGCATGATGATTTTACTATTCCATTTCTAGAACTCTCCCTCCCAACATGTGAGAGAAAGACAAGATTTGGTTTTGTATGCCCTAGCTAGGCTTAACTAAATTCAAATTACTTTCCTTAGGTAAAACATTTCAAAGGTACTTCTGAACAGCTAGCATTTAAGCATCCTGAAAGAAAAGTGCTGGGCCCTAACACAAATCTACAGGATACCTTCTCAGCATATTTAGCAGTATTTTAGCCACATCATTATCAGCAGTTACTATAAACACCAATAATTTTTTTTAACGGAATATCTCTACTACATTATTTAATAAGTATGGTTGCACTGCTCTTGATTTCAACAGAAAAGCATTTCTAAAACTGGAGTATGACTAAGCCACCTTACCTTAGATGTTATCATCCATTTGACAAATTTATAATCATATGGTTGTTTCTCATCTACATCAGAGAGATCCACATCTAAAAAAATAAATTTAAATCAAACATGTTGTAGGATTTCCTAGACTCCATTGGGAAGGCATTCATTAACAGCACTTTATTATAGTTAATATTTAAGAATAAATGTGTACACCTTTATTTTAAAATATAATTAAAACATTATACTATAAGAACTAAAATAGGCCAACAGATTGAAACTTTCCATTCTGACCTAAGCACTTTCTTTCCATTCAAAGCAAATGTAGCTTGAAAGAAAGCCACGCAGTACTCCCGAGTCCTCAAGTCTGGGTTATTAAGGGATCAGGACTGTGGAGGGTACTAAAGAGTGCATTTACTGCATGGACAGCAATTATCACTGCAACTGCAGTTTTCTCATCTCTGAAACTGTGGTATCTAAAACTTTCTGAAACACAGTAGCACTGTGAGGTCCAGCTGTGTTTAAACGTTTCTGTGTGAATGACAAGTGCCATTAGGACCAGTCAGTGAAAAATGTGGAACCACAAAATATTCCCACATGGGAATTCTTCCTCCAAAGTTACCACAACCTGAATTTCCAAAAGGTTTGGTAAATCTTTGTAGCTTTTTACAGTGTTTAGAAATCAGAATGCCTCAAAGAGCCTTCAGGATATGACTTCAGATTAAAAAAAAACCAAACAAACAAAATAGAAAGGGGAAAGTACAAATGTATAAACTCAGGATATTAAGCCAGGTGCTTGGTTCTCAAACTTTTTCATAATCATAGACCTTTTGAAAATAGAAAATTTTATTCACCTCCTTTATCCTCCCTAAAACCTTGCCAAAGCTTTGTAAAACATGGACAGTAGTTAGGATCACAAACAAAGGCTTTGCTGAAGCTTATAAGATCTACCTCCCAGGCTAAGGTCAAACAGAAAATTTCAGCCCCAATTAGTACTTCTGACAACGTTATGCAAACATGAAACGAGAATATCTTTTAAAATGGAAGTTGCATTTTCAGATTAACTGTAATATTTGCTTTCCACACCCTTTTAAATAAACTTTATACTAACTTAATGTAGAAACATCAACAATCATAAAGTATCCTCCATCTGGAATGACAGGCTTCAGTCCAGCTTCTTGAAGTAGCTGAGCCATCCGATTACGCTTGCTTTCCAGCTCTCGAGACAGCGAGTAAAAATAGCAGTCTGGGTCATCCATGCGTTTATAGTCTATCCAAAATGCTTGTGCCAAAGCCTCCTGGAAACATAATCAATGTTCAAAGTACTCACGGACACTCAGCAAACTCACAGACACTCACACACTTCCTACTGAAATCACATGGATTTTTCTTCGATTCTGGCCTTTATTAAGCAAATCAGCATACACAAATTACACAAGGTACGTCCAAGTGTGTAATCTGTTTGTTACTTTGTGCTGTGACAACAACCAAAGCACCCAATCATTTGCTAGGCACTAATCATATACAGAAGTCACAGTCCTTGACACAACTGTTTACAATCTGAATTGAAGCTAAGTTTAAGTTATTGATAATAACGTATCATAAATATTATAAACTAGTAGACAGAGATAATGCTCAGTAAAACAAGACCTTATTGCAGCAACCTTTATTTGTATTTGCTAGAAACCACTAAGATTGCCATATTTTATACAAGAAACAGCAGTTTGTAGATGAAAGAAGAAAGAATCTGCAAGACTGATTTTTGGGGTTTTTTTAAATACCTGGTGAGCTGATCAAACCTGTCTCCTTGCACCCCAGAATATATATTTTGACAACAAAAAATTCATTGTTGTGATTATTGTTTTATTACAGTGAGGCCTACAGTTCTCCTACACCAGAAAATAACTTCCTCTGCTCCATCTATACCTACCTGTAATGGAGTTGGGCAAGTGTACAGTGTATTTTGGTGAACAACTTGCAAATGCTTAATCAGGTTCTGGGGGCCAATAGACCAACCAAGCTAAGGGAAGAAAGCATGCATATGTTATACTTACAGCAGCAGTGTTACTAAAAATTACCAAAGAATTAAAATTAGCCAATGTCTCAAGTTTTCTATTTTAAGAATTGGTAGAGAATTTCTAGTGAATTGATAAAGAATTAAGAAAAGAGCTGGTTTACACAAAGTTTGCTGAATGATGCCATTAAAAAAAGTCTAGATTTGAGACAGTTATAGTTTCACTTATCCCTATCTCTCATAGGGTACTGAGCAAACTTTTAACTCTTCATATAACCAAGTTTAGAAATCAAACTAAGCATTTATTAGGAATGTTATTTCTAACTATTTTAGAATCTATCCATCTCATAAGTTTCTGTGTCAAAGGTGGTTTGAGCATAAAACAAAAGCTCACTACTGAATCATATGTGTCATGGTTCAGTTTGAACACAGGTGATGAAGAAGAAAGAATTTCATTGACAAATGGTTAAATATTTTTGTTTACTTTCTGACAGGTATTTTAAAGCCAAGCAAAATATTGTCATTAAATATTTTACAGAAATATAAGCCATTCCAAAACATACCATTATCACAATCTGAAAATATCACCACAAAACTGGAAAGTTAAAGTACGATAATATCCATATTTTCTCCAAAATCTTGACTGGTTTCAAACAAATCAAACTGTGTTTATTTTTTTAGTATTGTTTTCTCACATGAGCTTATTAATCAAGAGCAAGAAGATAATTAAAACATGGGTGTTCGAGACAGGTAGTTGCTTGAACTGAATGCTATTTTCATGTTTTGGAGACACTGAGATTTGCCAGAAGACAGGTCCTAAAAACAGAGACTTTTTCAGTATAATAAATGCATTGTTATATAAATAACTGCACTCTTTTATATTGATTCTTCTTACCTTCCAGCCAGTTACACTATATGTTTTTCCAGCACTTCCTATAGTTACTGTTCTTTCCCACATACCTGGCAACGTAGCTGTATATAAAATAAAATTAATTGAGTACAGGTGCGCTCACATATTCCATGCAGTTAGAACAATTGTACTGCCCCTAGTTCAAAGCTATATGTTGATATATCATTGCAGCATATTAAGCAAGCAACGAGAATATTCTAAAATCATGACAATTGTAACAAATGAGAAGGGATATATGGGCCAATGCTTTTTGGCATGAAAAGAACGTAAGGATTAATAAAAGGAGAACGAAGAGGCAGAAAATGAGAGGCATAGTTTGTGAAAACTACGTGTTAGCTATCCTCAGCTAAAATGCATAATTATTCATAAGAAAGATACAATCTAAGAAGTGGCTACCCATTCATCTCAAGACAGCATTATTTCTGATGCCTGATAATAGCACCATATACAACATTAACTGAGGCACTGCAAGCCATTTTAATAGAATTGTCTGGTTCAGTGTCACTGGCCATCTGAGACATCAGAAAAAGGAAAGAATTACTAAGACTTCTAACCCAGGCCCAAACACCATAAGAATCAGAAAACTAGCAGAGTGAGTAAATAAATGATGTTTTGTTATATCTTGAACAGGCCTGGGACTGACTGACAATAGCAGCTAGCTAAGGATGTCTCCAGGGATTAAGGGATGCATGGAGGCCTATCTCTGTCTCTGTATCTGGTAGGAAACCAAAATTCTTTGTTTCCTTTCCAAGGAGAGACAGAGCAAAGGTCTCTTCCTATAGTTTGCAAATTTTTTTCTGTACACCGCTTCAGGGGAGCTCTATTTAGACTCTTTAACTTAATTCCTTTTCAACATAAACAGATAAATTAAGACACACTTAAGTCTGAGACACAAAGTAAGACAAGGTGATACCACTACTGCAATTGCAGTGGTCAACAACATCCGGCTCTACCTCATTTGTACACGAGAACCACTACCAATGAATCTGTCAATTGTTAAATCCCCTCTCTAGGGAAATCAAACAAAGATTTTTCCAAATAAAACCACTGAATTTCATAAGGAAGTTTTTGCAGCAGTTATCTGCATTAGATATGGTATAAGTCTCTGCAGTTACTTGAAAACATGTATTATATTTTTTTGAGCACACTTGCCAAGAAAAGAAACTCGTATTCCTATTAGCCCACCCATATTCACTCAACTGCTGTGACCTTGAAAACAAAAAGGCAGCTGAACAGATGCATCTTGTAGCTAGCTAGGTCAAGAGTATAGATCACTTCCTAAAGGCAACCAAACTAGCTCTCACAGACTGCAAAAAGAATTGAATTTCAAAGCTAATGGCCTCTAGAGAGACTGTTTTGCCACATAGTCATAGGAATTCGACCTTGGAGATGGAATGTAACAGCATTTCAAACAATAGCAGCAGCAAAAGGGCACAGGGGAAGAAGCAGCTCCACTGCTTTTACAAGCAGGAAGTTTTAAATAGGGAAAATCCACTGTGCCATATGGCAACATCATTATATGACACCATAACCAAGTCTGACTACAATTTAAAAACTAATGAAGTGCAAACTAACACATATAATAAGCCTCTTACCTGGGATGGCACTCAGCTTGTTGAGAGGCTCATTCAGAATTCTCAGTTATGAGATGCAATCTCTAAATCTGCCAGTGCAACCCTAATCGTTACTTGGAGGAGGTCCACGGTTTTAAGGAAGCCAGATAATGATGAGAAACATGATGAAGTGCTCTACACTACAGAAAACTGCTTCAGTGACAGCACAAAAACTGTACTAGTTTTATGATCTGTGGCTAGAAACCCCTGTTAAATTGTTTCAAGGAACCACCATCAGACCCTGTAAATTGATGCAATATCCATTTTGCATCTCTCAAAAAGTATCATTGCATTTGATGGAATATGTAGAGGTTAATATGGAAACACAAGAAGTTTTAAATAGTAAAATAACATTCTTTTTTTCTTCTTGTATTATCTTTTGTATACTTAAGTAATCTAAGAAACTTAAGTTAAAAAGAGCAGAGCTGGTTTCTTTTACTGAAATAATGTCATTACTTATAGTGTTACCCTGAAGGTTTTATAGTCATTTTAACACTAAAGGTGATATTATGGGATCTGTTAGAGAATATATGCCTAAACCTAGCTAACTGCCCAAGCTTTAACTTGCATTATCATTACACAGTATTTTTACATTTTAGGCTAGACTAGAGAATGCTTTTTGTTCAGCTGGAAATATTTTGGTTTGAGGCATTAAAATGACAATACTGATACTAACAAACAATAGTTACTGTGTCTTAAGAATTCACCACCTGTCCACTAAGACAAAATGTAACTGACAACGTGAGTGTTTGGACCTGCTGCCATTGCAAAGGACAGTGGATTACCTTACACCACCCACAGAGATTTTCATTCTGAGGATGGCTATTTGCATGAACCACCTGCTAAGCCATGAAGAAGGCATTAATTTAACTCATTTTACTTTGCAATTGGGACACGATAAACCACACATGATCAGTTACTGTGGTAACTTGTTAAGATGCACTAACTCAGATTACTATCACATGAATGTATCCAAAATGTTCCCCTTCTTCTATGTCTTCTATGTCTGAAGGTCTCTGAGAAGGTGTCACTATCAAGGCACCACAACAGCCATGAAATTAGGCCACTTTCAAAACAGACTCATAGCCTATGCGTGGCCAATACAACCAATGTACTGCACCTGTATGATCAGCAACTGTGTAGCTGAGCTAGTAAGTATTGCAAGGTCATTTAGATATAGTTTCCTTTTTATTATTTATAAGATTCAGTTTTTACTATGATGTAGCCCCCACTAATGGAAAGTTTCTTTTATTGCCACTCTACATATATGGAATTGAAGCACAGAAGCAAAGTTATTCTTTATTTTCCTGGTAAAACCAGGAAAAAAAAATAGGCTTTTTCATGTCTGTGTATTTATGTCTCTTGATTTCACTGTTTAATCTCAATTGCACACAACTGAAATGTACATTCATTACGACAATAAGTCATAAAGAAGTCATTATGACAACAGATAGTTCATGAGAGATGAACAAGCATCAGAAACAAAACATCTGTACATGTAAGGAGGAAGTTTTGGACTTTATCCAGCTCAAATACATCAGCAGATCCAAATCAAGACCACCATACTAGAAACTTTTACATAAATGCTTAGCTGCAGCATTATAGGATTGGGGAAGGAGTTCAGTAACCTGCATTAGATTCACTTGTTCTAAGACAGTGGGAGTGATTCCAACTTGGATGAAGTAGTAAAACAAGAGGGACAGGGACATAACATCCCATTTGGTTTTCTGGTTTGTTCTTGTAATGGTGCTTTACCCCTGTAGCAATACTGCCTGAAGACTTGAGCATGCTTTCTCACTGCGCATGCAGTGACTTCACTGAATTCAACACCCATTATTTAACACTGTCTCTGCACTTTGGAGGGACAGTGTTCATGCACTATCTCCACACCAACCTTTACACTTTTTTGTTTTCTTTTTATAAGTAGTGGAGCAAAATTAACTGTGTTCCTCGTTATGCATTTCCTTCATTGATTATCTCTACAATGCTTTGAGAAGGAAGTTTTAATCCATGTTTCTTCTATTAGTTCTTCATTAAAGCACAGTCCCATATACATACATGAACAGCAGTTATACTTGTCATGGCCAACAAAGTAACTGAATAAGGACGGGATATTCAGGTGAACATAACTGATCTATGAGCATCAGTCCCACTGTTTTCTATGGATATCTACTCCAAAGTCACTTAAGAGATTTTGGCAACTCTATTTGGAAATTACTCTTTAAAATATTTTTCATAAGAGGGAGGGGCTCTCCTCCTTAGAGTCTAAACATTGTAAAATAGTCAAATCTTGACATCTGAGCTCCTTCCAGCAACCGTTATCTCTGAGAGGCATGTTTACAACATCATTTCACAACTGCTTCTAAGATGCCACAAAAAATCAGTACCTATTTTAATGTGTTTATTTCCTTTATACACCAGCCATTCATACACCTCATCACTGATGCACAGGGTATCATGTTTAATACAGAGATCAGCTATTACTTGGAGCTCTTCTCTGGTAAATACCTGGGATACAAGTAAGGGACAATGCATTAATCATAGTATTTAAGGCATACTCTGAAATTACAGTAGTGTTAAAGCAGGACTCTTACCTTGCCTATAGGGTTGTGCGGGGTATTCAGAATAATTGCTTTTGTTTTGGAATTAAATTTATTTGCAAGTTCAACAGGATCTAAGACCCAATCAGCACTAGATGCAGAGTTTCCATCTTTTTTCTAAAAATCAACACAACAAATTTATGCATTACTTGAATACAACATATTACAGCCTAAACAGAGATGCACAACGTATCACCCTCAGACACTTTCATAACCATACTTGACAACCTATCCAATCCGTCCTGCTCTCCTGGGAGAAGGCACTTCTAGGAACAGGCAGGGAGGCTAAGAGCAAGTTAAATTATTATGACAGTGGCTGTCCTTTCCTGGCCACTGTCTATCTTAAAGCCTCCCCAGGAACTGGTTTCCAGGATCTGGTTACACACATGCTGATTATAACTGTGTAATGCAGGAAGCCCAATCACATGACAGGAGAGTTTATGGCTTCTCAGGCACTACAACAAGTGTGTGCATGCATGGCTGGAAAGATTGATCACCACTGGAGAGATTCAAGTTCTTTTCCTCCTCCTTGTTAATATGAAAATGGTCAAACAGTTAAAAATCTGCACCACTGAGGCTCTGGAATTGCTGTGGTTATTACACACCACCAACAGAAGTTTGGGCCAGTTGCTACAAAGAACAAAGGGCATGGCCACACTAACTTTCTGACACCTGCACATTATGGGGAGAGTGACAGACCAAAAACAAGGGTATGAAATAGAAAATACTTGAAGAAATCCATCACTGAAAACATCCCTAGAAGAAGGGCACCCAGAGGAACAGTCTCACCTACTCCCACTGCAGTCCTGGAGGTTTTGTCACTCTGTTTTTCTGATTTCATGATGTTCGTGCAACAGTCCTGCCTAAAGAGCCCCTCAGCCCTCCCCATGCAAGGCTGCCAGCCACCCAAGACAACGGTAACAGGATCAATTGCATCCAGAACAATCCTTGCAAGCTGCCAGCACAATGCCAGCAGTACCAATCTGAAAATTACCCCATAACAAAATTATTCTTTTTTACCAATAAAGGAAACAGTATTTCTCATATGTATAGCAAATATGTCTACTGCCTGATAGCTCCTTATTTAGTAATCAGTTTTAGGAAAAGAAAATGTATTCTGTCATTGTAGGAGTTGCTGAAGGGATCAGAAACCAAATCTTTTGAAAACCAGCAGATACAGAAATTGCACTGATATGTGATTCTCATTTCCTTACTTGCACTGAAAACATTCTCCGATAACATCCAAAAAAGAAATTTTGATCATCTTTCAGAACGCACAAATGAAAGTAAATGAGAAACACTGTCTGACCTTCTCCAACACTAATAAAATATTCTATCTGCTCTGGATTATCATTATCTTAGACTTATACTATAGCAATCTATCTCATTTTTATATAATTGGATACTATGAAAAACTGTACAGAAGAGCATTGCCTAGAAGGTGTTCAAACTGTATTGAGAATGGATGAGAAATTTTATGAGATAAATAATTTTTTAAAAGCTACTCACATATCTCAGTGGGATAAAAACAGGCTTTGCACCCGCCATCTTTACCATTGGTTCATAACAGTCATAAAATGGCTCTATTATTATTACCTGAAATTACAATCATCAGTATCAGAAGCAGAGAATTTACCGTGCAAGATACCATCATATTTCCAGATTTACTTTGGTGGTATAACTTCATAATATTTCTGGCACTCCATCCTGATCTAACATTGCAGAATATTCTTCTTTTTAGAGCATCATATAACAATGCCCTCAGTATGATAAGCACTACTCATTTTTGACAACACACACTGGCTGTTCTTCTACAGTTACACATTACAACTATTAAGATATAATATTAGAATGTTTGGGTCCTGCACACAGATTTGAAAGTGCAAGGCAAAGATACAAAGATAGGAGATAGCAACAGCAAATTGTTGAACCACAGTACAGCTACCCTAATTCTGTCCATGAAATTTCAGGATTTCCAAGTATCTAGAAATCTCAGAAGAACAACTTAAGTCCTCAAATTTTATCAGAAGAAAATTTTCAGGTAGAAAAAAAGGACAAATTCAAGAAAAATTGCATAGAGGCTAGACAATAGGAAAAAAAAAAAAAAAAATCACAAAAACCAAATCCAAAGGCTAATAGCAGAGAATTGTTACAAAAAGAGAGAAGTGAATATCGGAGCAACAGAAAAGGAAGAAAAGATACAGATGAGAATACATTATACAAGCAAAACCAACAAAACACTGAAAGCAAAATGCATGACAACACAAAAAGTTCTTGTCTACTACAGACACAGATATCCCCCCAAATATTTCAGTATTTGAATATTTCAAATAAAATCTTACTTCATCTCCCTCTTCAATTAATGCCTGTATTGTACTAAAGAGAGACCCATAAGCTCCCACCGTCACCAGGATATCTGTGAAAGGATCAATCTTTCTTCCACAAACTCTCTCATACACTTGAGACAAGGCTTTCACCAGCGACGGATGTCCCTGTTCAAAGCAAACAAATGCAACTGATTGGTGTGTTCCTGACAACCTACAATGCCTATGTTTGGGTTTTTTTTCCACATATATCAATATAATACATTTTGAAATAGAAAAATACAAGATGAGCCCTCAGTGTTTTTGCACGTTAGGGAAGAAAAGCGGTTTCAATTTATTCATATCTACTTGGAAATTATTTTTGTGTATCTGATGCTTTTTTAATTTCTATCTCATTACCACATCTCAGAATAGCTCCAGGTAGCTTATAGGAGAGCAAGCACAAGAGACAGGGAGAAAGGAATACTCTGATAGCAATTCATCCTCACTTCCTTTAGAGTCTCTTTCCCACCTGCCCATATTTCTGTCTGAAGCTCCCTCTGTTTCCTTCCTTATCTTTCAACTAAAAATTATTTGGTGCAAGGGTAATCCTTTTATTCTGTTTATATACTTCTGATAAACAGCACTTGTGACCAGAATGATGATTCATATAGTCATATCTCAAATCTCAGAGCATCATTCACCATTTGTGTCCCCTACAGGGACATGGTGGTTAATGTACTCTTCTCAAAATGTACAAAGAACATGAAAACAAACATGCAACAAAAATCATATACAATATGGAAATAAGAAGGCACAATTCTGTTTACTTGGGTAGACTACATGTTTCCTGCTGTGAAAATCTTTTTTCGCTTTGGATACTTGGTAGAAATAGAGAACAGCTCCTTGAGAAACGCAACTATGTAACAAAAATCCTTCTCTAAAATATCAAACATTGTACCTCTACGCACAAGGCATAAAAATAATGAACCCTTCTGTAAACAAAAACATTAATGTAAATTAAGGCTTACAAGTCATTGTTGATTCAAATGACAGCCATTTCTTGCCATGAGTGCGTCAGCTACCCAGGAATGCTGCACCACCCAAGTCACGTTAGGCCACTCTAGAGGCCATAGCCCTACAGTCAGTGAGAAGCCCAAGCACCGCAGAGAGCCGAGACGACGTCTCAATTATTAGATGGAGGTGCATCACTCAGACTCGTCCCTCCCATATTTACTACCACAAGTACTTGTGCTCAAAAACCTTAGAAGTGCAGAAGTTTGTAGAGGAAGTGCGAAGGCTGAAGATGGGAATATTGGTAAAAATTCCTCTTTAGTTACTACCTATAGTAGAATATATCTGCAAACATTCATAACTATCATGGGAATTATCAAACTATTTGGAAATAAAGAACAAAGTGACAGAAGTAAATACTGAATAATTGCATGCATTGCAAAAATTATATTTATGCTGGATTTGCAAATTGTTTTAGAGAATCAGTCTGTGAGTGTGAGTATCTGCCAGAAGGTAGACTGTAGCCCATTCTCTCCATAACCTTTCCCCCTGTGCCAAGGCTCCTCCAAAACCTCATCTGACTGGTGAGCAAAGACTTTTCAGGTACCTTATCATGGGTGATGAACATGCTAATGCTTAGCTAAGAACTTCACTAAATCCTAGCCATCTTTTGTGTGTGTCTGACAAAATAATTGCTTTATACTTTCAAGTTAATATATATTATTGAGAGAGGTTTTTATGTATTTATACATATATAATCTCATACTTGCAGAGTCTTTGCACACAGCTAAAAGTGATTAAAGAAAATGACCCAAAGAGGGATGGAATGAGACTACAGTCATTGGGGACTTTTTTTTTTTTTCTCTTTCTGTTCTTGTCAGGGCCCTGAGTGCCCTAATAGGCCTTAATGGCCCTGACCAGCCTCACCTGGGGCCTCTACCCGGAGCTCTGCCTCTGGTCCAGGGGCTCCATTTAAGTGCTATGTAGTAGGGTTGCTGGTCTATAATTCAGTTACAGCCATGCCTGAACCTGGCCATAGACCCTATTGAACGTGGCCCCTACCTGTAGATTGATTTTATGGCTTGACCTTAGACCTGCTGTGTCACCCTGGACCTGCCCAGTGATCACTGGGTTATGTCTAACTGTGGTTAGCATTGCCAGGCCTGACCTATGCACTGACTTCCTGGCTTGACTTCAGGCCCAGCTCACGCCCACGAACTTGCCTGGGGATGTGGGCTGCCCTCAGCCACCATGTCTGGGCCTGCCTTGCTCAGGTACTGTGGGACTGGGTCCAGGCTGCTGAGGCCTCCACCCTGCTTGCTGTGATAGCTTGTCCTTTAGGGAGCTGCAGCCCACTGCTGTTCCCCGATAGTTCTAATGCACACAGATTCTCAGAGAATAGGCAAAAAGTTATGTTGGAATGTATACACAATGATGTCACAACTACCAACACAATTGCTGGCCTACCAGTCTGTCTATACAATGCTTTTCTATCACTATTGCCTAATGTGGTCATCTAAAAAAATATTAGATAGACTCCTTGGGGTCTTGTAGCAATCCTGACACATGATTCTTGGTTGGGCAATATGGTTTATCTTTACCACAAAATAAAAGAAAGACAAACCAAACAAGGAAGTGGTCATACTAAAACAGTAATACTCCACTTGAATATCCTGCCTTGGGCAATGGTAAATGCCACACACTCACACCCAACTCAGGACAAACTCTACAAGCCAACTTACAGAATGGGTAGTGACTATCTTCTAGGGGCAAAAAATCATAATCTCCACTGAAATCTGCTAAATGTTATGGGTGAATCTTTTCTTGATCCTAGAAGCACTGTCTCAAGTGGTGTCAAGTATTTCTTTCTCATTTTACCATTATCATGTCTGGTTCACGTTTACACTGACCAAAATCAGAGGTACATGCATAATTTACACTCTTTAAACTATGACTTGAGTCTTCAAAGATAATCTATCCCAGATGTGCTCTACCATTTTGCTCTTGCTAAAGGAGTCTGCCTTGAAGAAGCCTACACAGAGGATGATCACTAGTAACAGATAAGGCTACAGATCAACTTAATTTGGGACATAACAGTATGACCTACAGATAAAACCAATTGAAAGCAAAGTCAATTTTTTTCCCCCTGTGGCATGTTCTCCACTGAACTTGGGTCCTCAAGTTCCACAGTACTTACAAAGCCTCGTGTGTACTGGTTCAGTCTGTCAACTGCTGCTGCCTTTGCCAGCTCTTCTTTAACGTAGTCGGGAGGGGATATATCAGGAAGGCCTTGACCAAGATTAACAATTGAGGGATCTGCTGCCACCTTTGTAAATTCAACCCTAAAGGGAAAAAAACACCATAAAGTTAACATACCAGATAAAATTATCTTTTCCTTCATTAGCATTAAAAGGCAAAAAAGAGTATTTTACTTTGCCAAATTCATAGCAGCGGAAACAGGTTTAAGTAGAGCGCTCACATGGAGAGGTGAGGCTGAGACAATGGTAAGTAACCACAGGAGTCAGAGGGAACCCAGTAACAGGCTGACTTTCTGCACACACAGAATAACTTTTCTGCCAGCAGAACTGTGCTCAGATGTACACACAGTAACTCTGGATATGGGCAGAAATGGAACACTACTCTCTTTGCAAAATGAAGTAGACCTAATTAGAACAGGCACACTGAATGATTTAAAGGCTAGATTCTGTCAAGTGAAGGTGTCATTTAAACTATCCAGTCACCTCAGAGTGCTATATTTTTTTTTGTCATTTTAGGCAACAGACAGCTGTTTCAGGCTGTTCATTAACTGTTCCTAGTAGCCTGCCAGATACAAACGTTAGGATTCTTGAACAACCTTTTTTTCTCCCTTCACAGGTAAGCTTTGCACTTTACCCTTTCCTCCCTATCCAAATGTTAACAAGATTAAAAAACAAACCCCAAAACAAAACATCAAACAAAAAAACCCCACATAGCATCACAGTTCTGTCAAAAATGAATACAAATTGCTAAAAATGAGTTTGAAGCTGGATGACCAAAACACCTTGTGCATATATATACACACACATATATACATAAAACTAATTCAAGCCCAAAATAGTGTTTTTACCAACCAAAAAAATCCCATATTTACCACTGATACTATTGCTTTAAGACCAATTTAATACCTAGAAAGAAGTATATTAAAAATAATGAGCTAAATTATAAAGACAAGTATAATGGCTTTAAAAAGAAATCTGACTGATCTGGTAAACACAAATCAAGTGTAACTGAAATACATTATTCAACAAAAATAACATTTAAATTTGAAAGTCAGCTATACTACCATGCCCAAGAGTTATACTTGTCTTACATGGTTTACTAGACAAAGACAAGCCCCAAACCTAACATTTAAAGCTCAAGAATAAGAATTAATTCACACCTTTAACAGAATTTGATTCACTGCTTCTCAGCAGGTGCCAAATAGATTTCAGCAAAGACAGAAATTGCTATGTACCTTCTTATTGGCAATAACTATCAATCTGGAAAGAAAATACATCAAGCCAAAGACATTTTCTGAAATTTGCAGATATTTTCCTTGTACTTACCACACATTGCTATCAAGGCCTTCAATTCGTCTTGTGTTTTTGTGTCTGAAGGTCATTGTCTGCAAGATCCAAATACACAGACAGAAGGTTTTTGTTAAGAAAGACAAAGTACTATATTGTTGGATTCTGCATGACAAACCCTCCTTCGTGCTTTCTCAAATATACCATTGCCAGCTGAATTCAGTAGTTACACAAAATTATAGACATGTTCTTTCATTAAAGCTTCTATAATAGCTTGAATTCAGACTAACAAGAAAATATACAAAAATGTCCTAAATTCTCATTCACCATTATCTAAAGCCACTGAACTTTCAGCAAGGATGGAGCAGAGGCATAATTTAGCTCAATAGCTTTAAAAGATGACCTAAAAAGAAAAAATAGGGTACATACATTCTTTTTCTTTTCTATGATACACTAACAACTTAAGGACTGTGTTATTTCTAGCTCAGTTCGTGCTCAAACCAGTTTGGAAAGAGTGCATTTTTGATGTAATTTTATTTGTTAAATTGATGGGTAAGAGGAAAATAGAAAAGACATTTCCTATTTCATTCAGACTTTTAAAACTTTAAAGTATTTACTTACAGCACAGCAAAACCACATTAGAACATGTTTTTGCTGTATATTCAGACCTTCAATTAAGGTCTTGGAAAACTGCTTTAGAATAGACTTTCAATGAGTACTCTCTATACAGGCAGAGAAAAACTTATTGATAGTTGTGGTGGTTTTAAGCTAAAAAGAGAAAAGAAAGTTGGGGGAAAAAAAAAAAAAAAACACAAAACCGGATTTATTTCTATGTGCAAACAAAAAAAGTGCAAGCCCATTTCTATCTTTGTAAACCAGCTTGATACTGGAAAAAATTACATTGGAATTACATAGTTCGTCAGTACTTCAGCCACTCTGTTTCCTTAAGTCAGACTATTGATTTTAGTGACTTTTACCACTGCTAACTATTGTTATTGTCTGACAGATTCAAAAACCATTGTCTAGCTACCATACTCTGAAAAGAACATGTCTACATTACCATTAAACTCCAAGTTTCAACTTTGAATCAATAGGAATAACTCATAGGAGAAATATTATACAGGCATGTTTGCACTCAAGCTGTTTACAGTAATGAAGCTACCATATACAGAGTGATTTGAAGAATAGGAAGCTATAAAATTAAACAGCTACTTCTCCGCTCATATGTCTTCTCTACAGATCTGATTCTGACCTCATCTATGAAACACAAACACAAGAGGAATCAAGCACAGGACACCTTTTATTTGTCCTAAGGAAGAAAACCATTAAGATAACTAGACAGGTGAAGTGGTACTTCTTGACACAGAACAAGAGGGAGTTAAGAGGGAGTACCGACTAGGTAATATGTACTATATCTATTTAAAAACCTACATACAGTTTAGATTAATCCAATTTAAGTGTACGTCTTAGTAAATATCATTCATGTTTGCTGTACTATATAAATACAATAACAGAGATACTACTTAGACTGAGCCCCCCACACACATCTTTTTTCACGTACTAGCATACTTCTCGTACTACAAGGAACAAGAAGTCTCACCTTGAATCTTTCCAGTTAATAATGAGAATTCTGTATGCTGCCATAGGTAAATTTGTTCCATTGACCAGCTCTTCCTGAAATTGTTTCAATTTGCTAAAACTGAAACGCTTTATCAGCTACAGGACTTTTATAATTAACTATAATGTAAATCTTAACTGCATTACATAATTTTCCCTAGCTAAAAATTTATTGACAAGTAAAATAAAACTTCACCTTACAGTGCTCGTACTATTTTAAGCTTAAATATTTAATGATTCAAGTCTTCCTATTTATTTTTCCTTGTGCCTTGAAATTAGTTTTAAAAGAGAATAGCTGGACCTGGATTAGTCTTCAGATTCAGCTTACAGTGAGGTTCAGGTCCACCTCATTACTTTGAGACAGCCAACCAATCAGCTGACATTTTAAAATGATACCTTAAGAAGCATTCTTTCTTCAAGAAGGTCATAAGAATTCTTAAGACTCTTTTCTTTTAGCCTAGTTATATCATCACTTGATAATCTTCAAGCCATTTCTAGGTGTAGGGCTAGGATTTCCATGAGTTTAAGATCAGTGTTAAGCAGGAGAGGTATGTCCTCATCTAACTCTGACCTCCTGCATTCCCTAACACTTTCTATCAGGGAAAGCACCTGACAGAAACAGGTGCTGCTCATATTTATCTTTCTTCCTAATACAAAGAAACTTCTGATTAAATTGAATGGCAATATATTTAACAATGATAGAAGCAAATACTTTTACATGATGCACAATTAAATTGTGGAATTCAATGTCAAAAGCTACAACTGAAGCCAAGATCTTAAGAAAATGCAAAAAAAAAACAGGATTAGATTTCAGCACTTTTAGTGAGATCATCTGACTCCATTAAATAGAATACAAATACTTACAGCATATGAAAAACTGACTCAAGCGAAAGCTGACCTTCAAAGTGGCTCACATGCTAAAAGAAACTTCTCATATGGGCAAAATATGCTACAACTGTCCAGTATAATGGTTTGAACATCTGTTTTGAAGGATCTGACATGTGCCTTGGTTGACCCAAGTTGCTGACTAGATGAACTGTTCTGACCTGGGAACACAATTTACATTCCAGTGTTATATATGCAATGCAGAGTGTGACCTCTAACTACCTACCATGTTGCAAAGCTCTGTTTTCTCTCAGCAAAACTGGAAGACTTAAAATGAAGTTACACAATCTTATAAGCAGTTAAACTGGGAAATTGAGAAAATTCTGTATAAAATTCCGTTTCAGGCACTTTATATACTCTTTGGTTTTGCAGCATCAAGAAGCACCACTACTTTCATTTCATTAAAAGAAAACTGAGATACAAAGAAATTATCTTACCAAAAGTCTGTGATAAAGCTGAGACTGAACCTGCATCTCAGGCTCTAGTGCCCTAACAACTGGACAATCCTTCTGGCCTGATACGTGCTAGATGTGACTTTAAAGACTGGAAAGGCTACACAAAGCAATAATTGCCAAATTCTGTTATGCTAGTGTGGTTAAATATTTGACTGATTCAAATATCTTGCTGTATTCTTGATATTAAATGTTTGGATCAATGTAACAAGAAATAAAAAAAACGCAGCTCATGCATATATATTGGCAACATTGCAAAATTAGTGCCTCTCTAAAATATGGCATGAAATAGTTTTATCTATGAAGTTGAAAGAATACTTACTGCAGAGGCTGAAAGTTTGATGGATCTGGAAAGCAAATCTGTTCGTAGTTGGTATGTTCTAATACCAAGGCAACAGAAGCTTCGTGAAGCAAAAAGCATGCCTGCATAATAAATGTGACCTGAAAAAAACTTACAGATTCCAGGAATGAGTTTCTACACATCACTAAGCAATTTTAAAAGATAAGATCCCTTTCTCTTCCCTTCAGTGATTTTGTTTCATTGAAATAAGTTCTAGTAAATTATTACCTTTTCACATCTGTAAGCATAGAGGATGAAACTTTTTAACTAACAGTGCTGTAAAATGTTTCTGAATATCATCGAGAAGGAAGGTTTCCTCTATTTGACAGCACTGATCTTTTTTTCCTTGAATGACAGCTAAGACTAAATGCAATTCAAGGTTCAAAGTCTCTCTTAGAATTGTTGTGAAAATGTGTTTGTGTAATAAAAATTGCTATTACAATTAGACATAATAGAAAAAGAGCCCAATTTTTAAAAAGTCACACAGCTGTAAAACTGGTGCCCTTTTTCAATTGTTTCAAATCAGGTATTCTGAAACTAGGATAATTAAGATTACCAGTCACACTGGAGAAGCAGGCCTACGCACTTTATATAATTATACTAAGTTCTGCCACAGTGACTTGGCAAACATCAAATATCTACCATGGCAGAAAACAGATAGCTAGAAATGACGTTCTGTATGGAGCAACAGATCATTCGCTGACTAGAGAAAATGTGCCCTGTTAATCAATAACTATAAAAAAGAAGAACCGTACTTCAGACAACTACTTCCAGAAAGTATTTTTAAACATATATACTGGATGACATTCTCAAAATGACTGGAATGTGTAAGAGAAAAACCCATAGACCTATGTCAGATACACTAGCCACAGCAGTATAATTATTAACTTTGTTTTCCATAGTTTACTCATTAAAGAACAGATAACCCCTACTTCCCCCCAGACTTTGCAACCTGAAAGGGGAAAGAAAACAAAAACAAAAGAGAACAATTTATTATTTGTATTAGAAACAAAGGAATGCTATTGCCTGTTAAAACAATACCATGCAAGCCTTGCAGGTAGAAGTAGAGAAGGTAATTCAAAATCAAAGTAAAATATGATTTTTTCATTAAGAAAAATGGATTTAGTCCAACAAGAATGTATTCTTGACACTTTCAATGTAAACTAGTAGAAAAGGTTAACCGATGCTCCCTTTTAAGGATGCCTCATTGAATGAGTTAAGTTTTAAAAGTGTGTTGATTTCACCTTTCTCTTATTCCAATGCTACAAAGTCAGTCTCAGTTCTGAAATTAGGGTCTTTCTCACACAGTGCTGAGTTATAGCTAACTCAGTGAGACCCTCAATAATGCCCATGTAATTCCATTGCATTTAGCAATCTGCAAGTATACAACTCATCGATGTTTCCTTTACAAAAAGAAACACTGTCAATTTCCTCAATTCTGCAGGCCTGAGGACTAGCAAAAGTAAGCAGCAATTAAATCTTTGACACTAGTCAGCAGATTAAAAAAGACACAAAAGAAATGTATCTGTTTAAAAAGACCTCTAAATACATTTTAAGTTACTTTTGATAACAGCACTTAGCATATTTGACATAATCTTTGATAAGAGCTACATGAAATCACGTAGACTGTGAAGGCCTCTATTTCTCTCCTTGTTTTTACTTACAAAAACTACTTATGTAACATACTGATACTATCTTAAAATGTGACTATAACAACAGCACTATTCTCTCGGAGTCAGACCAGAGACAGGATTACTCTTGCAGCACACTGCAAACACTTGCAGTAGTTAGCACAGAGGGGCAAACATGCATATCTTTGCCTGTTTCATTTTGTATTGAAGAGTAGCAAAATAAAGTAAAAAACTTGCAAACCTTACATGCAAAACTAACGCGCAACTTTTATAAGAAAAATTATTAACAGTTGTAAATATT
The DNA here is from genome assembly GCF_031877795.1 of Strix aluco. NCBI lineage: Eukaryota > Metazoa > Chordata > Aves > Strigiformes > Strigidae > Strix > Strix aluco. Next base: position 18,024,772 of record NC_133938.1, read on the forward strand.
TCTAGCATTAGTGCTATGCTGCACTGAAAGACAGTGTGGTATTTGGCAAACCATTATCTGCCACAAGGCAAATCATACAAAACCACAACATAGCATGAGGAGCAGTAGACCTGTATCGCTGTGGCGTGGTCGATCTCTGCGAGTACCTGAAATAGCTGAAGTGAAAAAATGATATCCACTCTTTAACACCACAGAAATGTAGAAATTGTGAAAACTTTATGAGGAACATAATGGAAACAATACTTTATTGAACAGCCTCAGTAAGTAAAGTCAAAGCACTAGCATGTAACATTTGTCCCACTACATTTCAATCTTTGTGACACTCTTCCAGAGAATGCTGAACAGCATTTGTTCAGACTCAAGAGCACTCAGAAACAACACTCCTGGCCACTAAATGGGAAAGCCTCCTATAAAATACTTTTATGACTTTTTTTTCTTTCTAAAAATACCTCCTCTCTCTTCTGCAACACTGAATACTTCCATTTAAGCTACTCTAGGAAGTAAAGGCAAAGGCCTTCTTAATATAGACAGATACCCTACCACACTGATCTCAAAAAAAGCAAGCTTTTTTTTTTCAAACACACAAATTCCCACTATAATTGTATATGACATATTAATACATATCATAGACTCAAGAGAATTATTTTCTGTTACTTTTAGGATAAGTACACAATTATTACCTCTGGTTTTTGGCAATGGCCAAGTATGTATAAGACATCTGTGAAATGTTTTATAATGTCCTAAGGTAAAGTTTTTTTATCAAGATAGAAAGTTTCTTCCAGCTCAGGAAAGTTACACAGTGCTAGGCAGCTACAGAGGTACTGCAAAGCCTGTTTCAAATCTCTTAAAAATTTGTAAGGTTCTTCAAACACAGAAAATGCACTGGTCTTTGTGGGGGAATGAAAAGGTATTATTTTTTTCTTTCTTAGTCTTATTAATGTCTCTTTTTTCAATCTTGGAGCCAGGCACCGGCTTCTTGGCCAAGAGTCATGTCTGTTAAACTCAGAAATTAACAGGAATACTTTTCATCCCATTCTAAATTTTCAGTTCTCTGAAGCACTCATGCTTTAACTCGTAGTCAGTCCTCCTGGAATTCAGGCTTGCATACTCATAGAGAAAACAGGAAAATGAAGATGTTCCGGAAAAAAGGTTAACAAATGACTACTCCTGCAGCTTCCTATTCTTTTTAGGGGAGTAAGAAACAAGGATAGCTACCAGAAAGGTCAACACAGCAAAAGTTTTTTAGTGGGGCTGGGAGGAAGACACATTCTGGTTGCTAATCTGATTTACACTCAGATTTGGTGATTTAAACCAGACTGGAAGATATAGTTAGACTTTGTCATGTGAACTCTATGAACACATCTGTGTGCTAACAATCATTTAGCTCATGCTGTGCTTTAGAACCACTCCAGCACAGATACAACCTCTGAGTTGCAGGCTCTTCTGCTCCCCCCACAGCTGCCCAGCCTCCTGGTCATAGAGTACCCTGACCTCAGATGCTGCTGTACCACTGGGGCATTTTATGAAAAATTATATGTTTGTAATGAATTTTTTTTTTTCTGTTTGAAACTAAAGGCCAGACGCTGCTGTCCCTTCATTTTTGAGCTTCAGTTATACCACCTCTATAAAAACAATGCCTTTGAGTTTGAAAGACTTATGGTCAGATCCCTTAAGATGCTGCATTTTTTCCATGTAACAAGTAGTCTTATTTTACTGTGCATTCTTGGCAACGAACATTACTAGAAACACTGCAAGCCCATCAGCCACCACAATGATGTAAATACAGTCCCTGTTATATTTGTGCTGTGTTTAATGTTTGTTGGATATGCAAACCTGGAAAATGTTACATCTCAGCCAAACTTTGTGAAGCCTTTGAAAGACTGTCTCTTCATATGTCTAGTGGATGAAAGCTTTAGAGAAAGGGTACCATCTTACTGAGGCCTCTCCAAAACCTTTTTTTCTACCATCTAAAAGTAATAAATGACATGTCAAGCCAAACGAACTGTTGCTAAAATTGCTGTACTCGGGGATGTTGGGTATCCTTATTGAGGGCACTGAACTTCAAAACTGCTGTATGTGAAGGATTTGTCATAGTAGTCAACATTCTGTCATTTCTTTTTCCGTAATCTACATGGAACGGAGAAAACCGAGTGTGGAGAAATAAATTTTATGATCTGGAATGAGGAAAAGGATGAGGTTGTGGGGTTTTTTTTCTTTTTACTTGTTTCCCCCCATATAGCAGCTCTGCCATTCAGCCACTTCCTATTGCAGTGTATTTCACGGACGTCCTCTACCCACGCGGATTTTCAACCTGAAGCACTCCGCGGGTGCAGCACCACGTCTGAAAGGCCGGCGCTGCCGGGCACTAGCAAACCCCCCTCCACCACCGACAGGCCCCGCATTCAGCAGCGAGGAGGCGGCCGGCCGCTCCGCGTTCACCGGGCCCACGGCACCGGCTCCCGGCCGCTCTGAGGGCCAACGACCGCGGCCACCCGCCCCCCAGCTCAGGCCGTGGGCCAGCGAGGCCCAGCCCGCCCCGGGGTGCTGCCCCCGCCAGCCCTCGGCAGAGGGCGGCCCTGAAGCGGCGTCTCGACCCGCGCCACCACAACTCACCGCCCCAGCGCCGCCTCCACCGGCCGCCGCGCTCCCGCCCGCGAAAGCAGGCGCGGAGCCACCGGGGCGGAGCTAGGCGTCCGCCGGACCCGCCACCGCCCGGAGGGGGCCGGGGCGCCCGTCTTCCCGCCGCCCGCGGGCGCTCCCTCGGGGCGTCTCAGGGGAAGGGACGGGAGGGCCCTGAGGGAAATGGCGGCCCCGGGGGGCAAAGAGGGCCTTTCCCTCACCGCCCGCCTGGGGCAGGACCCCGTGTGGGCCGTGAGCGGCCGAAGAGAGCGTAAACCTGCATGGCCCGAGATAGGGGAAGTCCCGCCCCGCGTCCGGAGCGGGGTGTGCAGGCAGGTTTCCGGCGGGCGCCTCCTCGCAGGTGGCCCGGAGCCGCCGGGGGAGTGAGGAGCGGGGCGGGGGGACTGGTGGGTGCGGCCGGGAATATGCGGCGGGAAGGCGGCAGGCGCTGCCGCGGGCTGCCGGGCCTCACTCCCGGGGGACAGGTGACCCGCCAGCGCCCAACGGCGGCGGTTGCGCTGAGGCCGGCGGCTGAGTAGGCCGTGGGGGCGAAAGGCTGCTGCTAGGAGGGAGGTCTGCTCACAGAGTGAGGCAGAGCGACTTGGCTGAACGTTTTAGAAGTGTTTCCCATTTCCAAGTTCTGGTGGATTCTTTGCCAGAATTTGAATTACGATTTTTCTGATCGCTTCATACTCAGATACTTCTTGATGTAAGGCTATACACACAGAGATGTAGCGTCTCCTGAGCAACATAAAAATTGCTGCTCAGTTGGAGTGAACTGGGCTAATTAATTACCTTCTTTGGGCTGTCTTTCTGGAAGGAGTAAAGTGTCAAAATCATTAAAAATAATCTCATACTTAACCCCATATCAGGAAAATAATGGGGTTTTCCAGATTTCTTAAAGTATTCCACAAAGTCACAGGATTTGCATTTCTAAGGTTCCCTTTCACAACCAAGACAGACACTTACTTCATTTGTAAATGAAGAAGTTCCCTTTAATCAGCACCTTATCATTAAATTTGACTACTCAGAAATATATATATATTTGAAATGTCTTCGCAATTTGTTGCTTTTTCAAATCTTTACAAAATGGATTTGCCTTAATGTCAGCATCACTGTACAGAACTTTGAGACACCTGCAGAGCTGAAAGAACCTCACAAATCAGTTTTTTACAGGGGCCTGGCATGACATTACGTATCAAATGTATTTCTTGTTCTAAAATGTCTAGTAATACAGATAAATATTTTTAAAAGAATTGTACAAGCCAAGAAGAAAACACTTTATATAGCAAGTCTTCATATAAAATTGTCCTGGTTTCAGCTGGAATGGAGCTAATTTTTCTTCCTAGTAGCTACAATAGAGCTGTGTTTTGGATTCAGTATGGGATTTGGTATGAGAAGAATGTTGATAATACACTGATGCTTTCAGTTGTTGCTATGAAATCGAGGACTTTTCAACTTCACATGTCCTGCTACTGCGTGGGTACACGAGAAGCTGGGAGGGAGCAGAGCCAGAGCAACAGACCCAAACTGGCCAAATGAAATATTCCATATCATATAACATTGTGTTCAGTATATAGATTGGGGTGGGCTGAGAAGCTCATGCTTTTCCAGCACTGCAGTTTCAGGATTTTCTCCCCTCTGGGATCGCTATCTGGGAATGGACTGGGCATCAGTCAGCAGGTGGTGAGCAATCATGTTGTGCATCACTTGTTTGTATATTCTATTAATACCATTATTATTTTAACTTTATTTCAATTATTAAATTGTTTTTATCTCAAGCTACAAGTCTTCTTACCTTTACCCCTCCAATTCTCTTCCCCATCCCCTGGGTGGAGAGGGTGGGTGAGCAGCTGCGTGGTGTTTGGCTGCCAGCCAGAGCTGATTGAAGAGAACCAGTTTCATAGAAGGAACTAGAACAACTCTACTTGGATATAGTAATACTCTGACAAAGCCAGAGCAAAATAGCAAAATTAAGAAATTAGTCCCAACTGTTATTTTTGATCCTAAATAAGGTGCGCAAAGAACTTACTTTATTCCTTTTTTCTGTCATGATTTTTGAGAATTCTCATAGTCTCAAATGCGGTGCTCCTGCTAGCAGTGAAGACCTTTCCAAGCATCCACTGGAGGGCAGCAGACCCCAAACCTTGCCACGTCACGAGGCGGTTCAAAAAGAGAAAAGAAAAGAAAAAAAAAACCTTAGCCTTCCATTGGCCGTTCGTCACATTGGTGCCCCATTTTTTCACAGAAAAGTGTGTACAAAACGGACAGCACGGGCAAACCCGGACAATGCTATATTTTCTGGGCTTCTGCATGACACCAATACTCTAGGTCCACAGATAGCCGAAGGGATGCTGTTAAGGTGCTGCTGATTCACCATTGGGTGATGAAACAAGCACTGAGTCCTTACCCTCTTAAGTGATGCTCAGTGTTTACCAGATCAGCTGAGATAGTGAAAAATAAAGTAATTTTTAAAGTCTCGTCTGCTCCAGCTGGCTCAGATATTTAATCTCTTGCAAGATAACCTGATTATGTGACTCCTGTTGGTAAAGCAGAATCTTACAAGCATATGAGTTAATAGGATCCACTGCAGTTTAACTAACACGGTAAAGGCAATATTGTCTGCTCTTTTAGTTACAGTTCTGTAGCATCCCGTACAACAGTTTTGGTCTAAATTTCAACTGAAGTAATATGAAAAACATATAAGAGGTCCAACTTACACAACAATCAAAGTCTGCTTAGTGATGGACCACTATGAAAATTCTAGTTGCTACCTATGCTCAGTAGTGTGAGAGTGTCAACTCTGTGCAGCTGTGGGAGATTCAGTATGTTAAGAGTCAAATCATGTGTTACTGGTAAATGATTAAGAGGCAAGTTGGCATTGGCCTGTCAGCCCTGCACAGCTGTGGGAGATTCAATACTTAACAGCCAAATCAACATTAACTGGGGAGCTCTGTTTGGGGAGCTTGGTGAAGGTGGAGAGCTCTGCTCAGGTGCTGGCTTGGAGAAGCACCAGCTCTGCTCTGGCCTGGCCTGGCCTGGCCTGGAGAAGCAGCAAGGCTTGGAGGAGAAGCAGGCCTTGGAAGAAAGATAAGTCAGCTCAGGGAAAGTATGGAATTGTTTTTGGGAGAGAGGGTTGATGACTGCCTAGTGGCTGATTTGTTTATTGTGAAGTAAGAGCTTAGGCAAGAGCATAAGTATGTATTAATGTAAGAAGAGAAAAAGAGATATTAAAGAAGATAAACAGCCCCTGCCCTGCAGAAAGAAAAAATATTGTGAAGTGTGACTTACTTTGGCTGCTACAGCTTATTACAACTTACTAAAACTTAATACACAGTAGCATTTTTTGAGTTGTCCCCCAAAGCTGACAATTTAATTTCTTTAATAGCATTTTGTGCTTTAGGCAGGAAAGGCTCACTCTGTATATCAGTCAGAAGGTCTTGAAGGAGGCATGTCTCACCAGTGTTAGAGAAACTGATTGAGCACTCAGTTCAGCCTTGCCACACTTTCAGCAGTGCGAAGGGACAAAACTTCTCTTTCAAAGATTGCTAACTTAAAAGGATTTTCCAAGTTCTGGCACAGCAGGGAAAACAGGAACACTGACATCTGAGCTGAATGATTAAATACATTAAGTCAAGCCTTCTGAGTTTGGGATTCAATGGTTTTCATAAAATTAAATCAGTCCTGAATCCCAGAACTCAGCTAAAGTAATAAATTTAGGTATGGTGATGTATTTGCTTTTTCAAATTTATCTTTTATACTTAGAAGTAATATTTATTTCCTTATTTAAAACAAGCAATTTTCTCAGCACCTGCATTAAACTTTTCTGTCTTTTTTTTAAGCACCCCAAGTATCTCATACTTTCAGTTTAGAAGCATCTCGCTCATTTTGTAAGTGCACAGTAATGCATCCTGAATTTTTGATAAAAGTTTTGCATGGCTGGCCTAACTGCTTAATGCATTCTCATTCAAGAATTAGTGCATTTTTAGGCTAATTTATTTTCATATAACCCAGCTCCATCGTATTTGTGAAGTAGGAATGGTAGGAATTTCTACACTTCAAAACAGATTAGTGAGAGGCAGCTCCGTTGAAGAGGAGAAAATTATTTGGCAGAACTTGGATGCACAAATCATACTATTAACAGTCCATAGAAAATCAGCTGACTTCAGCTCCGTTTTGTCCTTTGGAGTTTTCTACCCTACCTGCAGTTGGTAAGACTCTAATGAACCTGTGTCTTAGTCAAATCAAAGTAGAGATGAAAAATATCAAATTTAGATCAGCTTTCCCTTAGGATAGAGCCAGCACTTTCCAAAGTGGAATTATGCAAGTTATAAAACTAAAGCCTTACACCTGGCAGTTCAAAATGGCATATATGTGTTGTAATTTCCTTTTTATATGAATTTAGGGCCCCAAGGATTTTTTTGTCAAGAGGAAAAAATATTAAATTACTAATGGGACATAGAAGTCTTTGACACAATCTTGTTTACTAACAAGAAATGGATCAAAGCCTGTTTTTCTGGTCACAAAAGCAACTAGCCAGCAGATGGGAGAATATCTTTGCTCACAATTCCTTTTCCTAGTATCTTCTTCTGTTCCTTTTCTTCCTCAGAACTGCACAACTATGCTGTGCTAACAGTCTTTTCAAGCAAAAGTGTGGGAAGACATGCTGATGTCGGCAGCAGTTCAGCATCCAGTCCTCACACCTGTGTGCTAGGCTAGGCAGGACACCCCCACACCTCTTAGCCAATTTGGAGTCTCTTGGGTGGGAGGTACCACCCTTACCCCCAGCTCATCATCATGCTGCCACTTCACAGTCTGCCATGTTGTGGCTGTAAGCCCTGTTCAAGAAAAATAGTATGAATCTTGTCTTTTGCAAATATTTATTAAAGAGATATTCAAAAAAATCAGTGTGCCATCATAAATATAATGTATGATAATACAGATGAAGAAACACAGCCCAAATATCTCGCGGGCCTGACTTTATTCCTAAAGGCTGAGTCCAGCTAGCATCTGAATTGGGGAAGAGGATGTCACTATCTGACTGCTCCCACACTGCGTGACTAACACTGGAATGCATCAGGGTAGTCGAGGAAGCTGGAAATACAACAGTGAGAATTTCCTATATTACTCACAGTATGCAGTATTAAACAAATGCATAAGACTTTTCAGTCATTTGGGGTGAGCTGTATGACTCGTGTCTAACTACATTTTTTTATGATTAAACATCCCAAATATGTGCCAAGGAACACCTCATATCAGGCTCTGCTGTATGCATTATTTACTTTGATTCTCATTCAAAAATAATGACTTTGTCTTTTCTTTGCTTGGTAGGCTGCACTGTAACAATTTACTTACCAGATAGTAGCTACTGTATATGCTTGGACCTATTTTAAAAAAGGCATCATAGCCAGTTAGTTTTTCCTGGAGTTCAGATTATACTGGCTTTATTGCCTCTAAAGATCTAATCTTAGCAGGTGCTGACAGCACTCAAATTTTAAATGACCTCATACATTTTGTATATCTCAAAGAAAATTGAATGCAGCTGTAGAGTGAAGCAGGTGGTGGGTAACTCCAGCATTTCTTAGCAGTATCCATAAACAAATAAATATTCCTTTAAGTGGATATTGTTCCTACTGCTAAGGCTGAGTTTAAACTGTGTCTCTGTATCTTTGACTTCTTTATAAAATTATATATTTTTATGTTGTGAAGGTTTGTGGACAAAATTGGCTTTTTTCCACTGTGGAATCAAGCCGTTAATAATGAAAATAGTATGACAGTGGAAGTATTTTCTGACAGATTCCAGAGGAGCCTTCTTTGTATTTAAATTTGGGTAGAGATACTTTGGTATAACAGACCTTTTTGTCTTATTTTTCCCATGTTCTCTAGAAAACAGAAGGCAAATTTCTGCTTGAGATGTAGCAGCAGCATGTTTTATTATGGATTCCTCAAGCTACCAGGAAGCAATTCTGTAACATTTTTGCTGTCAGGGGCTACAAATAGTACAGAACTGATGTTTTCACCTTCTGGAGGCATATTGGAAATACATTTTTCAGATAAATCACTGGCCAACCTCAAACTACATGTTAGGAAAGAAGACTGAAGAGAGTGAGAAAAAAAGGTCCAGAATGAAAGTGTGCTGAAAGACAAATAAATTGCCTCAGGTCTTTTGATCTAGTAACTTCCCTGAGGATCTGGGTCTGCAAGGTGCAGGGCAGATCCTGCTTTATTGTAAGGGCAAATTAAATGGGAAAGAGCTTATACTGATCCCAAATTGGGTCTTTCAAAATGATGCAGAATAAAGAAACCCTATAACCAGGTTAATTTTGGTAGCACCAAACTGGGGAGCAACATCACACATAAACCAGACTGTGGTTTTGAGGGAGCAGCAACTTCTGGTGAAAAATTAGCTGGGGGCTATAATCAGCAACAGGAGGTTATTTGAAGGGGGTGACCCTCTTGAGCTGTCTCTGTTGAAATCAGGTCTGCATGTCCACGGCCTAACAAGTAAAGCAACAGTGATTACATAAAACAACATGATAAGTAGTTTCCTGCTGGAGGACTTCTGATTTCTACTGTGTTAACCTCCATAGCAAACATAAAGTTGTCTCCTTGTGCTGAATTGACTAGAAATGCAAGACTTTGCAAGAGTGCTGAGCAGACAGAAGCTGGCATTAATGAAATATTTACTAGGTGTAAAATTCTTTCACCTCTGTGCAAGGTGAGTGAAATGCAGAAAATTAAGATAGCATAAATGAAAGAAAGACTTAGGACACTTGTGAGAAACCAGGATCTGTGGAAGGATACACTGAAGTGTATCTCCTGTGTTTTCTGCAGAAAATTATGTGATGTAGAGTTTCAAGTGCTGGATTCTCAATTGCATTTTTATGACCTGCAGTTGCAATACTAGAACTGTACAGTGAAGTCACAGCATTTGTAAACAACAGGAGCGAATGGCACCCAAAGCACTAATATTTCTTTTTTGTTAGTAGCATTCTAGCAGACCCGCATCAATTATTAGTAATGCAGTATTAAGTGTCATGTGTGAGCTCTTAATGCCTGTAGGGCTACAAGAACCAACAAACATTTATTCTGTGTTGAAAGCTCAAATACTCATCTTTAGTTGTTCTGTCTACTTAGAGTCCACCTTAGAAGTTTTCTTGGAAAGTCTCAGACAAAGACTTCACAATTAGTCAATAAAAATAAGATGCAAGGATCACTAGGAGGCAAGAATGCAATACCATCTAAACGAAGCAGAGAGTAATCCTTATTCTTCAGCATTTAAAAAACAGGTGACGACTGGAAAACATCCTGCTTAGAAAAGCATTGCTTATGCCACCTTATGCTGTATATATTTTTTTTATTTCCTTCTCTATTTCTGTTACTCAGGATGCCTCCTTGATCCTGACATTCTGGTTTCTTTATTCAAGCCTTTTATTTCTTCTTCAAACTCTTTGAAAACATTTTTTTTTATGAGAAATATTTCTAGTATCATCTTTTCTAACTAGACCTTCAGTGTGCTTAGCACAGGCTTTGTTCTGAACACAAATCAGGAACCACCTACTGTGTAATCACCTGTTTCCTGTCTTCTAATGAAGGCTTATTCCGGTTAACCTCAGTATGCCTTTCAGAACTGTTACCTGTTCTACCTTTGAACCAATCTTTTGACAGTTTTTCTGTGGAACATCTCTGTCTCCCTTTTCAAAGTAAATTTCTCTGACTGGGAATATTGTTTCAGGACTGTATCTGTATTTCCTACTCCCCTTCCCCCATCTTTAGCTTATTCATCATTTTCCTGTGTTTTGAAGTCCACCAAAAGCCTTCATTCAGCTGAGTATGTGAACGGAATCTTTGTTCAGCAAAATGCTTGATTATGTTTTTCAGTCCTGTTGGTACAAGTGAGTTAGGAGCACATGTAGTACTGCACTGGGACCAGTTCCTGTCCTTGTGGAGCGCAAGAATTAAGCACAGTGATCCTCATTTATCTCTGCAATTCTCTCTCCCCTTCCTCTTAACACTCCCCCTCCCTCAGTTGTGGACAGTATTCCAACTGTATGACTTGAATGCAAGACAGTTCTATCTGAATATGGTAGTTTCCATCAAACCCCCCTGTAAAATGTCATACTCTGGTTATTGATAGCAGTTTGGAACAGATGGCCAGATAGGAAGTGTAGCACACAATTAAAATTCACTGTAGCACTATTCTTGGTTTCCATTAGAGTCACAAAAAACGTAGCCAGTGTTTCCATCTCTTAAAAAAATAATCTTTTTTCTGTGGTGCCCTGTATACATACTCTACAAAGACATGCCTGTTGGTCTGGGTAAAAGGTATTTTTAAATATTGACTTAATTTTATCTGCATGAGGGTCCAGTTGACACTTAAGAGTTGTCAATTAAAATCAGTATAGGCTGTGTAGAGAAGGTCTTTGCAGACAATAGATCTATATATATCCATTGCTGCAAGCTGAGGTTCATGCTAACAACCCTATATCCTGAACATTTCTGGGGTTTTTAGGCTGCCTGCACTCTAATGGGCCAAAAAAAAAAAATGATATTAATGTGCTGCTGTCACTTTGTCTGCACTCACTTCCTCACAGGTAAACACAGAGAATAGGTAGCAGCACAGAACAGAGAAAGACAAAGAACATGCTGTCTTCTCAAATGTCCTGTGTTTTGCAGGATGGCCTATGTATGGTGGTGTTCTTGGGATACTCTGTGATCCTGATGCTTTTTCACAGAAGTACATGCAGCCAAGGATGCCTATCCTACTCTGAACTACTGTAGTACAACCCAAGAGATAAAGTGTCAGGTTTTGGTGTGAATATGAAATGGCAGACCCTAAGACTCCCAATCTGAACAATATCTACAGCTTGGAGAGACTCCTCTCTTGAGCAGAAACTAAATGGATATTCCTGTCCAGTTGACACTGAATTAAACTTGTATGATTATCAGATTAATTTGATAAATTAAGAAGACCTTTGCTAGTTTCTTACTGTTCAAAGCTGTCTGGAAGGAGCAGGGGTATTGCCTGAGGTAGAGGCAGAGGATTTGGGCAGGTCCCTCCAGCGCAGGCAGAGCTGTGGCTGCCCACAGATCCAGCAGAGGGAAGCGTTGTTCTAAAATACCCACCCCTGCAGTGAGAACCTTTTTTGTTAACTGCAAGCCACATTATTGCACCAGGAAATCAATGATCTGGAGTGTAACACATGATTTGTAAATTCTCAGAAGGAGACAACCTTTAGCAAATGCCGGAAAGAGCAAGTGTGATAATAATCAGGATGTGCCAGGGACTGAAATTAAATTATATGGGGAGCTATGAAGCTTACATGGTTTTTATTCTCTTTAGGAGAATAAATGGTAATATAGCATTTTAGAGGTTAAAGAGTTGTGATCTGCTGGTTCAGGCTTCAGCTAACTATAAAGCTCATATCAAAAAATGGGATCTTGAGAAACAGGCGGTCAGCAATGCACTTGGTGATCACAAGGCAAGTTGTCATAGGGTGCTTTATTCAAAGAACTGGCTCAGCTTCAGATAACTGCTGCCAGCACAATTGCCAATCAAGATGATGTTGCTCCTGCAAGTCCAAGCACTACTGGAGGGTAAAAGACAATATCATTTCTCTGATTTTAAAAAGAATGTTCAATAGGAAATATTTTAAAGTAAAATTTTGACTATAAATATTACCCTCTTAAATATACAGGACTCTGCTATATAGCTTTCCATTCCTTACCACATGAGATTTCTCAAAATCATACAAGTGAAGGGATTGAAGTAGATGCTCATGACACTCATTAGTCACACTGAGCATAACATTTGAAACTGTTATATCTTCTGAGATTCAGAGCTGATTTTGTAACATCTAAATATCAAGTTAAAAAAGATCAGAAGATGGCATGATGTGTGAAATGAAACTCAACTTTCCCTGGATTGTCAAGCTGTTGTTTTTCAGTATCTTATAAATGGCTGTGACAAACAATTAGAAGGGGTGTCAGAGCTTGAAGAACATTTTCCAGATAATGTTGCTTGAAAAAGATTGGAAGAAATTAATCCTAAAATAATTGCACTAAGATAACCCCAAAGAGCTTGATCTGCTAGGTATACAGTCAGGAGCTGCACAGCTAAAAACAGCGTTGTTTTTGAGTAGGCGGTTAACAAAATATTCCCTTTGCTCAGATATCATTGCTTGGAGATTTGTGGGGTGTGACTGATGAGTCGAGTGCTACCCTTGTGCCTCCCCAGGAGCTGCTCAGTAGCAGAGTAAAAACCTAGAAAGCTGTGTTGCAATCTTTTGCTCAAGCAATTATGAACCTTATGACAATAAACTTCAGTGTTCTGACTTAATACTTTTCCTTTCATTTTTATCACAAATAGTTCTTGGTTTTACAATTTAGAACAAATAGTCCTTGGTTTTATAATTTAATTAAACATTAATTTGTCATCCTAGCTTATTGCTGACAAAAAGAAAATACGGCAGATCCTGGAGACAGACTTTTCATTTTTGAGTGAGTAGAAAGATTATAGAATAAGATGTACTTTTATTTATTTTGCTCACAGAAAGGGGAAATAGTTCCAATAAGGTAAAATGGATCAAATCATTCCTCAGGGAAACCCTAATAGAGCAGAAGATTTGTCCTGATGATGGAAGTCCAGATACAGCCAGCTAAGGAGGTGACAGGTGATGAGACAAAAGGGAACCCATCTTCTGGGAAGGTTGCTGGCCTGCTCTCTGCTGTTCACCAGACCTTACCAACGACTCCTGGAGCAGTAATTGCAGACAGTGCCACGCTGTTGTCATCTTTGGGATGACAATAGCAGCTTCTCTGAGGTTAGATTACTATCAAAGTACAGCACCTTAAGTAGAATCTATCAGCCTAAAAACAAATACAAACCAAATACATTCTCTGCTAGGCTACCAATATGACTCTGAACTAGTGAAACAAGTGTGCGCTTTTTTTTTTTTTTTTACAACATACATGTTTGTATTAGTATTTCTATGTGTTTGGATTTAAAAGCAAGTTTCACTTTTACTTGTAATTAGTTTCACTTTTGGCTCAACTGCAATGCTTGTGTTTCAAAACAAGCACATACTTTTATGTATATTTTAATGGCTCTTTTAAGTTGAAGTTAATCATAATAGCTAAATGTGTACTAAATACAATTTGTAAATTGTAATCTTTGCAAAACTTAGTGTCTGTGATGTTTAAATGAAGGGGGTTTTGTACACCTGTGAAGAAAAGGATTTTTGTATTTTATGGAGAAAAACAATGTTTTGAAAATAGACCCTTTTCCAATGAAACTGATGACTAGACAAACAATAAACATTACTTCAGCAGAGCAAGTGCAAGGAGTAAAATTATATTGTAAACAGAATTTTGAACAGATTCTTGCAATGGAGTTGCTAATAATGAAAATATGGCAGGGAAATTACTTGAGTAGATTGAGCTCTTTGTATGACTGAGAGGGGGCCAACACAGCTCATTTGTCCCAGTTATTTGCAGAAATCTAGGTAGGAATCAAAATTTTCTTTCAGGCTTTCGTGCATTTCCCCCCCAGAAGCAGCCTCCTCAGACGTTCGGAGGAGGGAGCTGCACCGTCCGCGGGAGAAAGAGGAAGTGAAGTAGGAAAGTCAAATGAATCCACGATTGATTTTTTTATTAAAACATTGTGTATGTTTGTGAACTTTTTTATTCTCTTACCAGGTTTTCACTGGAACTGGAGAGTCACAGAAGGGTCTCGCCGTGCGGACTTTTGCCTGCCCCCTGCAAAAAGGGGGGTGTGCGCTGGGTGTACCTGCCCGCGGTAACGGGAGGACCGCTGCTGCAGCCCAGATCCAGCGGTAGCGCCTCTGTGCTCTGCTACCCCCGCCGGGCTCCCCTCGCCTGGGCGAGCACTCGGGGGGGGTTGGCGGGGGGGGTGGTTGTTCATCCTCCCCCGCTGCCCGCGCCGCCGCCCCCGGGGCCGTCTCCGGGACCGGGACCCGCACCCCTTCCCCCGGCCCAGCGCCCGGACTCAGCCGAGGCCTCCGGTGCGCACAAAACCGCTCGCTCTCTGTCAGATTAAACTGCCTCTTCGCAAGCGTCACCTCCTCTCATTTTTATTTTTCAAGCGCCGGCGATAATTGCTTTCTCACTTCTTCCACCTCCTCCTGCTTCGAGCTGCTCCATTTGTTTAAATGCCGGCACCGAGGGGGCGGCGGCTGCCGGCGGACGCCGGGGGGCTCTCAGCCTGACGGGGCTCCCCGCCGCGGGCCCAGCCGCGGTGCCAGGACCGCCCCCTGCCCCCGGCGGCGGCCCAGGAGGGGCCGTCAGGTGGCTCCGCAGGTGAGCGCCGAGGGGCGGGCAGGGCAGGGCAGAGCAGAGGAGGGGGCCAGGCGCGGCGGGGCGCTTTTGTCCGCCGCAGCCCCCGCCCCCGCCCCGCGGCCTGTCAGCGGTTCCGCCGGCCGCACCCCATTGGCTGGCGCGGCCGGTAACGTGACAACGGCCGCGGGGCGGGGGCGGGGCCGGATCCGAGAAGTGCCGGTTGGAGCCGGTGCCTCGCGCCGCGCTGCCGGCTGCCTCGCGGACGGGGCGCGCGGGCGGTACGCCATACCACGCCGTTGCGCGGCAGCGCGCGCGGGCCGGTCGGTGGCGGCGGGAGGGGAGGCGGCGCGAGCGGCCAGGTAAGCGCGGGGCGGTCACTGCTGACAGGTGCCCTGCTCCCCCGGCACGGGAGGGAGGGGCGGAAGACGGGGGAGCCGGCGGGGGCAGGACGGAGCGGGGCTTTCCCGAGGGCAGCGCGCGGCTGGCCCTCTCCGCCGCCGAGAGGCCGCCCTCGCTTCTCCCGCCTCCCTGAGGGGCCGGTGTGTCCGCTCCGCCCGCAGAAGCGGAGGGGGTTGCCGGCCCGCGGGGCGCCCGGCGCTGCCCGCCTGCCTGCCGGGCGGTCCGGTGAGCCTGTGCGGCGGCAACCCCTTCCCTTGGTGGGGCCGCTCACCTGCCCGCCTCCCCGCAGGCCGGCCGGGGCGGGGGGAGGGACCGGGCGCGGGGTGCCGGAGCGAGTCGGTACCTGCCCCGGGGCCTGGCGGCCGCCCCGCTCCCGTGTGGGTGGGGCTCGGAGGAAAACCGTTTTCTGATTTGCGTAACCGGCACTTACACGTGTCCTCAAGTGACCCGGGGCGCCACAGGTCGCCTGGGGCTCCCTTCCTCTCCCCCGGGCTCGGCGCGGCCGGGCGGCAGCTGCTACCCCTCGGCCCTAGGTGTGGCGGCGGCACCTGCCCTCGGGCAAACGGCCGGCGGGTGCCAAGTCCCCAGTCCCCCAGAAGGGACTTAAACTCAGCGCTGAGGCCTGAAAGTACTGCGTGTGGAACGAGGAGCGTCCTCCTCTTTGTTGTTCTCTTCCTTTCCTCTGTCTTGCCAGTGCATTTCCCATCCCCAGCAAGACTGTGATCTTGCAGCAAGGGGGTTCTTGCACGGTAGCTTCTACTTGCGCCCGAGCTGAGTTGTTTTAGTGACATAAGGGTTACTTTGTGCTGCTGCGTTCTGTGGTGAAATTGAGGCAGCTTCCTGGCTTCAACTAAGAATTTGTCTGCGGTGAATTCTGCAATTAACCAGTTCTGTAGGAGAGATTAAAGTGAACTTCCCTAAAGCTTAATTTTATATGAAGATTGTAATTAATTATGCTGATCAGGTAAACTGTGTTTGAATTGGCACCTAGTGTGGTCTTTTAAAACAATACCTTTAAGGTAATGCTAGAATAAGTTAGGAGTTATGTGGCCACTTGCAGTTTTGAGTATCTAAGTTACATATTCTGCAGACTCCCAGCTTTCCTTGTCTGTTTGCTAAAATGGTAAGGTAAAACATCAATTATTTCCTGGTGTCTCCACATTCTTCCTTATGTATGTCCCTAGCAGAGGGCAACAGATCAGGGCTTATTGATCTACCTTGTTTGAGTTCTTAAACTTTCAAGGGGGGGGGGAGGGGAGCCCACAAGGCTTATGAATTGAAGTTTTATAGTATGTCACTCATAGAATTTGTTATGTATCGTCTAAGTATATTGTCTGTGTTTTACTTACCCTGTGTAACTTGGCTGACTGTGGGGGGAATAGAAGAGTTACCCTAAGTACTTCTTTTCTTCTGTGTCTGCAGTGCTGAGCAGGACAAGGGACCCAAAGTGAGAGCAGAAAGGAGAATGACTGTAGTAGAGAACCAACAGTTAGGATAGGGCACAAGTTTTCTTAAGGGTTTTCCCATGTTTAAAACCCTTTTGTTGTAGCTAGATAACAAAATGTTTATCACAGAGTTTATATTAGCATATATTTCTACATTCTACTGAATTTTGCATTAGTGTAATGTAAATGAGTTTCAACTTCAGTAGGTTTCATGAAACTTTTATAAATTTGCAGTATTAATATGCTTGTTCCCTCGCACTCTTGAGAGAAAAGAGTTGCTGGTCTATTTTTTTTTCCTTTTCCAGGAAAATACGATTCTCATGGGGAGAAAATAAAATTGCCTTTTGTTTCTTGCAAGATACCAGTACAGCTGCTTTTTGAAATTGATGAAAGCATGTTGAGTAAATTTTAGAGAGCGACCAACAATGCTAAAGGAACATCCACCAGTATTCCATTATTGTAAAATGAACTTTGTAGAGCGATATGTCACTGCCAGAGAAGTATTTTTATAATGGATTTGTGGAGAGGAAGATCTTGTGTTCCTTTAGCTTCTACTGTGCCTGACATGCTACAGGTAGCGAAAGAGACTGTGACACTAGTAATACTACTTCAGCTTACAATACCTACTGTTAAAGCCATAAAGCTTTGCTCAGCTAGGATTAGAAATGGGTGTTTTATGTGACTAAGGGGATAAGGTGTGGTTTATGCTGGTGTCTATGTTGCCTATCTAAATGTTTCACACAGCTGTCTGTGTTCTGTGCACTGACCTGTGGGCTGTATTTATCCTTTCTGTAGGCATCCTTGTAACAGCTGCTCAGCTGTTGTCTTACAAATAATGTTATAGTGCCAGCTGCTCTTGCAGTTACTCTTTTTAAAGATAAGGTAGAAGTCTGTGCTGTGGTTATGAAGATATTTGGTTCAGATACCATGGGTAACAATGTAGAAGGGTGAGGAATGTAAGGTGGAATTAATCTAATATTTAAATATGCTGTCATTTTAATGTTTAAGTGGTATAGATTATATGTTAGTTTAGCAACATATATCTATTATTAATTTGCTAATAATTAACTAATAAATAGTATGGTTTATTATTCTTAACTGATGACAAGCTGTGGTATGCCTTGTCTCATACATGTTTGTATCCTGTATGGAGTGAGTTCAGAGCCACACATCAGACTTGTGACTGTGCTTTGTGGTAGCTAGTAAATGTAGCTGAGAGGCTGTGGCCTGCATTTTATTAACCCTATCATGTGGGCAGTCAGCCTCATTAATGTCAGAAAGCTTGTTATGAGTCATGTGGTCTTAAGTTATTAATAACTAAACCGCTGATTTGTATGAACTATCTTGTGTACGCATTCCAATTAGAGTTTTACTGGACTTGGTAAGTGGGCTTCAGTTTATTGTAGTTACACTTAAGTAACTTTTCCCCAAGAATTAGTGTGCTACAAACTAGTTCTGGAATTAATTTCTAGCTAGTTGAAATCAAATTGTAGTTCAATATTGAACTAAAGTTTTATAATACTTAGAAATAGTTTCCCCAGTTACTTGTTTTAAACTTACTGATACGAAAAGGCTGTATTTTCTAGCGGTATAGTACATTGGAAAAAAGGCAGATGATGCAGCTCTCGAAAGCTGTTGCGAATGTGGTTTGGGGTATAGTCCTGGTGCACCCTCCTCTGACGTACACCCGAGAGGATTCTAGGGCCTTCAAAGGGAATTGTGGAGAAAACTCATAATGGAATATCTTCAATTTAATTTTCATTGCTGCCATTCTGTTTCAAAATAGCGTCTTCACACACCTTGAGTTAAATTATGTGAGTGCATTTCCATCAGAAGTGCTCAGCTTCTCAATATGTTCTGATACTGTAAACTGGAATGCAATTTCTTGTACTGAAATTGAAAATTTAGTTGATTGTGAGGAATTGAAGGAATTAAAAATGCCAGTAAGGGATCCAGTGATACCCATAAATATGGTAGTAACACAATCTAGTTTTGTTGCTGCTAATTGTTAGTGGGCTTACGACATTGTCATAAACACTTTATTTCTTTAGGAGATACTATTTTGAATTGTGGTTTTAGTTTAATATAGAAACAAAGTTTCTGTTTTGTGGCGTAGGAGCTACAAAACTATGGTCATGTAGTTTACTTAGGCTTAATTAAAGTGACACTGATTTTGAAGTTCTTACTTAAAACCCCAGGAAATGTAACCCCTGATTTCCCAGACAGTATTGCCTTAGTTGTCAGGGGAAAATATTGGTATTCTATGATTAGTTCAGGTTGTCAAATATTTATTCAAATATTTTCTGGTAGCTAAAGTTTATCTGCATACAAATGTAAAGGTCTGGAATTTAAGAACTGCAAACTTAGACTCTAATGCTAAAGTATTTATCCTTTAAACTAATTTTTCCATTGGAATGAAACCAAAATCTTGATACGCATTTGTTGTGTAATCCAAAATATTTGAAGAGGGAGGGCATTTGGAAATTTTAACTAAAAACTGTCTGTTTCTAAGTTATGTTTTAATTATTAACAAGATACACTATTACTTCCAACCCATGCCAGTGGAAGTGTGAAAATTATTATTACTTTGCCAGTGCCTTTGCAGTGCAGGAAAACTGTGTTTTAAGTAAGTGTTTTTATTAAACATTAACGCTGTTTAAATACTAACTTTGCAATGACACTGACTCAAAGTCAGGAAAGCACCAAAACATTGCTTAATTGAAGTGAGACGGGGTATGTCAATAATCAAGCGCCTTACTGAACTGGAGTTGTTAAAAGTAGTGTCTGCTTTGCTTCAAACTATTATTCAGCTTCTTACAAATATGGGGATAGAGGTTTTTTACTTCAAAGTTCTTAATTGATTCAGGTGATGATAAAACCTTGACTCTTGTTTTTGAAGTTATTAAGCTTGGCTTCATACCAAAAAGTGTTTTTCTTGTAGTACTACTATCTGAAGAAACTTGCCAGTTAGACCTCAGACAGCCTGCTCAAAAAAGAGATTTTATGCCATAGAAGACTCTTGCACAGCATACTTGGGCTTGATGGAAGTATAAAGCATCAACATAACTGCTAAGCTAACTGTGTTTCTTCAGGAAACAAAGTGGGATTACTGTAGGTTTACTGTAGCATTCGAGGCTGATCACTTGTATATGGTTCTGAAACTTAACATTGTTCTAGGAGATGCTTCTGATAAGCATAACACCACTTTCAGCTCTCGTGATCCCATGCATATGTGCAGTTCTCAAACTGTAGAGTTGTGTTTAGGCTTTGGTATGTAATTTGTACATATGCTATTACACAGGGTATGCAAGGTGAAATTTGTACTTCAGTCCCTTCGTTTTATTAAAAGAAAAGATGATGTAGCTCATTGCTTTGTCCAGTTAATAAATACATAATGTAGAGTAATATGAACAGGAAGATACTTAAGAGATTGAGGCCATTGTGCAGACTGCATGGTCCCTGCCAGAGGATTAGTAAAACTTATTCTGTTCCAGGTGAGTTTGTATTTGACTGCAGCGTTTCACAAGTTTTTCTTTTTTTTGCTTTGGGGTGGGGTGATTCTTTAAAAAGACGACAAGATGGGTTTCAGGAGAGTGCATATGAAAAGAGTGCCTGAGTTTGAATCAGATTGGAAACTGATCTATTCTCATTATTTGATTTTTGGATGTTTAGACTGAACATCTAGAATCAAGTGCTTCAACGTGTCAGACTCGCTTTCAAGAGTAACTGTCTTTCATGTTAAACAAGGTGAAAAGCTGCTGCTTCTGAGAAGAGATGAGCCATTGCTGAAAATCTGAATCAGCTTTCCAATGTTAGAACTAATAGAGTAAAATCAGATGTGTTTCTGTATTACTGCCCTGATAATTATATTTTCCTAGATGCAGTTGAATTCTTGTCTGTGGAAGTAGTAATATTCCTTTCTGGAAAGCTCTCCATTAAACTTAGGCAGCATCAGCAAAACTTAAAACCAAAACACTGGTTTTTGACTGTTCTTAGATCTTGTAGCTATATTGGTGCATGGTAATAAATACCTTGCAGAGACAGAATATATTTGGCATATATTTTTGATTTGTGATCTTGCTTGATGTTTTTGTTGGTTCTTAACATCTGTTATCCTGATAGAACAGTTTGGTCTTGGCAGTCTATAAATATTGAAAAAACATCAGTTTCCTTTTTAGGCTGAATGTTGGAATTTTAACCTATTGTACTAGATAGTTCATATTTTAGAAACATCAAAACGATTCAAGCTAGAATAAGGAATATAAATACAAATTCATATTTCTGAGCTTAGGCAAAAGTGATAATAGTCTGACCACTATTAGGAACATAAATAACATGTGTGCTTCTGGCTCTTGGAACCTAACAGAACCTGTAGTACCATTCAGAATAGCCTCTATGATTATCTAGTAAGAAGTTCAGTGTTATTACTGTATAACAGTCCTAATTTAAATGCTTTATGAAGAATAGGAGAAACATTACCATGATTCTACAGTTGAGGAATTTGAGGTAGAGAGAAATAAAATTACTTGCATAGAGCTATTCAGCTGTTAGAGGTAAACATCCCTATTAACTGGGTTGGGTATGGTTATTGTATTGGCAAGCAGTGTTAGAATGAAGGTTCTGAGTATCTAAATCTATTGGATTTCAGTACTCTGCTCTCTGCAAAACTAGCAGGACTTTCTATGGTATGAAGAATGTTGGCCCCTTCCATCTTTGTCTAAATGCAGTGCTATTGAATTCCTTATAGGACCTTTATCTCAAAGAATCAAATCAGAATATGAACATGCTTTAGTTAATACATCAGTACATATGATATTATGTTACCATATAATGAATTATGTTGATAGCCAAGTTATAGCAGCATGATATCCTGTGGACTACAAAACTGACCCAAATGCTACCTGACTTCTTAAGTAGGATTTGTAGTCCGCTTTGTTCTGCTGTGACAGCAGTACTCCTGGTGGTACTAGAGAAATTAATTAATATATGAACATACTCCAAGGCTCCTCCTTCTGAGAATGTTTTCCTATTTCAGACTTGTTTCCAGTGAGGTCACAGGAGTTGTCTTGGCTATTTCAAGGGTCTCTGGCCATTTATGACTTCATTGAAAAGTACACTGAAAATGGAAGAGCATGTATGAGCAATTCTCTTCCTTTTCCCAATGAAAGAGGGTCTTTTGTTAAATAATCATAACTGTTTTACGCTGCTGGCTGTCTTGTACTTTTACTGCTCTTTGAAGACTGAAGATAAACCATACTGTTTAATATACTCTATTAAAGAGCCTGCTAGTGGAGAAACCTTGTAGTATTTAAGTTGTGAATATTCTCCAGTGTTATCTTTCTCTGCTTTGCTTTCTGATGTCCTGAGCATACCAGCACAATGAATGGACATTGTGAGTATCTGTCTGACTTCTGGAAACTAAATGGATAAAAATTAATTTTCTATTGTAGTACTTATCTTGGTATGCAGAATTAAACAGATACCATTGAGGCTTCCTTTAGAATGCTGGAGGGATACTGCTGATACCATTGTCTTATGGTTATGTATTCATATTTCTTAGCATGAGAAAGACCAAGAATGTGGTTATGAGAATAGAGAGGCGTTAAATGAGCTTGAAAATCTAATTTCGTGCAGTTGGAAGGTTAGCTATGTTAGTACTGGGATGAAGGACTTGATGTACTGTTGTGTAAGATGGTTTCTGGGAGAGCTATAAAAGGTACAGCATGCCACAGATATCAATTGCAGCCTAGACCTTTTGAGACTGCTTTTGGTGTAATATTCCTTGCTTACAAGAGAATAGGTGAAGAACCAGGGAGACTTTTCATACTAAATGCTCCAAACTTGCTCTAAGATTTCTTTGGAACTTGGAAGTAAGGACTGTTTGTAGTATTGGTATACTATTTCTGTCCTCAGTGTTGCTGTACTGATTTTAAAACCCAGTTGGGGGATGGGGGAACAGCAAAGGATGCCTGTTCTTTTAGGTATCATTTAAGAGTGTAATATGTGCCACTTTACTGATAACTTCCATGATACCTTTGGGCTGGAATGTTTGTCAGCATGGTATGCCTGCAGTCCTCTCTGGAGAGAGTTGTCTCCTCTTCTCACAGGTGATTAGTGACAGAACAAGGGGGAATGGTTTTAAACTCCAGCAGGGGAGGTTTAGACTGGACATTAGGAAAAAATTTTTCACAGAAAGAGTGGTTAGACAGTGGAATAGGCTGCCCAGGGAGGTGGTGGAGTCACCATCCCTGGATGTGTTTAAGGGTTGTTTAGATGAGATGCTGGGGGATGTGGTGTAGGGGAGAACTTTGTAGAGTAGGGCTGATGGTTGGACTCGATGATCCAAAAGGTCTTTTCCAACCTGAATGATTCTATGATTCCTCCCACACTGGTTTAAATAAGCATTAACTGAGCACAGATGGACTATGTACTTCTGTCCTGAGAAGGCAGATGCATTTCCCATGCTGTTCTATCACCTCCTCTCCACCCCCAGTATATTCTCATTCTTCTTTTTCTTGAAAGCCCACTTCCTTTAGTCTACTTTCTTAAGAGTCACCATTCCTCTGAGCATTATTAATCTCACAGTTTTGATTCTGGTTTTCTTGACTTTTTCTAAATGGGATGATAATGCTCTTTAGGCATCCAGATTAGGTTTGTACAGGGATGGTGCCCCTGTCTTCTACAAGTATTTTCTTGGCTGTTAGTGGAGGACAGTTTTTGCTGCTCTTAGGGCTACATCAGTGGTGGCACAGTCCTCCTACAAAGGATTAGTCCAGGTAGTTTTCCCTCTTTTAGTTGCTTCCAATAAATAACTCAAAAGTTAGAGCAAAAAGCCTGTTGTTTGCACTTTGAACATTTTTTTACATGTTCCTATAGCTGTAGTCCATGTAAGTGTTAAATCT
Source organism: Strix aluco (assembly GCF_031877795.1). NCBI lineage: Eukaryota > Metazoa > Chordata > Aves > Strigiformes > Strigidae > Strix > Strix aluco. Next base: position 18,048,434 of record NC_133938.1, read on the forward strand.
TATTTTTATCTAGTCTACCTTTTCTTTGTTCAGTAGGCCTGTGGCCTGAAATATATCAGTATTTTCTGTGAATTGCTTGTAATTTTTGTGAATTTACTAGCTTTGTCTTAGCTAATATAGTATGGAGTCACTCAAAGTTGTTTTTTTTTTTTTTTGTAACCTAGATTCAATCTCTTACACTTGGTTTGTTTAGAAAACAATTTACTTTATCAAAGAAATGGACCTACTTCTGGCAAGCTTTGTTTAATTTTTACTTCTATAACTTGAGTGCCAGATTTTTTGAAAGGAAAAAACTAATGGATTTGTAACTGGACTTGTTTATTTCTTTAAATATATATGAAGTTCATGACTGTATGTTTGTGGGGTCTGTGATAGCATAAGCCACTCTAGGGTGATGTTGATGATTAAGTACAGTGCTCTCGCAATCCTATTTCTCAAGTCCATTAACATATCATAAAAAAAGGTAGGTTTGTCTACAAGATGATAGCCGGTACATGATTTGAACATGTTTGGCTTCAAATTTAGTTGTAAAGAAAGTCTCTTATAGTGGTTGGATGCTGATTCTGCTTGTGTACCTGTGTCTCCTTTTTTGAGACTTAATGAGAACTGACTTTCTGTTGCATTAGATTGCATACTTCATTATGGGCTATGTAACACCAACTTAAAAATACAAATCTTTGGGCTTTTAGAAGTTTATAGATACTTTAGAAGTATCTCTACTTTTATTTACTCTCCTACTTTTTATTCACTACTGAGTGTTTTGTTTTCCTAAAAGCATTATGGGGCAAAAAAAAGGGGGGGGAAAGGAAGCTGGCAGAAGATAGTGCTTCATCTTAAATACTAACCTTTTTGTGTTGCAAATGAATGCGAAGTGATCAGACTGTATGGTGCCATGTAACAGATATTTGGGACTTGTTCTTCGTTTCAGTTTTTTGGGGCCCCCGTTTTTACTTCACGAGAATTTCAGAAGTGACCTTCTGGAAGACAATCTGTATGGTTTGTGCTTTGCACCAAGAGGTGCTGCTCCATGATGATCTCAGTAAGAAAGGTACTCAGACTCTCTACAGTATCATTTAAAATGCTTTTTATTGCATTTGACACTATAAAAAAAGAAAATAGTATAGATACTCTTACATCCCTTTAGAAGCTGGGAAAACAAGTGGTGCAGCATCAAATGAGCCTTCAATCCTTGGGCAGCATACTGTGCAGACCCTGCCTATAGAAAGGTTTAACCTCATTTTGATCATTCAAGCTATTACAGAATTTTCTTACAAGAAAACAATTCTGTGCATCATTTCTACTGTTAACCAGGAAAAGTGTTCACAGGAAAACTTTTTGCTGCACTTCTTGATAAAGACAAGGACATGCAGGTGGTGTAATCATTGATACCAAGTGGGAGCTGCCTGCAGACTCCTCTGTTATGAGCTTGCTAAATTTATCCTGTGGCCAAGGGATCTGCACAGCACAGGCCTGGGCCTGTTACCTAGCCAGAGTGGTTCATGAACACCTCAGTGCGCCATGGTCTTCCAGTCAGAACTGCTACAGTTTGTTATACTCTTCTTTTTTAAAAGCCTTATGGAACTCTTTCCAATTTTTTTATCTGTTAATAGGTTTTGCTATGCTTCTTTAGGAATTGCTAAGCAGACTTGTGATAGCAGAACTATCTTTTAGTGCATAATACCAGTGTGGAGTTTTGGCAGTCCTTTTCTATCTATAATTTCCTTTTTAAAGTGGAATATGTGAAATGTACAACTGTCTGAAGAAATATAAGTTCATGAAGCAAATAAAAAAATCTGCGTTCTAGAAAGAGTGCTAGAGTTTCCAGTGAAAAAACAAATAAGTTAAATTCTTAGTTAAATATTAGGATGAAACAAAATACATCTCTAAGTGAATTTACTCTTTGGATTCTTTGTATAACGAATACAAAGCACTCTCCTCCAAACAGGTGCTTGTTTTGATATTTATTGTAATCAGTATTTAAGGTGCTAATATATCTCTTAAGTTTAAGTTAATATATTTGTAGATAAAAAGAATTAGAGGGATGAGAACACAAGCTGAAAATAAATCCATGGTCTGACAAACCTACTACAGCTTGGATGCAGGTTTATCTTAATGTGTCTTCAAGGAAAGAGCAGATCACAGCACTATGATATTTGTCTGTGTAGTTAAAGTCCTTCCTCTGTCATACTTCTATCATCACTTGATATAACCTAGTTTATATCTAAAAAAAATAAAGCATATCTGAGTTTGAAAACAGTGCTGGGACACTAAAGCTGTACCAATTATTGCTTACTAGAAATGTTGAGATTTGATTCAGTCTAGATTCTGCTTGATTTGGTAAGGATCTCAGAAAGCACCATGATTATGAATGAAGTGATATTTGCTCAGATTGTAGACAGCTTGCTTTCAGAGATCAGTCCCATTGATGCAGTTATGTGCAAAACAAAGCTGGTCTACCTTTTGTTTTACTTTGTTTTTTTCACCATTAGATTGCTTGCCTGTTTTAACTCTGAAACATACTTGTTCAGAAATCTACGTTTGTACCTACTTATCAGTTTTTCTTAATTTTGTTTTGCGGTGTTTTTTGTGTAAACTGATTGTCTCACCTACTGTCTATTTGGTCTTAAACTTGGGTTTAAACTGAATATTTTTCTTGCTAGTACAGGCCTTCCTGGGAGCATAGGTTGTAACCTATTTTATCTAGAACACAGTCCTTAGCACTTTGAACTTAACTTGAGCAGAGGGCTGGAGAAATTGCTTTTAGTATGTATGTCTGAATATGAATTTGTATTTAAAATTTCTCTCCAGGCTAGACTAGTATGAAATAAAAAGCACATTTAACATACCTTTTAAATACATATCTTGTAACACAACTTCATTACAGAGTCTAACCCCCAAAATAGTTGACTTGATTTCTCCCTCCCATCCATTATTGAGACTTAGACTCAAGTAACTTCATGCACTTGGGCAGACATTGCTGATGTGATTGTTTATCATGTGGCTCACAATATGTAATTTTAATTACCTGTGCAACTAGAATGTTTGAAGATGATCCATCTCCTTAGTGAGTGTTTGACCAGTGACATATTTTACTACCAGAGTTTAATTCTTTACTAGCCTTCCCTGAATAGAGAAAAGGCTTAATACTTGCATATGATGGCATTTAATGAGAAGTTAACTTAATATGGCTCAAGGAAGACACTGGTCTTTTCTGAAGTGCTTCAGGCATAGGTTGGAAATGCATAATGTAGAATACCTAATCCTGCACACTCAGATTTCAAGAGTAAGTCTTGTGTTTGTAAAGCAAATCAAATTGGAGTAAAGCTTATTTTCAATTTAGATTAGACTGCAAGATAAAGTATTTCTCTGCATTAAGTGTGCCAGAGAAAGGAAGTAATAGAATAAAGGTGAGTATTCTAAGTTTAAGTGAAGCTGCCTTTAAGATTATTTTTTTTCACCTACTCTAAGGCCTTTTGTGTTGAACCTAGAAATGTTCAAGAATTTGGGTAGTTGAGGAAACTGTTTAAAATACTCTTGCTATGTTGTACTCTATTTTTCTCAGCTTGCTGAAGGTATGGTAGTAGTTACTTAATTTTGCAAGAGTTTTTACCAGCTTATGTGCTATGCAGATAGCTCCAAAGCAATAACAGAGTAACCCATGTAAAGTAAAAATGCAAGTGCAACCTAACTTATTAAATTCTAAACTAAAAATATGTTTACAGATTTTTTTTTTTTTCCCAGAAATTATTGGGCTACATAGTCTTGTGTAAGCAGCCTTCTCCAGAGAGCAAGGACTCTTAAACAGCGTAAGACTTTGCTGTCGCTGTTCCACATCTTATGTTCAGTGCTACTGTCTTGAGGGCAGGAGTGTTTAAGAAAGGCAAGGCCTCTGGTTAATCCAGGCACGGATGGTTGAGATGGTAGTTATCATTATGGTCTTTGTCTGAAAGGTTGATATGGAAAACTTGTAGCAATATTAGTGTAGTCTTGAACATCCTGTGCTTGAGGAATATGCTGATTTTTGTAGCATGTGGAAATGTCTTAGGGTTTATTTTAAATACAAAAGGATAATCACTTATAGATGTTTAATTATCACCTGTGACCTTCTTCAGAAGGAACTGGAAAGAAGCTTTCTCTAATCTTGTTTATATGTTGTTCTGCATTCTGTGGAATAAAGATCCAAAAATACAGTCTGCATCAGAAAGATCCTACAACTGAATCTGCATGTGCACACAAGTGGTCAAAGTACAGATTCTGAAAGACCATATATCAAATGTAGTGCTTGAATTGAGTAGTCTGTTACTTGTCGATAGGAAGCTTAAAGGGAGAGGCAGTCATCTGAATGCATCTGCTAAGTGTATGTATGACAGCATCATTCTCTATGAAGTCAGATCTGCCCCAGAACTCTTGCAGTACCTGGCTTTTTGTTGTTTAGGGAACACTTGAAAAAGGAAATGGTAGCATGCCAATAGAACGGGGAGTTTTAGCCAGGAAAGATGTGTTTTGGGTGATGAGTGTGTGTGTAGGTAAAGTTTACTTTTTTCCTTTGGGAATATTCATGAGGGTTTATTTGCAAGTGGAGGTTCAGGCTGTGCATGTGAGACCATAAGCGGGTACTAGCAATCCCATAGGAGAGTCTCAAAATTGCCTATTAAGCAAAATTGATTGCATGTTTATGCAATCCAAAACTTTGGAAGAAAGTGATACACTTAAACTAACTAGAAGCTAAGTTGGTACTGTAGTTCAGGAATCACTTTTGATAGAAAATTGATAAAACAGATAAGGAGATGCTGACATTCTAAGTAAATTTATCTCAGTTGAGAAAGCACATCATGCTGTTGGAATAACAGCATGAGTCTAGGGAGATTGGCTCCTTGATGGCTGTGTTTGTCTGAGGGGGAGAGGGAAAAAAGCAAGATAGAGGGGCCACTGGAATACCTGTCAAGATATGCTTTAGTTATATAAATCTATTTTCATTAACTTAGCGTGTCAGAAACATCAGTAGAATACTTAATCAAGAAGAACAGCGTAGCCTTAAAAATAAAACAAAGCCTTCTGCCAATATTGTTTTTTTGTAGTTCATTATCCTTTGGGGAGGACAAGCAAGGCACTTACCTTGCTGCAGAGCTGTCCCTAACTAAATGTGCCTAAAATTATGTAAGTGGTGACCAGATGACAGAGTAATGCAATGTTAAGTAACCTTTTGGCAGCAGGGGAGAGCGAGGAGGGATGGCTAGTTCTTATAGATAACACTTTTCAAAAGTTAGCCTTTCATATTCTGGATATGTTTCTGTTATCAGACTTCTAAGTCTTGAAGTAACTAAAAATTGCCTAGATGTTAGTGATCATTTTTACTTTTTCTGGCCAGTGTCCCAATACTGGTCTGGGGTAACTCTCCTGAAGTCATCACTTATCCTGGGGCTAAACTTCTGTCTCTCATCTTCTAAGAAAGATTGCCAATTAAATTAGGTCACTTTGAAAAGCTTTTATGGCTTTGATATGGGTTGAAAGCTGTTGGAGATGAGATTCAGCAAACCCATTACAGTTCAGCATTATTCCATTTGATTAGTCACTCTTGGCATATAGATAGGATTTGAAAGAAAACTGTCTTTAGCAAAATTATAATTAATAATTCACATTTATATTACACATATATACTGTGTACTTCTCTGATGGGAACCTTTATTTCATATACATAGAATTGTAATGAATATGCATGCTTTATTGGAAGGTTTCAAAAAGTAGTCATTAACAAGACCAGAGTTAAAGTATTTAAATAGTTAATGTTGACACTTGCTTCCTGCTAGAAAGGGCTCTAAAACCGCAGCAAGAATGTAGCCTTTTTTCTGGGATATGTGATAGGGACTAACAACTTGCCAGTTCAAGGCAGGGAGGTGACAAAGAAAGCATTTTATAGAAACAGACCTTACAAAATTACGTGGGTCAGTCTCACTTTGAGATGTCAATCTGTATAAAAACAAACCACTTTTTGAGTGTTATGACACTGCTTGAAGAAGGTGTATTGGGCTATGCATATTCTCAAGTATACCAATGTTTTTAATAGAATTGACTTAAGTTCCATTCTCTGTTTTTCTTTCCATAACTTTTAGAGAAAATACTTTATCGAACAGTGCTAACTGTTTTATTGTACTTTGAATTCTGTCCCTTATATTCAACAAGAGCCTTGCTTATTTCCCAAAATAGATCTGTTGCCAGGAGAGTGGTGCTCTTTGTATAAAAGTGCAAAGTATGCATGTGCATTATTAAACTGTTACTTGTAACTTTCTGTAATAAACATGGTTATATAAAACATCTTCTTAAAATGTTAGTATCTGCCCAAGTCCCTGACAAGATTTACGTGTTTGTCAGGAAAATAATTGTTTCCATCCTTGTGCGAATTAGACCTTTCATGCTATTTTAAACTCTCAGCTATCATTTTGACTTTTCAAATGTTTTCCTTTGTTAAAAATATGCTATTTATACCTTTTGCTCTTACTCTGAATCACTCAATGTGTTTATCTCTTAGTGTGTTCTTTACAACTTTAACAGTGGTCCCAAGTCTTTCATTTTTGTAACAAAGTTCAAGTGAGAAGAACTGACTGGTTTTAATTCTAGCCTGGAAATAAAAAAAATACTTTTGATTTTTCTGTCTACATTCAAATCAAGCATGTTTAGCTTGCGTTGAGATGTGATCCAGATATTCTTTGCAGAATGAAAGCCTTGGTTGGGATGGGTTTAGTACCTTTTTGTGCTTTTACACCTACAAATTTATAGTCAAACCCTGAAGAATTATACCAAAATAACTAATTTTAAAGGTATTTACAGGTATGTTTTTTGCAAGTTGAGCTGGAGTGATTGAAGAAATTGCTCTTACCTATCGTTAGAGCATCTCAACTGCAGGACTAGTAACTTTATGTAAATACAAAAATTGCTGAGTTTAAATGACTTTTAGAGCTTAAAAGGGGGAAAGTGACAGGGGCCATTACTTTAGGAAAAGCATCTTTCAGATGGTGGCCAAATAAATAATTGGGGGGGGGCATCTTAAATTATTCTAACTAGATCTTGTAGATCTAATTAGATCTCTTGCTCATTAAATGTTGGATCTTTAAAACTGCTGTGGAAGGAGTAATGAGTGGCTGTTCAAATACTCAGTTATTAGATTCCAAGTATTTAATGATCTGATGACTATTTATTTTTCTCTTCAGGAGTGTATTGTAACCATCCTGTCCTTCAACTGCTTTCCCTTGAGTGGGCCTGGTAAGTTTCTATGTTCTATTAAAAGTAGCCTTGTCAATCAAGAAGGGCAAAATTATTTTCAGCCATTCTTCTCCATTCATATGTGAATGTGGATTAAGAATTAGGTTCTGCCTTAGTTCAGCTGTTGTTTGTCTTTTTATAACAGCTTGTCAGCTCTGCTTGAAATTGGAATGTCCATACCAATATAGTATGAATAAGCCAGCAGTGTGCCCAGGTGGCCAAGAAGGCCAGTAGCATGTTGGCTTGTATCAGAAATAGTGTGGCTGGCAGGACTAGGGAGGTGATTATTCCCCTGTACTCGGCACTGGTGAGGCCACACCTCGAATACTGTGTTCAGTTTTGGGCCCCTCACTACAAGAAAGACATTGAGGTGCTGGAGTATGTCCAAACAAGGGCAACGAAGCTGGTGAAGGTCTACAGCATGAGTCTTAGGAGGAGCAGCTGAGGGATTCTTTAGCCTGGAGAAAAGGAGGCTCAGGGGACACCTTATCCCTCTCTACAGCTGCCTGAAAGGAGGTTGTATTGAGGTGGGTGTCAGTCTCTTTTCCCTGGTAACAAGTGACAGGACAAGAGGAAAGGGCCTCAAGTTGTGCCAGGGGAGGTTTAGATTGGATATTAGGAAGAATTTCTTCACTGAAAGTGTTGTCAAGCACTGGAACAGGCTGCCCAGGGAAGTGGTGGAGTCACCATCCCTGGAGGTATTTAAAAGATGTGTAGATGTGGTGCTTAGGGACACAGTTTAGTGGTAGACTGGGCAGTGCTAGGTTAATGGTTGGACTCTATCTTAAAGGTCTTTTCCAACCTAAATGATTCTATGATTAAGAAAAATACAGAACATCCCCATTGCTTCACATCTGTACTGCCTAACAATTTATAGTAAGTTTTCTCCAAAGCTGGCAGTGTCTTTGGTATTGCTATTGATGCTGGATAGTTTATTAATTTGTTTCAGGATGTGAAATATGGGCCACTGTTTCTGAGAAACGTGCCTTTCTGCCAAACCTTGGTATATCAAAATTATGAATGAATTCTACTACTTGAAGTATTGCATGTTGCATATTGTTTTCACACAGTTATTTGGAAAAAAAAAAAAATTACTTCCCAGTTGAAATAGGGCTAGCTCTAAGTGGTTTCCTGTTTTTTTGTTGATGTGACTGTGCAAAACTTTGACTTCATATTCTACATGATCGTGTCTAAGTATGTTCTCTTCCATTTCATGTAGCTGTAGCAATGCAGAGCTTGATGGATTTTGATGTCTGAAATAAGGCAGCAGTTCTAAAGAAAGCTGAAATGTGTGCTCTTTGTTTAGGTGAAGCCATTAAAAATAAAGTATATTTAATGTTCTCTCCATCCAGAATGAAGACAAATGTAAAGATGGCATGTCCAAGGAATTTTAAAAGGTGTAGACCTCCTGACTGAGCAGTGCTGTGTATTTTATTCTCTTTAATTGGTAAAGTAAGTATGAATCAACCTATGCTGCTGGGGGTTAATTGTGCCATTTTTATATATATATGACAATATTGGACAATAACAAGTTCTGTTAGCTTCACTTTCATTCTGTCAGTATGCTTAATTCTCTTGATAGGAGAAGATGGGAAATTATGCAAGAATATGTAATGCAAAGCTGTTCTTGAGATTTTTTTTTGTGTATTCTTTAATTGGGTGGAATGATTTAATCTAGTAGAAAATTTTAAATTACAAGAGCCATCATGTTAATATATTGCTTTTTTTTGAATTCTTCATAAATGAGAAATCACTTCTGCTATGGAAGTTTAAGACAGTGGTGAAGGACTGCTAGTAATACATCAGACACTTCTTTAACTTGTACCTGCTTGTTGCTTCTACTAGAATAGTACCCAAATGTTTGGTCAAAATACACTTTCTCCTGACCTCTGATGCTAGTTTCACTCTTCATTTAAATTTTTGCATTCCAAGTAACTTTCCTTAAAATAATTAAATAAGATGACAGCTAAGGTTAGGTCCCAGGAGTTCTTGGATCCTTTTGCTATGCTCTGGATGCTAGGCCAAATGTTACACGTATTTAAAACTGAAACCAGTAATAAGCTTCAAGTGTTTAATGGTGAGATAAATTGTCTTTAACAATTCTCTAAGGATGTCTTTTTCTTTTTTCTTCTACCAGCTGCTGTTCTCTCACAGGTGAAAGTCATGATCACGCTAACAGAACTCAAATACTTAGCAGATGCCCAGTCATCCTACCACATACTAAAACCATGGTGGGATGTCTTCTGGTATTACCTCACCATGATAATGCTGCTAGTTGCCGTGCTCGCTGGGGCTCTCCAGCTTACTCAAACCAGAGTATTGTGTTGTCTTCCTTGCAAGCTAGAATTTGACAATCATTGTGCCGTGCCTTGGGATTTAGTTAAAGCCAACCTTAACATGTCGGCTAGCTCTACAGCACAGATAATCATCCCGCTTAAAATCCAGAACGATCTCCATCGGCAGCAGTATTCCTATATCGATGCAGTATGTTACGAGAGACAGCTACACTGGTTTGCCAAATTTTTTCCATACCTAGTGCTTCTGCATACCTTTATTTTTGCAGCTTGCAGTAATTTCTGGCTTTACTATCCCAGCACAAGTTCCAGGCTTGAGCACTTTGTAGCCATTCTTCAGAAGTGTTTTGATTCTCCATGGACAACGCGTGCCCTCTCAGAAACAGTTGCCGAGCAGTCTGTGAGGAAGTTGCCAATAGCCAAATCAAAAGCAGTGATTACATCACCTGGGAGTTCAGTAGACATAAGGGCCAGCAGACAGTCCCTGCCATATTCACAACCTGGTTTGGAAACAACTGGAAGAGAAAATTCCTCAAGTGTTCTTGACAAAAAAGAAGGGGAACAAGCTAAAGCTATATTTGAAAAAGTGAAGAAATTCAGAGTACATGTTGAAGAGAAGGATGTCATATATACAGTGTATATGAAACAGATTATAGTGAAAGTCATTGTATTTGTAATAATAATAATTTATGTCCCTTACTATTTATCATTTATTACACTTGAAATTGATTGTGTAGTTAATGTTCAAGCCTTTACAGGCTACAAAAGGTACCAGTGTGTTTATTCGCTAGCAGAAATTTTTAAAGTTTTGGCTTCATTTTATGTTGTTTTAGTGATCTTCTATGGCTTAACTTGTACTTACAGTTTGTGGTGGATGTTAAGAAGTTCACTTAAGCAATATTCTTTTGAGAAGTTGAGAGAGAAAAGTAATTACAGTGATATACCTGATGTAAAGAATGACTTTGCATTTATTCTCCACTTGGCAGATCAGTATGATCCTCTTTATTCCCAACGATTCTCAATATTCCTGTCTGATTTGAGTGAAAACAAACTGAAACAGATAAATCTTAACAATGAATGGTCAGTGGAAAAACTGAAAAATAAACTAGTAAGAAATTCCCAAGACAAGATTGAACTTCACCTTTTCATGTTAAATGGTCTTCCAGACAGTGTCTTTGAACTGACAGAGATAGAAGTCCTAAGCCTGGAACTTATTCCTGAAGCCAAACTTCCTTCAGCTGTGACCCAGCTAGTCAATCTCAAAGAACTCAATGTTTACCATTCATCACTAACTATGGATTATCCAGCAGTCAGCTTTTTAGAAGAAAATCTGAAAACTTTGCGCCTGAAATCTAGTGAGATGGGAAGAATTCCATTTTGGGTGTTTCATCTAAAAAACCTACAAGAATTGTGCTTAACAGGATATTTCATGCTAGATCACCACAGCTCCATATACAACGAAAGCTTTCAGGGGCTAAAAAATCTGAGATCAATTCACTTAAAAAACAACCTTTCCCGTATACCTCAGGTGGTTACAGATCTTTTGCCTTCCTTACAACACTTGTCTATCAACAATGAGGGAAATAAACTGATAGTACTAAATAACCTGAAGAAGCTAGTAAACCTGAGAACCTTGGAATTAATCTGCTGTGATTTAGAGCGCATTCCCCATTCCATTTTTACCTTAAACAATTTGCATGAAATTGACTTAAAAGAAAATAATCTCAGAACAGTGGAAGAAATAATTAGTTTTCAACATCTTAAGAACCTTTCTTGCTTAAAATTGTGGCACAACAGTATTTCATATGTCCCAGTGCAGATTGGTGCATTATCAAACCTGGAACAATTGTATCTAAATTATAATAATATTAAAAATGTTCCATTGCAGCTATTTCTTTGTAAAAAATTACACTATTTGGATCTTAGCTATAATAAGCTAACCTCCATCCCTGAAGAAATCGGTTATCTGACCAATCTGCAGTACTTGGCTTTGACAAAAAACCATGTAAGTAAAACTTTGAATTATTATTTAAATAATCAAATATTGACTTAACCTGCCCTTTCTTCTGGAACAGCCTCTAGTTCAACATGCTTTTGTGGTATTCATGATTAAAGTAAACCCAGTAAAGGTGAAAAAAGGGGTGTTTAAGTTGTTTAATTACTAAAACTTTGGTGTCATCAAAGCTTGCATAATACTGAGTACTATCCTGGTCTGTAGCAGCTTAAGGGCTCTGATCCAGAGACAGTATAGGTTAGGATGGCTGCAGAAATGTATCTTCCCTTTCCTTGCAGCTGTCTATCCTATGTAGTATTTTAATGGAAGTGAACAACGTTAAATTTTTACCTTAAAATGTCAAACTGAAAGCTGTAGTGAATCAACCGCTAGTTGATGAGCAGCTCAGCTGTCTACCTGGGTGGAGGGAAATAGTTATAGCTGGTAACCTCATCAGCAGTGCTAAACTGTCTGGCTCATTAGTTTGGCGTCTGCATTTGTGACATACAACTTCTTCTGAGCTTTATAATTGTTTTCACTGGTGAGGTTGGTTTTGGATGTTATATGTCAGTGTGAACCAAAACTCAGTTACTATACTGCACAGATAACTGCTTGTTACAGGTTTCATAACACAGGAGCTGCTAATGTCTCTCTACAATCTGTGTGTGTTCTTCATTAAGTGATTCTTAGGAGATAGTAGCCTATTTATCTCCCTTGCCACCTGCACGTGCACACATTTGTACACACTTCTGTGCATGCGTGCATGTATATGCTCCCCTTGCCATGCTTATGTCTTGACTTCTGCCAGTAGCCAAGCATCTTCATAACAAAACACGTATATAAAACCATTGTAGTTTTCTCAAGCACTTTATTGCATAATGATAGAAGTATTACAATCTTCCCTTTCCTTATCCTTCTGTAAACTAAGGGTTTTTTTACCCTAAAAGAAATGTCAAAACATGCAGCTGCATGTAGGCTAACAACTTCTAATGTACAGTATTTTTGTTCTTTTCTTTCCTCTTTCTAGATTGAAATGCTGCCTGATGGATTATTTCAGTGCAAAAAGCTGCAATTTCTTCTTCTGGGAAATAACAGTCTGATGAATTTGTCCCCTTGTGTGGGCCAGCTACTGAATCTTGTTCAGTTAGAGCTCATTGGAAACTATCTTGAATCACTTCCTGCTGAGCTGGAAGAATGTCAGTTCTTAAAGCGGAATAGTCTAATTGTAGAAGAAAGGTTGTTAAAAACACTTCCATCTTGTGTAAGAGAGCGTTTGCAGACATGTTCAGATAAGTGCTAAGTTTAAAATGAAACTCTGCATCATTGCATTCTACAAGCCTTTTGCTTAATATCTCTTTAAAGATCTGTATAGGTGGAGAGAAATGAAGGAGGAATAACAGTTTACAAATCAGTCTTAAATTTAAATGTGTTGAACTGAGTTGATTATATTGGAAAAGAAATATTTAGATTTGAACAAAAAATCAGCTTTTGATGGGTAATCATACATTTGAAAAATCTGAAATACGAATTGTTGGTTGGGCTCCACTGGTTGAAATAATTCAATTAAATGTTTATGGTAGTATTGAAATGGAGAAGTTGATTGCCTGGCTATAGTGAGTGTATATACTTTTTTTCCTATGGGAATTTTTTTTGTTGATAGTGATAATTTTAAACAGTTTCATCTCCTGCCATATGAGGTTTAAGAACTGCCTGGAATTAGTTTCTAGATATGAATGCTTCACTAACTTAGAATATGATAAATTAAGAGTTTAAACTATTTGAGCAGTTCAGTTGCATGGGGTATACTGAAAGTAATTTTTCAACGTACCTTAATATTTAAACCTGTTGACAAGTACTGAGCATTAATTCTATAATTGTGGAAGATGCTGTTTGAATCTTGCTATTAAAACAAGTTGGACAGTAATACCTGAAACCAGTTTCAGTATTTTGTCTTTAAAAAAAGTAAATACAAAATGAATTATTGCCTAGAAATTAGGAGAGATCAGAAGAATCTGGAGTAACTGTTGTGTGCATGTACTAGACAACGAATCTTACAGTACTGATCTTCATAGATAATGATGGCAAACGGAATGTGCTATAGTTGCAAAGTTGTCGTCTATATGTTGTGAGCATCCTAGGTGTTAGTGTAGTTATGTCGCTGTTTAACATTTTTATAACTTCTCATTACTGACTGCCTCAGTGCTGCTTCTCCACACCCAGTTACTGTATTTTGGTGGCTGGGGAGAGGGTGAAGGGGGTTTGTATTAGATAGGGACAGAAAGACACAGTTAAACCAAATAATCACACAGCTTATAAGCACTTGGGAGGGAAAAACAGGAAGCATTACAAGCTTTGCCTCGTCTAGGGATGTAATAACTTCATAAATTATAGTGGTGGAATGAGTTCTTATGCCATCCTTAATACTTGCAAAACTGGATGGAAATAAAATGGTTCCTGACTTCATTCTTCTGCTGTGTGCTGTTTTATTGTATTTGAAGTCTTAACTCTCATGATGTTTATCATGTTCACTAAAAACATCAATTACGCCCCTGGGGGAAAAAAGAGCATGCTTTCCAAAAACTTATTTGAAAACTTTTTGTATTATATTAAAGTTTTCAAAGCCAATCTCAATTATGGGTTAAATAGATGAGGTAAACTGTGCTCTTAATGACTTTGTGTTCGAGTGTGCTAACTATGCATTCCAGTTTGTAATAACAAATCATCACAGATAAACCAGTTTTATACTATACAACTTTTAGTCATCTCTTGCTCCCATTCTAGTGCCACTTTTGTGGAGATTAAGGTTTATTTTGAATGAAAATGCCAAAACCAAGTCTAATCAACATGGAAGTAGAAGATGTCTCTGCAGCAGCAGTGCAAGAGGTGGATGTTTAACCACTGTACTGATGGCATTCCAAAGACCTTTGTAGTTGGAGCACTTTTCTTCTCAGGGAACCAAAATGTGATAAAACTATTACTTTTTATGTAGTTCTATAAATGTTTAGCATAAACTGATTAGTTGTGTTTAGGTGCAGACCAGCGCTGCTGGAACAGTCTTTTGTAATGTCCATATATAGCTCTTCCAAACTCTACTTTCAACTAATTTTGAGTAGTATAACAGTTCCATAGGAATTGACATGGTTCACAAACCGATCTAGTTTTGGTATATGTGATTAAATCAGAGTACATTGATTTGGACCCCTGTGGCGAGAGTTTTGTTAATAATTGCAATAGGTACGTCTGGACTTTAACTTAACATTGAAGAACACTTCATGGCAGAATTTGGCACACAAGACTTGCAGTCTAGTAATTTTTAAAAGATTAAGCAAGCATTTTCTTTAAAGCTTTTTTCTAAATTGGAAAGCTGTGTTGAAAAAGTTAAATAAGCAAATAAATGTTTTGGCCAGTAACTTCAACATCTTAGCAGTGCATCTGTCCTTTTGCATAATCAATGAAACTGATGGAGGTGAAAAATCATCTTAAATGTGCATTTTATACTAGTTCTTTCAGAGTGAAATAACAGAAGTAACTTGGAGAAAGGTAATTCATTTCTAAAATGTGTAATGTCAAAGGATTTGAGGAAACACTAGGAAATGCATAAGAATATAAATACTGTTTTATAGGTTAAATGGGTTACATTTTTCACAGATGAATATTTTTTCAGTATGCACCCCCTCAAGAGGGTTGGATTTTCTTTGCTGCATGTTTGACAGTTTATAAAACACCCAGATAAAAGCCAGAAAGTTTAAAGGTTAGAATCTCTAGCCTTGCTTTCAAACCACAGTGTGCCTTTGTTATCCATTTTGTATCATGAAACCCAATTCTAGTGCTTAGAATCGAGGGTGGAGACAAATGTAACTCTGAATTTCTTGAATTCATTTCAGCCATGATCTTAATATTCAATATTTCTTCTAAATGAGGGCATTTTTAGGGAATCAATAAATGAATCCACTGTCATAAACTTTGTACAATAAGCATTGTTTGCATCTAGTCTTTGTATTAATCACTTCCAATCAAAAAAAGGCTTTTCAACTTGTTTCAGTGTTGTATTGTGTTTAAGAACTTTGTATTGTGACCTTCCGTATCGTGAACATTTTTTGAAAAATTAAATTTTTTTTGCATTACAATTCTATGAACTGTTCTTTATTTTTTCCCTATGAGATGTTGCATTTAATGCAAAGCTGAGAAGTCTGCTTCCAGCTATCTATACCAATGTGTTAGCAAGTATATCTTCCACAGGAAAGTGTGAAGATAACAGCAGCTGGAAAAGAACACTATGCTCCTTATCAAAGCAGTTCTCATGTTCTGGGCTAGGAGACAAGCTCCTGTGTTGATTAGAATGAAGCTTCCATCTTAATTGTTGTTACAGAACCTTTTCCAAGTCTCTCGCTTTAATTTTTGCGAGCTGGGTAAATATCAAATGCAGCCTGGAATTGCACTGGGAGAGCAAGAAGGCAATGATTCTCTTCCCAGCTTGGCACATACAGCTGTCATGCAGCTACACTGCCAAAAATCATGCTGCTTGTAGTAAATCATGAATGCATTTAAAGTATTGCACATTGTGTTAGCTCAAAGATCTCATTTCTCTTGAAATGCAAGATGATACCTGGTGGCTTTCTGTAGGAACTTGAGTTTGTCTCCTTGTTTTGAAAAGAAGGGGATTAAAAAAAAAAGCATACATGCAGGTAACGTTATATATGCAAGTGCTAGCTGCTTATCTTTCAAAATAGGAACCTTCCTTGCAAGTTTTACAGAACTATGACTCTTTCTTCCCGGAAATGAAATGAAATAACTAATAAAAAATGACTTGCGATTTACCTGTTTTGAGGTGGTACTGTTAGTAAAATAAGGGAGATAATTCTTCTTAAAGCTGTTGTTCCATGCTTGTACAGATACATATATTTTATTTTCATGTCAATTTATGTAGTTCTAATGATTTATTTTTTTAACCAGTAGATTTGCATCATGCTAACAAACTTCCTTGGTATGTAGACTTTCCACCTTCAAGAATGTGACCTGAAGTTCACTCTGTAATCACTTCTGATAAGTGACTTGTTCCCTCTTCCCTTTCCACCCCAATAAATGCTGGGATTATAGAGAACAGTGTAGGAGCAACTGAAGAATTCTACTAGCAAATACATGGCTGCAAATCCTGAAAGCAGGAGGCAGTGCATGTCATCCTATGGATTGTTTATATCAAGGATTTTACAGAACTTTGAGTATTTCTGGAGATCAAGAGTTGATAACGCTCTCATGCTTTATTTGGCCTTGTTAGGTAGGTGAGTCCCTCAAATGTACAAGCAGGGTAATGCATTTCCCAGAGAGAATGCAGAGACCGTGCAGTTTATTTGCTGTCATGATAGAGTTGACAACTAATGTAGGCTGTGGCAACAGAGGAGGAATTGTAGTTAATTGATAGGAAGAAGCAAGCAGTGATACTACAGTCCTATATGCTTGTGGGATACAGCAATGTCTCAAGAATTACTGTGTCTGGAGAAGTCACCATCCTGGCATTACATAAAGAGTTTACCCAGTGCTCCATTGCTAGGACATGTAGGTGACAGGGCACTAGCAACCCGCTCTGGGGCTGGACTGGCATCTGAAAGGGTTTAGGCATTAACTCAGTCTAGAGTGTTTACTAAATGAACTGTTACATCTTTTCCTGTTGCTTCCTTATGTTCTTCCATTTATGTGAATATCTGTTCTATCTTTGTCCAACTATTAATAACTTACAATTCATTTTTTATTATTTTGTACAAGTGTGCGCTCTGCTTGGCAGGAGCTGGCTAAAAGACTTTCAGGTGGTATGGAGATGTATGCCATATGCATTTAACACTTGGAGCAGTCAAGAAGAGAGGATGAAAATTGGTCTTCCTGCAGAGAGAGGGGAAAGGGATAATTGCTCAAAGTAACAGGGGAGATGTCTGAGACCTCATTATTATGACTTAGCCCTGTGAAGCTATTGGGAAGCATTACTTGCCAGTAGACAGTTATGACAGCACGGTGCTTAACACAGTGAGGTATTAGTCTGTAGTGCTTGTGGGCATGCTGTTAAATGGGTAAATTTATTACTTGCTATTGCTTTTTTCTTCTTATAAAAATGCTATTAAGTCTACTGCTACTATTTATAAAACTTATAAAACTCTGAACAAAACTTATTTTCTTTCCTCTCCCTTATAATTGCATATCTATGTATTGCAGAACCAATACTCTTGTCAAAAGACATTGCAAAGCAACTAATGTGATTAGTATTTGAAAAGTGTGCAAGGATGAAAACTAATGAGAGGTATGTAGAAATGCCAGTCACTGCAGTCTCACTGGCAACGCAATTTGGAAATCTCTTAAGTCAGAGTTAAGGCTTAGTATATGGATAGTAAGGGAAAAAGGAGGAACATAGCTCACTACTCTTCATTGAAAACATAGTTAACCTGCAAGTAAATAGTGAATTGACTGGTTATTTTAAATCAGCCTTGTTCAGTAGCAAAACTGCATGAAATTGTGCATGAAACACTTTGGTGGTTTTTTTTCGAGTGAAGTTGCTCATTATAGCTACAGGTGTCTAACCCTTACGTATCAGCATAGGGGAGGTCCCAATCCTCTGGTCCCTGTGCTTTGGCCCTGTGGTCTGAGTGCACCATTGTTTTGGCTTTTGATGGACCTTATGCTGAGCTGATTCAGTGCAAAAGCCTGGCAAAACACTGCTTGTACTAGTTTTCTGCTGTTTTAACAAGCTGAATTTGTTTTGGTACAGTCTGTCAAGTGCCAGAGTCAGTAGAAGAACAGGACAGAGATCAGTACCTCCCCTTATGATGATTGCTTAGGGTTCTACTTTACATTTGCTTGCAAAGTAATTATCTTCGGTTGCCTCTTCTTTTTTTTCATAGTACATTATTACAACCAAATGGTCATGACTTCTTTACATGGGCTATAATATATAGCTACATATATGCGCATATGTAGGTATTGAATCCAGATCTGGTATTAAACAGGTCTAGAATACAGCAATATGCTAAATATGTTTATGCAAAATAAGGTATTAATGAAGTGAAAAGTGTAAGAATAGAAAGATTTAAAAAACCTTCAAGAGTTCATAAATAGCATGTCTTGAACTGATCTTATTGGGTAACAAATACACTTTGCTGCAATGGTTGCCTGAAAAATAAGAAGTAGGAGGGAAACAAATCAGGCTTTCAAGATGTGTAACCCATGATAATTGGGTGACTATGTGGGCTCATTAATCCCTAACACTGTCAGCTTTCCTCAGATTACCTATGTTTTATCTAGGTTAGTGCTCTGGTTATGGAGCAGTGATAGTGGTTTCTGTGCTGCTTTGAGAGTTTTCTGCTACTTAGGGATGATTCAGGTTCTCCAGCAGAGAGAATTTTAGTCTGGGTTGTTAAGGTAACCCAAAGTTGGCATCACTTTTTGTGAGGTAGACAAAGGTTAAGCAGCTATGTAAAAGCAACAGAGCTACTCCTGTAGTGGAGATGGAAAACTGAAGAGAGGAAAAAAACTAGGTCAGGAGTTAGTCCAACTGTTGTAGAGCAAGCCTTTTTCACTCCTGAATTAGTTCCTCAATCTGGTTGATGAGAGATACTGCTAGTTTTTCTTCAAAGTAGTCTGTCTCATTTTAGAAAACACATGAAGTAATTTGAGGGCTGTGCATGGACTGATTCTGTAAGGTGCTGAGTTTTTGAGTAACTGCTTAGTGAATGTGCTTGACTCCCACCCAAAGCCAGTGGGGGTTCAGGATATTCATACCATTCCAAATAACCCTTTTTATTCTTAAAGATGTCTTGGTAAAAGGAGCTTGTAAAACAATGATTTGTTTTCTTTCTGTTCTGTGGATATAAATTATAACACATGCATGAAAAGGAAGTGGATAACACTTTTCTGTTTTAAAAAATGGTTAGAAACAAGCAACAATGTCAAAGGCAAGGACATATGAATCTTATTTGATTTAAAACTGTTTTTATGCCAAGTGTGTGTGGTTTTGCTAGCTTGAGAAATAAATCCATTGGATGGTCTTAACTGATAACATATTCTTTCTTGCATTGGTTGAGAGAAAAATAATAAACTTTAGGTACAGGTTTTAAATTTACTGAGTCTTGCTTTTAGCTATAGCTGCCTGTTTTTCTGGATTTAATAATGCTATCAGTTTATAAAGAGGGATTGGTTTTCATTGCCATAGATTTATACAGATCCACCAAGAGTATAAACAAAGCCTCATATTCCATAGCAAAGGAGTCTGAAATTCTACATAAAGTTTTTAGTGGCAGTAGGCTACAGTACATAGTCACATTATTTATTATGTTAAAATGGAGGCTTTTAATAAGTTAAGCTTACAAATAAAGATTAATAGTCAATAGAGTAGTACTTCTGATACTTTGATGAAAAGCTCTGTGTGTTTTATGCTGCCCTGCACTTAGTTCTTAATATATCAGAGATGTTTGTGCTGGCAATGTGCAACTGTCAGTGAGAAGCAGAAGTAGTGGGCAGATGGGAAAGTGGAATATGCACATGAGCTGAATGTTCTTGAGTCAGCAGTGAAGTAGCAAATAGTGCATGACAAGCTGTCTTTTAAGACTTCAGGTTTAATCAGTTCAGATCTCTGTCACTTGCTTCCCTTGGTCTATTGCTCCAGGACCTTGCAGACTCAAGAAAACAACTGGAGCAGAGGACAAGTCAAGGTTTAGGGATTTTTCTTCCCTGAAGAAAGCTGCTCTTTGGGTTTTTTTAAAGGAAAATAACAGAGCCATGCTGCAGAAGTCTAGTATGGTTAATAAGGCTTTGAACTCCATTAAGTTGCAATCTTTCTTGCATTTTTCAGAAGTTTCTTTAAGGGTGGCCTGTGTGCCAGTGGATTTCATCTCTGCCTTTTCTCATTAACAGCCTACCTTAAGTGAGTTTTAATCATAGTAATAATTGCATAGGGCAAAGGAGTCCCCTACAGCTGCTGGATGATAGTGAAAGTTACCTTCCTTATATCTAGGTAAACATTCCTTTGGTTTTCTGTATTGAGGGCAGGGAGATGCTAAATCACTGTGGCTGCTGCCTACCCCTTAGAGTCCAGCTGTTGATAAAATTACAGCCTGGTATGTAGGAGAATTCATGCTTGTGCTGGCATGAGAAAAAGAGCTGGGAGGGACACAACAGGGCTGATTATTTCAGTGGCTTTGCCAGTTTTGATTCTTCATAGATAGAAATGTGACATAAATAGTGGCCATATCCAAGTGTAGAACATGGATAAGAAACACACAGATTAGGAGGCAAACTCAGTAATTCCCTAGAGGCTGTCCCTGCTATATGTTGAAGGAACTAGGCTGGTAAAAAGAGTATTAGGAAAAAAAAGTACCATTTGGAAGGGAAAGCTTTGGTTTTAGGTCTGAGTCTCTCCAAATGTCAGCATTTCTGTTTGCATCCTTAGCATGCATTTAGCCAACAGCTGTATTTCTGCCATCTTCACAAGGTTAAGCCAGTGGCTTCTTTGATAGTTGTGTAAGTCCATAGGTCAGTGGGATGGGAGTAGCATTTACCTTAATTATTAGTCAAAGTAATATGCTAAAAAATCAGAGCACTCTTTTAGTGTAAGCTGAACATACTGATATTGAATCAGATTGCCAGTGAAGCATGGGAAATGCATCCTGTGCAGCTAGGGACCTGACACATTTGGATATGCCAAGTAATGTCTTTGCCTTTCCTTCGCAAAACAATACATGTTCTGAGAACATCTCCAGTTGAGAGAGAGAATATATGCTGAGGAACACTAACAAAAGGATTGCAGTCATTTGTGAACAGTTACACAAATGTATAAGGTATGTGTGTATGATTATTAAAGATTCAAAAATTAAACTACTAGGTAAGTGTTCAGAAATAATCAGCTGTATCCAGAAAACTAATCCAAGCATTTGTAGAGAGTATTTACCTTGTGCTCTTGATCCTTAGTATTTTGGGTTGAATTTGTTTTATTTTTTAAATCTCCTATTTAAATGACAGTTTATTTCTGCTTTTCCATGCTCCAAGACCCCTGTGTAAGGCATTCATACTGTAAAATTTCTCTTCTATCCATGCTTCATGCACCTTCAGGCGTATTTTACTCTTCATCTCCCCCTGCCGGCGTTATTGCATGACTAAATGGGTACTGTTACATGATTTCAGGTATGGACAATTTATTTGAAAAGATGGGTTTAAAAATATTTTAATGAATGAAATAAAAATCACAATTTCAGCTCTCTGAGGTTTGACTGTAAACACACCTCGATTTCCAGTCACTGCAGTACGGAGCAAAGCCCTGGAAACCACGAATGGAACTCTTATGGGGGACAGCAGTACCAGTTCATCTTCACGCTGCCAGTTAGCCACTGTGTGCAAAGCAAACGCACTATCTAAACAGAAAAAAACTAAGCCACTTCCTTAATTTATGTATTTGCGTGGCAAAATGTGCATTTTCAGGGGTTTTTTTGCTGCCATGGTTTCTTTGCCCAGTTTTGATGCTAATCAGTCCAAGCTGAGAAGTAAACAGTGATATTACAATGGATGTTAAGCTCTATTAGAAAAGCTGTATTAAATGGGAAAATTCTTAACAAATAGGAAAAGTCCTTTTCTATTGAGAAACAGATACCATTACTTAGTTCTGGAGGGACTAAAAATTATGTTTATTTTCTCCCCACTTCAAATCCATGTTAGAATAGTTACCTGGGAGCATGCTCTGCTCACCTAATTTCCCTTTTGCTGGTACCTCTCTCTACATGGGGCAGTATAGTCACTACATCACTTAGGCTGTGTCACTAGTTTGGAATGTACTTTTCTTTCCAATTGTCAAGTCGTTTCTCTTCTTTAATCTTGTCCTGAATATCTGTTGTTTTCTTCATGTGTCTTGAGAGGCTCTGCTAGGAAGAGGGTTTTTCTCTTCATTTCTTTTGAGTAAGTGGGGAAATAAAACACTTGTTATTTTGAAACTGTGGATAAGATCTGAGTAAATTCCTAAGGCACTGTGTATTGTCTTCTGGTGTATTCTGTGAATGTGCAGCATAACATACTTTACATGATTTTCAAACGTAATTGAATAAATAGTTTCATTATGTAGAATGGATGAGATTTAAAAATCAAAAGTATAACTTGCCGATTGCCAGTATTTAAATGTCTAACAATATTTTCCATTACCAATAATCTGGCAAAACATTGTGTCTAATGGTTTATGCCAGCTAAGAAATAGACAGTGGGTTGGGGTGTTGCTCTGCTATTTTGCTTTTTACAATGAATCACAATTGTTTCCTCTTCCTTCATTTCTGTGTTTTGAGAAATTGATTTGATTCATTGCTTCCAGCTCAGGTTCTTTCCTAACTGACTCCTCACCCTCTGGTTTTCTCCTGGGGTTATACCACAATCCCTGCCTCTGTGGGCTGCTTTGTCCAGTCCTTTCACTGAGTCTGGATGCATTTTCTCTCTTGAGGTTGCAGCCACTGTACAGCTCAAGGCATCTATGTACAATCATCCTTTATTTAAATCTCCCTGCATACATAATTGAGGCTATATAGCAGCCTTTCTGGGGGCTTTGTTTCAGATGAGGGTTTCTGTTCCATGAAAGGGATGTGTAATTACTCACCTCCATGAGGAGGGTGACTGTTCCTGTGTGCCAGCTTCAGTGACATTTTTGGCTAGCTGTTCACAGAAATGTTTCTCTGTGATCATGCCACCAGGTATCCCCAGACTAGTCACTAGAGGTCAACATCATCATCTCCTAATAGAGCACTAACTACCACGCAATTAAAGGACTGTCTATTGCTTGTAGCAGTTCATTTCTCTAAATGCTTTAAATGTTCATGATGGTGTGTTACCGATCTTGCCACAGTCCAAGGTTAGGAGGACAGATGTAAGAGGAGAATTAGTATACTCTTTCTCACAGTAGGGGCTTTTTAAAGGTACCAGGAGCAAGAAAAAAATAAATCTGAAGGCCTTTGCCTTTCTGTGCATGAGGTTGCTTATGGCAAGTGCCTTGGGGAACAGTGGCAAAGCCAACACGGTAGAGCAATAAAGAAAACTTTACTGGAGCCATTGCTGTGTCAGAGTTGTGGGTCTTCCAGCTAATGTGTGTGTAGCCAGGGAT
Source organism: Strix aluco (assembly GCF_031877795.1). Taxonomy (NCBI): domain Eukaryota; kingdom Metazoa; phylum Chordata; class Aves; order Strigiformes; family Strigidae; genus Strix; species Strix aluco. The sequence continues at coordinate 18,072,084 of NC_133938.1, forward strand.
TCCTTTCAGCACAACATGCACTTCATCAGCATCATAACTCTTGGGGATCCCTAGGATTTTCCAGATGCAGAAGTGTTATCTCCTACTTGGAGATGCTTTTTACTTGGACAACCCTACAGTGTATCTGAAATCTCTAACAAACTGTTCCATAACTGGATGGAAGTGAAGAAAATTGAAACCAGGAAGGAAGCGCCTAACACTGCATCATTTCATAAGCAGCTGAAGGAACGATGCCTGGCCTACAGATCAGTGTCCCTGAAGATTTACTCATAGTTGGGGTATTTAAAAGTGACCTCCCTCTTGCAGATTTTCTGGTGTGCTGACTTAATCTTGCAGGCTTTCTCTTGGCTGGAACATTTTCAAGATCTTCTTCCCCTAGGTAGCCAGTTGCCCGTTTTCATGCAACTTGAAGGAACTCGGTTTATCTGAGACATCTATTCTTCTGTTAAATTTGTTTGAAATCAACCCACACATTCAGTATTTATTAGAGGGATGACAGACTGCATCATTACTTTAATATTTATTCCTTACCTAATTTCCTGTGGGAATATGACGTAAATAGTCTTCATCCTAAGAAATCTGCAGAAACTATATTTGTTACTACGAATGCATTATCCTCTGGGCTAAGTCATCCACTCTCCATTTAATGAACTTTGAAAGAGGTGAAGAAAACAACACTTTTAGGGAGAGCATGGATCAGAGTTTCAAGTGTGCATCTATATATACCAAATCTTTTAGCGTATAACTTTATCTGCTAGGTCTAAGAGAAGCACTGAGGATGAGGCAGAGGAAGGGAAGATGGATCTATCCGAAGGCACAGATTAAGATTGCCTTGGGTGATCCTGGGTGTAATTATCAAGGCTTTAACTAGTCAGGATTTTCATTGTTGCTTCTGTTGACAAGTTGCTCATAATTTCCTATTTTTTCATAAAAACATAGTGTTCATTTGAAATGTATACAACCTGAGCCAGTAATATCTTTTTATTTGTTAGACTGGAAGGAAAAAGAACAGAAACAGTACGTTTAAAACTCTTCCTCCCCCCCCCCGCCCCGTAGGAGTTGTCTTTTCATTTGCTGTCAAGAGACTTGCCAGGAGAGGGAATGCAGGCTGCCCTCCTTTCTGGCTGGGCTGCTGTGCATTGCTGTCTCCTTTTTAGCTAATGCAGCTTGACTGCTGCTGGGCTGTAAGCTAGGCCCAGGGGCTGCGCCAGGCAGCTCTCCCACCTCATCTGGACTAGCTCAGGATCTCTGCACAGTGGTGCCTTGTGTGGGCGAGTCATACTGTGATGCAGAGACTAAAGATGCTGTGGAGGTAATAGCAAAATATAGGTGCAGGGTGAAAAAGTTCTGTTCCTTTTTTCTGTGCAGAGCTAGCACATCTCCTTTTGGTAGACTGCTGTATGTGTTCCCAATGTAAGTCTGGAGGGGGACTATCTATCTGGCATACAGTGCTGTTGTCAGGGCTAAGCAGAAATTCCATGAATAGTGTGAGCTGGCATGAACTGATGGTACTGCTGAGGAGATGGCTCTGCTGCCCTCTCCTCCCTCCTTCCCTCCCTGTGTGTGCAAACGTTTCTGCAGCTGTGCAGACAATGTCCACATGGGTAAGCTAAACAGGCCTGGGGCAGAGGCCCAAGCACCAGCATGCTCTCTATTCATACTGCAAATTGTGGTATAGTCTATGGCACAGCTCTGGGCAAGTCAGCACCCTTCCCAGCAATACTCTGGGTGGCACAGGCCAGCGACTGCTTCCAGCTGGCAGTCCGGATGTAGCCCTGTTGGTGGCAATAAGGGAATTTAGCTGTATGGACACAGGCTGTTCTTTGCAATAAGTAGATGCAGAAAGTAACTATAATATCATTGTTCTTTAAACCTTGATAAACTGTCTACTTGCATCCTTGGACGCATATGTAGGGTTTTCATATTTCTGCCTCTCTGCTGGACCAAAAATAAATGAGTAACAGAAATATGAGAGCATTTGAAAACCTGTTTCATGAAATACTATACCTGTTTTTTATGTTCCATCCAAGAATCTTTGTATATGGTGGAAAGACTACCTGAAATTGGAATACAAATACTGAACAGCAACCATGGTGTCATCTGGGTTTGACACCTGATGTCTTATTAGAAGTTGCTGTCTTTACTCACTAATAGGCAGTGTCAGGACCTGAGCTGTGCTTGATCAATCTGGGAAGCAAACACTTCCAGGGTTGAAACTATACTAGATTTTGCACCTCTAAGAGTCAACTTATTTAAAAGTAAGATTTCCTCCTGCCTGTTGGAGCAGAGGTTCCCTGAAAGAAGAGAGCAGAAGGCTCTACTGGGTGGACTGCTTTCATTATAACCAGAGGCCACACTTTTGCACATGCTGTGTGGCACTTCCCTTTGAAACTGTTCTTAACCACTGCTTCAGAGCAGGTTCTAGTCAGCAGAACTGGTTTCTTAACCTGAATGGACAGGTTTCCTATTGCTTTGAACCCCAAAATGCACTGCTCTCCTTTCCCCTCAGAACTGCCCAGTTCACCTGTTTCTATGTAATTATCATCTTTTTAGCTAGTCATTCCAATGTTATTGCTAGACGGAAGCAGGGACATAGAGCTCTTAGCCTCTCCATTAGCATTGCATTCAAGCTAAAAGTATATATGGTTTCATATGATAAAATCATGGAGATGTTATATTTTATGCTGAGAATTCTGTACTGCTTTGTTTCAGGGTTTGCTCTTGACATACAGGCTTCCTGTTAGCCTAACAAAGGTCTTCTAACATGTCTGTTTTCTTCATTCTTCTTTTCACAAACTAAAATAGCCTAGTGGTGCAGACTGTCAGCATTACCTTTGTTCCCTCTTTATACTTGTATTTTACACAATAATCTCCGGGAAACAATCCTATTCCTGGAAATTCATCACATTCCACACAGTTGTGTGGCCTCACTGATGGTGTTCTTCAGCTGCTTCAAGTGATTCAGTGGAACTTCCATTTGTGTTTGGGATTCCTGGAAGGTTTGTCATATACAGTGCTCTAAAAATGCAATACAACACATGAAGCCAAGCATAGAAAAATGCACAGTTCAGTCTCTTAAATTATTATTAGCCATCTTAAAGGGGAGGTTGTCTATTCCATAGTCTGAGTCTTAAAGGTCTCAAGTGTAAGTGTATAATCTTTAGCCTTTTGCTGAACGAAGAGTCATTGCACCATATACAGTCCAACCAACAGCTAGACCAAAACAGCTTGCATGGATGTTTCATCCCTTTACATTTGTGTGGTAGTAAACAATCTTGTCTCATCTTGGGTGCATGCAGGCTTGTTTTAGTATGTAAGCATATGTGTATGTATATGCAAATACACACAGCCTTAATTCTAAATACTTTAGTGTGGTAGTTGTTCATATAGATAGCAACTTCTGGCAATTCAGCCTGGACTGCTTGGACAACTCTGCAAATCATATCCACCAGAAACACCTACAGCTGAGAGAGGGAAGAACGAAGCCCTTGGACTATGATCTTTCAACTGTGTGAATGGCTCACAGCCAGAGTTTGGAGGATATCAAAGCACTTCTAGAAGTAACAACAAAGAGACTTTTACATGTGGAGTCACTGGCCTGGCTGAATTGGGTATAATCCCAGCGGAGAGCCAACTGTTGACAACATAGGAAAGCGGAAAGTAAAAATGAAAGTGTCAGGTGCACGCTGTGTGTATGATGTCTGAATAGTTGGACTTGCAATTAGTGTAGGCCACAGATTGCTGTTGTTTATGCCCTCTCACCACAAAAGGCCGTTCTGAACAGTCTTCACAAACACTGCTTGCTCTCCTGTGAGGTTACTGGCTTCAGAGGCTATGCCCACCACGGCCTTTGTGCCAAAGGAGTCCTGGAGCAGTGAAGTACATTGTCCTTTGGTTGTTCCCCTGATGAAGCAGATGAAGTAGCCAGAGTTGAAATCATAAACTATCCCTAAGTTTTTTGGTGGTGTTCTTTTATTTCAATAGTTGGATTCAAATCTATTCCTAGTGAAGTCCAAGGCTCAAATATATGATTGAAAAACAATGGAGGAAAAAACCCCTTTTAACTGCATGTGTTGAAATGGGAGCAAGTCTGAACATAGCAGGCATAATTGCAGCGGGGTCAGATGCATTCCACATAAGCGACTGTCGGCTGATGAATAAGCGTGAAGCACAGTGCAGGACGTATGCCGACTGCCGCTGTCGGAAGTAGTGTTGGCCTGGACTTGTGTTGTGTATAAACAGCAAAATGTGTATCCATTCATCCTCTTGTGGGCCTAGTCTAATGATGTGGGAAAATGTTGGGAGTGGTCTTCTGCCATTCCACTAGTGATTTAAAGAATCACACTGGTACCAAACTAGAATGACGATGTGGAGATTATCATTCTGTTGTACCTCCACTGATGGCAGCAGTATGGCCTATGAACTGCACTGCCACACTGGGCACGAAAACTTACACCAGAATATACTTTTACTGCTGAATAGCTCAGTGATGCTTAGCACTATAAATCCAAAAATATGATTACTTTTATCTGACTGGACTCTTCTGTGTTAGGAATCCCATGACTCTTAAAGCTACTGACCTCGTACAGAAGCCACCAAACAACACCTTTTGCTCCTTACCAGCTATGTGTATCAGATAAACCCCTTTGCAGGTAAATTCCTGACTAGCTCATCCCCAGTCCCCTAAAACTGCCTCCCTCCTGCCAGGCACCATATTTCAGAGAGTCATTTAGAAGTGTGGTTCTGTTTAGATGTGTTGATCTGTTCCAGCAATTAACACAAAACATTGTTTATTTTAAGTTTAGGCAGCCAAGACTGCTGTTATATTTTAGTGCTTTCTAATTTCAAGAAGCTATTCTAATCCTGACCCTTTCCCAGCTAACAAGCATACCATATGTCTGATTACTCAGGTTCCCATGCAAAATAGGAAATTAAAAATTCCAGATGATTAACAAATATTTCTTTTTGAGATGACTGTCTTAAAATACCATAAAAAATTTAGGGACCTGTTTCTCAAACATTTGCTTTATCATTTAGATGTGTAAAAGGATATTTTCATTAAGAATGTGCTCTTTGTGTTTTTAAATTATGATTTATTAATGCAGGTTTGCTAGCAGTAAAAGATCTACAAACAACTGCTTAAAGTCAGTGGACAAAAAGGTGGGTAATTCAGTGGTGGAATTTCATGGCAGAAGGGAACTAGAGAACAACATTCCAAGCCGAGGTCTAATGACAGTGAAATACTTGAATCCTCCTTGAAACATCCAAGCTCAAAGCATGACGCAAAGTGGACCACCACGGACAGTCTGTTATCTCTTAGCAGGATGTCAGCTGGGGGAACATGCCATGTAACTAGTGACTCGGTCCAATACAGCATCAGAGCCAAGGTACCGGTCAAGATAGGTCACTGCTCTAGCAGGTAGAGATTTCCCTAGAAGTAGAGCTGCTTTGTACTAATTTATAGGTTCTGCGCATAAATTTGGTTACAAACAGACTGACTCTGTGAGCATATCACAGTCTGGCTCGTATGAGGGGCAGAAAGCTGTTGCAAAAACCAGGTATGAGAGAACACCAAACACTTGAATTAAGCCATCTCTCTGTGAGTGCTTGAATGAGGGCATGAGATGGTGCCCATGTAGAAAAAAGCATGTACGCGTGTCAGACCAGCTGCAGCATTTCACTAGAGAACATCAGAGGGGGCAAAGAGTTGAGGGAGAAGGCTGGGAGGCAGGACTTGGGTGGGACAGCCTCAGCTACCCCCTAAGGATGTCAAGCCTGGTGATTGGCTCTTGTCCTCCCCCAGAAGTGTTGGTCCTTGCTACCACTTATTTATTCAATCACACCCCTGAAGGTGCGTTGGTAGTAATAAAAGCCCCTGTTATTCTGAAAGTAGCATTTAGTAATTACAAAGTGCTTGTTCTGAGCTCTGGCTGCTGGGCTCCATCCCTTCTGCCTCATGTGAGCTACCCCCACTCATTGCATCACATCTAAAATTAGATAAAATGCTGTATGCCGTGAAGCACACGGCTCAGTGGCTCAGAGCTGTGATAGCCATGCCAAGTGTAGCTGTGTAGCTCCCCAGTTAGGAAGATGTTTTCAGATGGATTACTGAAGAAAACCTGATGATGATCAGAAGTGTAACAGAGGTAAAGCATCATTCAAATCCAGGAGCTCTGGTTCAGCCAAAGGTCAGAAAATGGGACTTAGTTCTATTTCTTTTGGCATGTCATTAGCTCTCCATTTTCTCAACAATATGAGGTAAGTGGGGACAGCTGTCAATAGCTTCTCTACAGAGAACTAGTTGGGCCAAATTCTTCCCTGATGTAAATGAACTCCTTTCATTGTAATCATACCAGTGATGAATGTGGCTCCTCTTTACTTAGAAACAACAAAAGAGCTCACAAGATTAAACATCCTTTCAGTGTTTTCCTTCTGATTAAAGCAGGTTTTAGTACACAGAAAATGCTGCAGGCTTAAGAAATGATAGCATATTCTTCACCTTGCTCTGAAGCTTTAAGTCTCCTGCCCAGAGTCGGCCCATAGCATCCATGCAATTTATTTTGAAAGTTTGTATTTCCAGTGTGCTGCAATTATTTACACATCTGGTGCACTTAAAATTCATATTTCAAAAACACTAATCTGGGGGGAAAGGGGTTAAAATGTAAAACTAGGGAAAAGCAAACTAAGGGAAAAGATAAACTTTGACAGAAACTTCAAGCAGCTAAGAAGCGCTAGAACTGTCAAATCACGCGTTTTGGATTTGAGCTGAATCAAGTCATAGAAGCAGTTTTTCAGTACTTTGTCTGAAAGCAATTTAGCTTTTCTGTGTTAGCAGATTATGCAGTTTTCAACAGTTGTTAGAGAGATGACTGATGAAAAGCATTCTCATTGTGGGTGTGTTTCCAAGTATAGACAAAGCCCTTGCACTCAAACCCCTGTTTTCTTGCACTGATCTCTCCTAAAGCTGAGAGGGGATGTGGTCTGTCAAGCTTTGCACAGCACCATCCCTTCAGCTTCAGGGTTGCTCTTGGGACTCCAGACTTTTGGGTATGGGATGGCTTTGAGTTTTTTCAGGATGCTTCCTCAAATTATCAAGGGATTGGAGAGAAAAAGAAACAAGCAAAAACCCTGAGCAGGAATCAGTAGAAGGTGGGGGGTGTATCCTGGTAGGTGCTATGCTGGTGCTCAGCAAGTAGTTCAGGATTGGGCATCCTGAACCTGGATCACACTCAGGAATTGGCCCATGGGTACATGAACGGAGGATAACTGTCACGTAAGCACTGACGGTGAGACCTGTCCCTACATCCAACTGTGTTTGGAGGCTGGTCTGTGGTAGTTTTAACTCAGGTGCAAACCAGCATTGCTCTTGGTTCTGTTGTAGTGTGAGTACTGCAAGGTAGCACTCAGTAGTGACAGCAACACTTCTGGAATTTGGAATTATGAATGACAGAATAGCACAGTCAACAGTAAAGGCAAATGCACGCTTTGCAGTAATGGTGTTTCTTAGGTGACCCGTCCCACATTCCTCTGGAGTCAATGAAAAGCAAAGAGGCAACCTGAAATCAGAGGATGTGAAAAACTTGCAGTCATACAGATGGTTGAATCCTGTTTCTGTTGCATATCATTTTGGTAGAAACAATACTTTTAGTAAAATAAATACTCCCAGATTGCTTCAGATTTCACCTGCCTAGATGGTCTTAAAGAAAATAATGCAGGAATTCACAAATAAATTACAGTTTTCTGCAGGCAGCAAAATCTTTCCAGTGGAGCAAAGGTATCTGGAGCCCCAATTGTGTGTTTGATATCAGACGTGAATTTTTGGGTCTTCTTCCACCAGAAGTTCACATGCCAGAACCGCATTAAGCCTCCATCCCCAAACCCATCAGCTATAATTATCCATGGACCATGTTTTCTATTGCAGTATCGCTGACCTTGCCTGTAATTATTCTTCACAGGGGAAGCTTAGCTCAGTCCTCCAAGTACTGCAGCAACTCTGAACAAAAATAACCCAAAAGTCCACAACAGGAAACGTTAACAATGGCAGGATTACTGGCCACTGTGTCACCGTAAAATAAACGAGCAACTGGGAGTTCCGGGAAAAGCAGCACCATGATTAGGTAACGGGAGGGACTGGCTTATGAGAAAAGATTAAATGAGCTAAGTGATGACGAAAGGGTGAACAGAACAACTGCCTGCAAATGTTTGAAAGAAGAAACCATCCAGGACAGGGAGGGATTCTCTAAGCTGCTGCCAGGAGTTAAGAGTAATGGAAAGAAACCAATAAAAAGAAAATGAATGCAGCAGTCACCATAAGTGTTTCTTTAGTTCAGAAAAGAAACCCAGTGCTTTTGTCCATATGGAAACCTTGCTCATTTGTCCTGTTTTATTCCTCAGCCATATCCCACAAAGCATGGGGCTAACGCTTAAAATTACGTAATGGTGCAATATTGCTGAAATCTTTTAGGCTGGCGGCTCTGAAGGCCTGTGAAGGAGCTATGCCAGCAACCTCTTCCAGCTCCTGCCAGATTCAGGCCCTCATTTCTTGAGGTGCCTCAGAAAGCCTTGAGGCTTCAGCTGAAGAAAGCAGCTCTGCAGAGTGAAGCACTTAAGCCAACACTTCAGTCAAACGATGAGCTGAACTCCCACAGCTATAAACCACATCAGTGGGTGCCAAATGAGGAACCTGAGGAGTCTGCCCTCAGCAGTCCCTGAAGCTGATGGGTCAGAAAGTACACCGATTACCCACAGCTATCCTTCAGTCCACATCCCAATCCAGAATGTTTTTGCAGTAAAACAGCTGTGATGCCTTACGTTGTATTTGTTTCCATTAACTCCCCCCCCCCCAGTGGGCTTATATATTTGTGTTTCTTTGTGTTTGTATCTCTACTGTCCCCAAGGGGATACACACGCTATCCCTAAGGTTAGGGGCAAGTCACCAGAGGGCAAGTATCTCCCTCTGATGCAGAATTTGTCCCATCTCTTCGTTCTGCCAGAGATTGAAATCTTTCTTGGAAGTGTTGGACGAAAAGTCCCTTCAAATGTGTGGTTTCTTTCAGCAGCAGTTTTCAGTCTGCGCTTTTTGAACTGCTGGGCCAGAAGTTTGTGTTTCCAATTGTCACTCTTTGAGAGGCTTTTCTATTGTTAATGCACTCCCAGGCGCTTTCCAGCCTGGTCTCTTTACAGCCTTTCCAGGGCGCTGCGCGCCGAGGTCGAGGTCTCTCCGTGGCAGTTTCTGCGGTCAGCCCCCCGCCGCGGCGCGGGGACGGCCACTCGCGGCTCCCCTCCGCCCCGATCGCTGCCCGCCGCACCGACTGGCGCTGATGCCGCCGTTGTTCAGGCGGCCCCCGCCTCGCAGTTCTGCCTGACGGCCCCCCCGCGGGCCGCGGCTGCCGGTTACCGTTAGCGGCCTGCCGGGCGGGGGGGCGGGGGCGGGCGGAGCGCGGCTGTCTCTCTCGCCCGCTCGGAGCGCCGCCGCCAGCGGGGGCTGCCCGCCCCGGCCCCACCGGCGCCCCCCCGGCCGCCGCCGCCTGCGTCAGACCGGAGACGTGGCCCCGCGGCGGCGGGGGGGCGGAGCGACGGCGGGCGGAGCGCGGCTGCAGGCGGCCCCGCCCCGCCCCGCCCGGCGCGGCCCGGCCCGGCCCGGCCCTGCCCGCCGCGCTCAGCCCCGCACAGCACCGCGGCATGATCGCGCTCCCGCCCGGCCGCCGCCGCCCGTGACCCCGCGACCCCCGCCCGGACGCGCACCAGGTAGGTGCTGCCGCGCCCGGGCCGCCCCTCCCCGGGCCCGCCGCTGCCCGCGCCGCGGTCGGGGCATCACCGCGGGGAGGGGGCTCCGGGGGGGCCGCGCGGGGACGGAGCCGCCGCGGGGCCCGGCGCCGCGCCCCCGCGGAGGGGAGAGACCCGGCCCGGCCCGGCCCGGCCCGCTGGCGGCATCGGCGGTGCCGCCCCCGTCCCTGGGCAGCGCCGGGGGAGCCAAACTTTATCCGGGATCGCCGCCGTCTGCTCCCCCGCGGAGGGGCGCGGGAAGCGGCTGCGGGAGTCCCCCCCCCCCGCCCCATCCCACCTCACCCCATCCCCTGCCGCGCTGGGCGCTCCCCCCCCCCGCCCTCCCCGGTGCCGGGCCGCGGCGCTCGGGCGGCCCCGAGGGTACCCCGCGGGGCGGCGGCCCGGAGCCAAGCGGGGCTTCCCAGGAGCGAGGTCGGCGGGGAGCGGGGGGAGGCGGAACAGTCACCGCAGTCACCGTGGAGACGGGCGGCTCGAGGGAAGCCCTTGGCGGTGTTTTCCCCGAAAAAAGGGACCCCAAACCGACCCGCATGACGGGGAGGCGGCGGTTCAGCCGCGCTCCCACCGCGCCCGCCGGCGGGCAGAGAGGGTGCGGGGAGCGCGGAGCCTCCGCGGGGCTGCGCGGCGCCTCCGGCCCCAGCGGGTCCTGGCGGGTCCCTACCGCCGGGTCGCGGGGGGAGCGCAGCCCCACCGGAGGCGTTGATGGCTCTGTTTTCGAAGAGATTTAAAAAAACCGAAACCAAACCAAAAAACCCCAATCCTGATTTGAAATCGGTTTAAAACCAGCTCTGCCTTGTCGCAGTGTGATGGGCGGTTTTGTTCATTATTCACGAAATGCAGTTTGTCCAGTTCACTGGAAAGAGTTGACCAAGCAAAATGAGAGGCTTATGAAAGACTGCTGAATGTATCGTACTAGAATTCGATTAGGATGAAAATGTTTAAAAGTCAGGAATTCTATTGCACAGTTAAGTATGTGAGTTATGGCTTGCCTTTTAAAAATTTTTTACTTTTGGAATAAGTACTTCCTGTGAGGAAAGACTCAGTATTATGAACTGCACTGTTTGAAGACACACATGTACATGTTTGCTCCCATAGAGCACTGTAGACTTAATGATGCTGTAAAAAACTGGACAGGCAGAAAGGTGCTTTGCAAGATAGTGGAGAAAAAGATGGCAACGCTGGAAATAAATAATAAACCAAAAATATCTCCCTTCCTAATTCAACCAAGTAGCAGATTTCCCCTCCCCCCGCTGTATTAGACCTGCTTTTACTTTTCTTTTTGGCACTATGCAAGCAGTCAGGAGGGTAGCACTCACTCCCCTGGGCTCACTCTCCTGGAAATGCCTGTTTGCCCCTGTGGTGGTGCAGATCAGCACCAAGAGTTGGGCTGAGCACAGTTCCGAGCTGATCCTTAATTTTAACCTGGCCTTGGATTCCCGCTGTCTCACAAGTGCCTGTGCCCAGGGGCTGCCAGCGAGGCACAGCAGCCTGGTGCTGAGCACCTGTGGTTTCTGAATCATTTCCTTTTCCAGTTGCATTCTGAATTTGCTAAATGTGTGGCAGCCGTGATGCTGTTTTCTTCCAGTCTCAATACTAACAGGCCCCACCAGAGGTTTTACTGTAATATAACTTTCTGTGAGGTTTTTGTTATTGTTTACTCTTGTAAGCAGTTTTAGAAAGAAACTTTCTGATGGAAAGCCTAAAAATCTAGCTACTTTGTATGCCCGGTGTTGAGAAAAGCCAGTACTGGTTGTCAGTGAAGAACAAAATCAGAAACTGCTGAATTCTTCACACAAGTTCTTTGGCTCAGAGCTTGGTGCTATCTTGCAATCAGTTCCTGTACCAGTTCAAGTTGATTTCCTGAGGCAGCCGCATCCCACCTCAGTATCTGTCTTTTGAGGCCCACAATAAGGGGCTCTGACTGGGAGGGGGGCAGCATCCGGGCTGGGCAATAGAGAGGGTTAAACAATATTCAGGTGGCCTTAGCACCAGAGTGAGGACACAGTAAGACCCAACATAATGAATTGGGTCAGAGTGCTGGGAGGAGCAGTTCCCCTGATTGTCCATTGACCTCTGTTGCAACTGGTTGAAGTGGCCCGTATTCACCACCAGAAAGGCACTTCCCAGCCCAAGCCTTTTTGAATGCTGCGGGAAGTAAAAAAAAAATTTCAATTATTGTCCAAACAATTCACAATAACAGGAGCTAGAGTTTAATTTTACATGATTTTTCCCTCTTTGAGAAAATTTAGTGAAAATATACTCTCTGCATTGTCACAGAGCTGTGAAGGGCAGGGGAGGGGCTATATATTAAAGAAAACCCTGAAAGTGAAACAATTTACCTCAGAAAAAACAAAAAGAGAACCCCAAAACGCTTCTCTTAAAACCTTACTTAGTAAAGCAAAGAAGCCATTCTCCTTCCAGAATGATTTGACAGAAGAATGTTAACAAGTGTTGGATTTCACATGCTCAACATACTGGAAACTTTACTCTCTTCTTCATCCTTTAGCTGTTTGCCCAGGAATCTTGTGCGACAAAACTCTGATGCAATTTCAAGCTATAGTGCAATGACTTTTGTTGGGGTTTGTGTTTCGAAGATCTCTTTCCCTTCTAGGAAGATACTAGGTTTGATTCACCTTCTTGGGCGTGTGTGACTATGCCATTTGCTCCATTGCTTTCACTCATAACACAAGAGAGGCATCACTGTCTTCCCATCCCCAGGCAGGCAAAGCGTCTTAGACCCGTCTTTAAACCTGATAGACCCTGGATCAGCTTTCCTGCACTGTATTCATTTTACATTTTAGTGCCTGACACACACAGCTAATCAGACACACCATAAACTTTACAACTGTATCATCCAGAGAGTCGTAGGCTTGGACCAGGATGATTTTTTTTGGCATTTGTCCCAGTACGGAGGTTGTGTCCGGTCTGTTTCTATCTCCCATAGAGCACTGATAAACAATCTAGTGTTTGATCAGGTCAGATTTTTAAAAGGTAGGATAGTGCTGTGTATGTGCTTTGCACATTTTCCATTTGTTTGGGAGAATTCTGCATTAAGATACAGTGCATGTTTTTTCTTGGTTTTAAAAGTAAAACAAAGGCCTCCCCTGAAGCACAGAATGGCACCGTTCTCCATGGAAAGTTGCTAATGCCGCTGTCACGGCAAGTGTACAAAGTTCCACTGAATTTGAACCAGCATAGGTGAAAACACTTGGTCCTGTAGAGTAGCATTAAAAAATCCATTTCTCTTTCTGTCAGAGTAAACTTAAACTTTTCCATTGGCTTTCAGATGAGCAGCATCCAGCCTTTTATACCAACTTAAAATCCTGGGCTCAACTACGATCTGCTGAAAATGGAGACGCTAGCTCACGTCTCCCTTCAGTGGCAATAGGACATACTGATTTTGTATTGATGGGAATCCAAAATTCAACAAGATAGCAATAAGACTGCTGAAGTGCTTAGAACATCTCCGATTTTATTTACTCATCACTGAAACCAAGGTGAGAGCTTGGATTAATTGCTTGCTCTGGAGCATATGGTGAAGTAGAGCACAGGTCAAGCCCTGCCCTGAGTGTGCAGTGGTGGAAGATCCTGATATACGTGTGATTTAGCAGAATGCAACAGCTCAGAAGTGGAGGTTGCTGTCAGAAAGCAGGTTTGGTGTTCTCAGCGAGCGCTGTTAGAGATCTCCTTTTCCAGTTGATGCGAGTCCTTGATGAGCTCTCTCAGGGGTAGGTAGTTTTCATGCAAGCTTACAGAGCAAGATGGGTGTTCACAGACAATACTATTGGAAAAGTCCTTTGTTAAGTATAATGTGATTAAAGAGAGTATTTGCTCTTGCCATCATTTACCCATGACAACATAATTTCAAAGACCTGCACACCTGCTATAGTGTGGTCAGACCACCCCCACCCAGCAACTGCTTTGATCTCACAAAGTTTAGGCTTGATGGAAACACCTTTTCTTTTTGTTTGATGCAGGAACAGAATTTTTGGTGGAACAAGTTTAGAGCTAATCCAGCTTTGGTGGGCCATGGGATGGACACTGCGCTGAAAAAGTCCAATAGAGAATTTAGGCAGATAGTTCTGGTTTTCCACATCTCTGAAGTTTATGATATTTAAAAGTCATGTGAATAGCAATTCTGATTCTGCAGCTGTTCGTGTTTATCTTCGAGTATGTATAGATCACATCTATTTTATGTGCTTGAATCTCTGTTAGTCTTTCTTATCCTTTCAAGAGTATGGATGAGACTATAAGCTTTATTTTTATTGCTGGGTATTTTTGTCACAAAGGATGGTCTGGGGGAAGAAAATTCATCAGCTGTGTTTCAGAATACCTGTATGTTTATCCAGGCATTTTGAGATCCATGTTTTATGAGACTATCGCAAAGTTTAGAAAGCTCTCTTGTGTAGCATGCAAGTGGGAGCAGAAAAGATCCTTTCACAAATTGTGAAAACAGGCATTTCTTTAATGTTTTTGGCTCAATCACTGCATAAAAACTTTTTAACTAACTTTTCAGATGGTTGAGCTGCTTAAGACTCAGAATGGACTCTTTGTGGTTCCTGTCCCAATTAGGAATTAATTTTTAATTATATCAGCTGAACATTTTTTATTATGAGCACTTGTATTAGCCTGAGGCCCCTGACTGTTCCTTTGACAATGAATGGCACTGGTTTGTGTAATATTGTCTGTCCTATGACATTCTACAGCATTGTTTCTGTCTTCATATCTGAGTATGTTAAATAAGTGATTGTGGAAAACCTGCTATAACTTTGATTAAAACTTGATATGAGTTTACTTTTCTCAATTATTTAGACATTTCAGGAGTACTAAAATACCACTTACTAGATAGTTTCTTGCTCAGTGCTTTGCTTTGCTTTGCTGTTAGAGGTTTTCACTCGCATTAAGAACATTTTGCAGCTCTGGAAAGAGGACTGGCAGCTTGAGTGATAGCCCTGATAAACTAAGAATGTTACTCCCAGAGCTGAGAAATGGTCAGTATTGCCTTTGAAGTAGTCTTTGACATGGAAATGCGTAGAGTGTACTTCTCTTTAGATTTGAACAAATAGCTCAGCAAAGCCAAATCTCCACACAGGCCTATGTGCTTGGTACAGAAAGAACTCCTGTTGATTTCACTGAGACTTTATCTGGCAGAATCTGGCCCTGAACATTTTTTTTGTCTCCAGTTCAACCAAGTCAAAGTCAAAGAGCTGCTGACAATAGGAAGTCTTTTTGGTGTGTAATACATGAAAAAGTACTATGACTCAGTTGAAACAAACAACAAGGTTATTGTCTGGGATCCATCGCCAAAGCAGTAGTTACTGTATGTGTAGGTGGAAATTGCAACATATATTTTGAAATGCAGTTTACTAAAGTTACTTCCTGTTTGCATCCTTCATGTGTCCTCTTTACGTCCCTTATGTCTTCTCTAAATTCTGGATTCAGGCCTTTGAGCTTCTGCTGCCGCAGTGGATGGTACTGACAGTCCCCGCAGCAGAGCAGGGGATTCACTGCCGCCTCTGAATCTGCCACGCTCCCTCCTGGCTGTTAGGCAGAGAGGCAGCTGAAACCTAAATGTACACTGGATGCTTCCAGTGCGGGCCTCAGTAACTCAGAGGGAAAAGAATGAAAAAGGTCTAGGTGTTCAGCAAGTTTATGGAAGTTCCACCCTTTTCAATTTTCTTGAGCAACTAAATCCCCAGTGATTTACTGGAGTCTTGGCCACAGTCATGTACCTGCAGAGCTGGGGCACTGGGGAAGCTCGGTTGTGGCAGTTGGCATAATGGAGGGCAGTTTTCTAGTACTTGGGTTGTGACTGTGCGGGAGTTCAGGTGGCACAGCCTAGCCTTCTCCGGTCAGCACATCTGGAAATGAAACCCCGTTTCTACGCTGAATGGCTGTCACGCAGGGGACAGCCCAGTCATGGCCAGCCTGCTTCCATCCGCATCAATGCTGGGGTAGCCCCTGTGAAAACTGCATGGGTCTTGTAGGACCACCAAATTGTTGGCGCTGGAGTAATGTCTTCTGTGGGCTGATTGTGTTTTTTCTGCTCCCAAGATTGCAAACCAGTACCAACTGTGACACGTAATTTTGGTAATGTGGAGTGTGAAATCAAATTAACTCCAGTGGCTTTGCAGGAAGGTTTTGACATGCTATCAATTTAGACTCTACCATTGCAGAGAACTGGAAAAAGCAGTATGTTATGATTTTGTAGTACTATTCATTCATATTTCTCACCAAAGGTAGCAAAGAATTATCTTTCTGTTTTGCAGCTGGGGAAGCAGCAGCGTGGTGGGTCGATATGGCATGCCCAAAGCAGGAGCACAGGGAGCCCGTGGCCAGGTCCCACTGGGGACTCCTGACTCATGCTCTGTTGTCCCTCCCGGCCACATTTCCTCGCCAGCCTCAGCCCCAAGAACATGAATTTGTTTGAAAATACAGTAAACACATGGACTTTTAAAAGTAACTGTTTGGATGCAAATGGTTTGTTTTCAATGGCCTTCCAGTTCTTTAGCGTGGGATTTATGTTTAAGCAACAGCATCATTTGTTTGTATTTCTTACTTCAGAATGATGGCATTTCTTCCTATGAAAATCTCCCCTACAGTCAATGGAGCAAAAAGTAACCTGTCATGTTTCAAAAAGTGGCAACATGTGATACTTTTTTGCTATACTCCCAAACAGCCAGCATTCAAAGTAGTTTTTTCCAACTAAAAATTCTTGACAGATTTATTTATTTATTAAATTTTATATTACAGGAAACACCAATGTCTGTAAGCTTAGCAGGGAAACTGGTCTCCTGAAATGCCTCAAATACAGGGAGAAGTTAGTAGCGGAGGTATTATTGTATGTTGCATAGGAACTGACCAAGCACCTACACTTACTAAAATGCTGGCGGTTTTGGTCAGTGAAACACAGAGCAAGATAATTAACAAAACTGAATGTCAGGGTAGTTCAGACATGATTTCACTGTGTGTACAATGTGTGAGAGAATACACAGATAAGGATGGAACACCAACCTCTCGGGAATTAGGAGCTTCTAATTCTAGCCCTTATCATCTTATTTCCCCCTTAGTCTAATCTCACTTTTCCAGACTTGGTGCCTTGTCCCTGGGTTCACTTTTAGTCCTCTCCTGGTTAGGTGATGAAGTGAAGCAAGTTTGTTATCTGTGATCTGTGGTGCCAGCATGGGCAGTGCCAGGAGCTGTGAGGGGCTCCTGGACACGTGCTGGAGATGAAATGTTCAGCTGCTGAGATCAAAGGACACATGCAAACCCACAGTTTCCAAAGGTTTCTAAATTAGCCAGCTGTGGGCAGCTGTTCACACTTCAGTAAAAACTGCATCCCTGATACACAGGCCAAGTTTTGGGGCATGGGGGATCTAGAATGTTTAAAATAAGAAGAACATAAGTTTTGTAGTATGCATAGTTCAATGTTGTTCCCCTAACATTGCTTGTTTCTAGCAATGGTTTGAACAATTCCTGGCTAGATCATAATTTAAATTTTGTTTTAAATTAGACAGGTTTTTCCTTATGGTCATTTTGGGACCCAATCCCACCCAAAAATACAAGTTTGACAAAGTTATAATCAACAGAAAATATGACTGATGATGGTAGTACCAAGCCATTTTCATGCCAGGCTGTGCCTATCGGTCCCGGCTAGAGAAGACTGTGGCCCTAAGTCCTTGGGGCTCTGCACAGGCCAGTGATTTTGTTTAAATTGGGTATTTTAAGAACACCATGAACCTGACTGCAAAACTCCCTTATCTCTGCATATTTAACTGCCTCGGTGTGCAGTTCTCAGTCAGGCAAAATAAGGATGCAAAATTCTGCTTTTCAGTGCAGCCTCAGGCCCTTTGCTGAGGAACACTTTAGCTGAACTTCAGCTCCTGGCCCAAGGTGTCCAAGGGCAGACAGCAGGGAACCACCTGAAAAGCAACTTTGTGGTATTTATGCAGTGTAACAAATGTTTACAACCAAGAGCAGCAGGCTGTGGTGTTCAGGGTGAGCAGTGCCATGTCCTGTGTAAAGCAAAACCCACTGGAGTGCAGCCCATGCACACGTGGCCTGCAGCACTTGGGCTCTGCTGAGTCCCTGCTATCAGGTCACAAGCTCGTTGTGTGTTAAATATGTGCTGTGCTCTGTTCCTTTAATGAATATGCAATAAATCAAGTATGGGAACCAACCCAGAGACCTACTTGCAGCACTATTCCCAAAAGGCATTTCATAATTTATCCTACCACATGCAGTATGTTTAAAACAGCCAGGAAGGCGGGTTTTGCCTTGCCCAGTACTTTCTCCTTTCAGTAGATCTCTGATGTGAAAGACCAGGCAGTCCCAGTCTGAATTGTCCCT
This sequence comes from Strix aluco, assembly GCF_031877795.1. Taxonomy (NCBI): domain Eukaryota; kingdom Metazoa; phylum Chordata; class Aves; order Strigiformes; family Strigidae; genus Strix; species Strix aluco. Next base: position 18,090,216 of record NC_133938.1, read on the forward strand.
TGAGGACATCTCAACCTTGACCCTTCCCAGCGTACTCAGCTGGGCTGCAGTTGTGGCCCTGCGGCCACCAGCCCAAGGTCCCCCACACCAAGGGGAAGGCTCCTTCCCTTGGGGAGGGGGTCAGGGCCATGTCCATAGCATCTGGGACTTGCTTGGACGCTGTGCCTCTGTCAGGAGGTGGTGGTGCTGATCCTGCATCTGAAGAAGGTTGATGAGATGTCAGGGAAATGTGGATAAATGTCAGCTGGCTAATCGTTTAAACATCTTTTTTAGTCAGTTTAAGAAACCTCACCAACATTTTATGGTTCCTAGTTGTAAACGTCACTATTTCTGCAACATTGTCCCTCCCTTCCTGCTACATTCCTCCTCCTTTTTCCCTCTGGTGTGTTTTTCATACCCTGCCACTACCAAACCAATAAATTCTGGATGTTAATTGCCTGTCTGGCACCCAGGGGGCCTGATTCTGCTCTGCAGCTGTGGTAGTTCCCCTAAAACAAGCGGTGAATGACAGCAGTTGCTTCAATGCATGACAAGATGATTGAGTAACCACTACTGGAAGAATAAAATAACAGAGAGCTTGACTTCTGGTGAGTAACACCTGTAGCTCGGCAAACACAGCTCTGGCAAGTCCTGGTCTCCCGCCTACAGCACATGAAGCATCAGTGACGCCGCTTCTCTGTTGCATGAGGGTCAGCAAAGCGTGGGGACAGGCCTTTGGGCTTTGCTGAGCAAGGAGGCCATAGCGGGGGCAAGGCTGGCTGATGTCAACGGGTAACATCGAGCATTGCCTGTGGAAGGGCACAGACCAGTTGGCAGCTTTCCCAACAGCATGGTGCAGGCAGCCTGGTGGCCGTCTTACACGGAGGGGGGCAGTGGTGAGAGCTGCTGGGGGTCTGCCTCAGTCAGGAATGCGCGCTAGTGGACCTGCCAACAGGTGAGATAAGGGCAGGGCCTCCCAGTTATTTCTTTCTGTTTCACTCAGTGTGCTTTTTTTAATTGCAGTGTCTGTATGATCTGTGCCTTGAAAGCTGAGGTGGGGCAGAGTGGGAGCGGCATGGCAGTTTTCATCGGTAACAGAGCACTCTCCAGCAGCATACCCTCTGGTTCTGCTGAGGGCTGGTGTCAAGCCACACAGTTACACTCCGTAAAATGAATGAAGTACTCTGTGAGAACCTGCTTAAAAATAGCAACCGTCACCTAGCAATAACTGGAGCGTGGGACCTGGCAGCTGCTAGAAGCCAAAAGCAGTTTTGTTTGGGGTTATACCAGAGGGGCACTTCTCTGAGTATTAATATGCTTTTTCTTTATAAAGCATCTCTCAAGGTGCAAGATGAATACAGCTTGATGAGGGGCTATATCACACACATCTCAGACAGGTCGAGTGTACAAGCTTTTATGTCCCCAAGTGTCTGCCCATCTGGCATGGTGGGGCCTGTCTCTGACTGGGGTCCCTCGTGCGCTGCTGCAAGGCAGGTCACAGAAGTTCAGTGGACATGAAGCCGCGGGGAGCAGCTCACAGTGCCTACTTGCGAAGCATTCAGCTGAGGTCGGGGCTTGCTCCTGGGGCTTTGCTGGCCGTGCTGTGACAGATAGCACCAGAAGAGCCCTGGCAGTGGGCAGTGCCAGCCTGGGCACACTGTGCCATGGCTGGGGAGGTCTGGTCCATTGGGGTGCTGTTGCTGGTGGAGGTAGGGTAGCTGCAGCTACAGCAGGAAACTGTGCTCGTCAGCATCTGTGCCTGTTCACACAGGGGCCCTGCTGACACAGAGCTGGTGGCAGAGGTTCTGCCGCTCAGCCCCCGGGGCATCAGTGCTGCAAAGGCGGTCCCTGCCCAGAAACCCCCCGGGCTGCCCGCCTGAGCATCTTCTGAGCCGCCAGTGGACAGGAAGTTAATTAATTAAGTTCCTTTATATTCTGCAGTACACGGTCATGTGGATTGCCTGATTTGTAAAACATACTCGTTTTTCTCTTTAGCTGCACTGGCAAGAGCCGTCATTACTTCCGAACTGTCCCCACTGCTTTCCTTTATTCCCTCTGATGAAGGCCAATTGCTGAGAAGCTGGTTTGCTCCATGGTGTGGCCATTTCACAATCATCCTTTGATTCAATCTCTTGATTTATTAAGTCTAATTTGTTTCCAATACTTTCCTCTCTGACTTGGATCTATTTATTCTCCTTAGCTCTTTTAGGTCACATTAAGTCGTTGTGTCTCACTCCTAATCTCCCATACATTAGCTGATTCCTGTAGTTAGTTTTTCTTCCTTGTACCTGGATTCCAGTATTTCATCTTATTATCACATATTCATTTTCATTCATCAAGTTTTCTATACTTCCTAGAAATTTTAAAATAATGATAGAAAACCCTACTAATTTCTCTCCCCTTAGTTTTAGTAAGTTTTTGTTTTTATTTGTGGGGGTGTAGTTTTTTGGTTTTTATTTAATCTGGCAAACCCTCAGCTCTTTTCTGCAGCACTGCTTAACAGCCAGTATGGTTTTTTTAATCCAAGTTCCTCTTTTATTTCCTTCTGGTAGCTGAATACCAGATGATTTATCTCATATATTGTTTTCTTTTCTCTAGAAAATAAGGATTATTAGAAATGCAAGAGAGAAAAAATTATAATTGAAAAAATTATCCAATATTTAGAATTCAGTATTTCCTAAAGAAAGTTAGAATAGTATTTAACATAAGTCAGACTCCACATTTCAGCTACGATGTATTGTGCCATTAAATAGCATTTTGAATGTGAGTGACCTGAAATTAGTAATGCTGTCTTAGTTTTCACCAGCTGAAATGTTGAACTCCTTTTCTTCTATCTCCTTGTTATAAGAAGAGATAAGAATCTACAGTAGGCAGTGTGCTGTCCCAGAGATTGCTGTGATTTGGGCTGCAGTGTGACTTTTTAGCATCCCTGTTCTTATTTGTTTAAATTCATAATTGACTGAATCAGTTTATTTTGTACAGACCTGGTTTGTGCGTGGTTATAAATGAGTCTGGCAGCAGTGCGGCTTTGGGTGTAGCAATGGGGAAGAGCCGGACTCTGGCCATGGCCAGGAGGGGCTTTTCAGGATTGCTCTGAGCCACGTGAACCTGCTGTGTCTTTTTTGAGGCCTCAGAGCCACTGCTAATAGATGTCCTTTCAGTCACTGGATAGGCCAGAATGGAAAAGAAGCTAGAGGGAAGAGGGAGACAAATAAAAAGCAGTTTCCTGTCATTCTGTTCTGCGTGCAGATATCAGCAGTGCGGGTAAGCCTAAGCTTCTCTGCACTTCTTTCTAGCATTTTCTCTTTATTGCTAGTGCAACACAGTGAGAAGCAGTAGGGTTTCTCCAGAGGATGTTAGAAAACGGTTATCCCACTTCTTCATGTACAATCTCCATTTAAAACTTCTTGTGATTGTCTTTTCCTGAAGTTAAAAAATATTGTCTGTCATTATTTATTGTTGGTTTATTTACCATTATTATGGGCAGTACTATTGCCATCATTCACTAACATTTGTTTTCCTTTTTTAACAATTAAAAAAACCCATAAGTGGCAGACAGATTTTGATGTCTGGTGTTGGACTGCAACCTTCCCTTCTGAGAGATGGCTTTTCTAGCATGGCTCAGATAGGCTTTCTGTATGCAGGTCTCCCTCTGCTTGGCCCATTAACCAGAGTAACAGTATGTGCACTCTACTAATGAGGAGTCACACTATGCAAACAGCAGCCTCTAAAGGGAACAAGGGATCAGAGCAGCATGTATTGGTGGTGCCAGAAACTGTCTGCCTTCATCTAAATTCCCCACACATCACTTAGAAGAAATAAAGCAAATATATAACACAACAAAGACCCCTAAAATACAGAATGAAACCTATCGAATGCAACTGCCAAATTAATTTCTGGTCTTGAAAGCTGTCCCCACACAGTAATTTGCAAGATAGTTTCCCATCCCATCTGCTGTCAGGCGCTGCCCCTGTTTCAGTACTGCCAACTTTCATAATGCCATGGCTCAGATCCACAGCATTGCTTAGACGTATAACCGGTGAGAATTGGGTCTCCACATGTTTTGGTGCATGTGAGCATTCATGTTTTCTCAAGAGTCTCCACTGTAGGAAACATGATTCTGGCTTACCTGACACTCAAATCATCTATACTTTTGGAAAAACCTTACAAAAAGGACCTCTAGAGGTTGTGGCATCAGAGTGTGAAAAAGCACTCATAAGCCATTATTAAAGCGGGGGGAGGGGGAGAAGAAAATGTCATGATTTTAAAGCAATCTGTTGATATGTATTCTTGGGTGTACTGATAGCATTCCAGTCAGCTAACTGGCCTCAAAACCTGAGGCGACAGCAGTGTATGTGTTACAAAGCTTTGAGCAGGACTGTTGCATGGCAACCAATTAGCTAACATTTGTATTAGTGTATTCCTTTAAGAATTTTCTGTGTTTTTCAATGCTTGATAGAAAAATTACTTTTTTAAGCTTACCAGCAGCTACTGCCAGTCACCTACATTTTATGTAGCAATAAAAAAGATGAGGGTAATTCCTTACCTATGGCGGTGAAATGCACGTGCATATGAAAGAGAGATCAGTGCGTGATATTCTTCAGCTCAGGCGCCACTGGGAGCTGCCAGTGGAGGGTTTCCTCTCCCCGGGTTCACCCGAAGGAGTGCTGGGCATGTACTTAAAGCTACATGGGGCACCTCTAATTTATGAGATCCATTTTTTCCACCAGTATTCCTAAAAGAAAAGTGAAAGGCAACAAAGGTTTGTCCCAGCAATTACCTGATCTTTTCTCTGCTGTAGAGGTGTATCTTCCCTGACACGTCTTCTGAGCATTTGCAAGACAGGCACACAAAAATCAGAATTGTGGCTCCTGGCTGCCTGCAATTTGATAATGGATGCTGCATTCCTTCGCCACCACTGCAGCAATTCAGGCCTGTTGGCATGGTCACTGCTGAGCCTCCAACCGGGCTGTGTGAAGTCAGGCTTGCATTGCCATCGTTTTCACTGATGGTCTATTAATTTGCAAGTGCTGCAGAGGGCAGCCTGCCTTCCTCTTGGGGATCACCAGCCATGTGAGAGGTGTGTGCCATTTCATCTGGCATTGTAGTGTGCATCCTGGAGACAGCTTTTAGAAAGACGAGAGAGAGGGCTGGGAGAAAGATTCTCCTGCCTGGTCAAGTAGTGCTTAAAGCAACACGGAAGGGTTGCAAGAGGACAGGGTAGCAGGGAACAAGGGTTAAGTTTTATGCTACTCACTCAGAAAGCTGCAAAACACTAGCCTAGCTACTAACCCAGGTTCATTTACAGACATCACCTTGTGCCTTTGGGGACTGCAGTACCTCCTGAGGATCAGCTGGGCAAGCAGAGGCACAGCAGTCCCTGAGAAGATGTCAAAGTGAGCATCTTTCCATGCGAGTGTGGCCACTGTAGAGGGAGTCAGTTATAAATTTGTGGGATGGCTGTATGCTTGCGATGAATTGCAGCTGTTAGGGCCTGAATCCTTCCCGGCTGGATCCCCAGCTCTGAATAAATGGAATCCCTTAAGTCCCTGGGCAGTGTATTTGCAAGTGTGTGCTTATTGCTAAGCCTGTGCACAGCTGGATGGCACCAAACCCACACTAATGGGTCCCAGTGCGCAGCTGAATCAGGATTATAAGCCCTTCCAATATTACTGTGATATAAAGTGACTGTGGTGAGCATTTATGACATTAGTTAAAGGACGAATTTGCCTCCCAATTGCCCTTGGGAGTATTTTTGTTACATTCCCATGTGAATTTATCTTTCCATCGTAACTTACTGGGGAGTTTCAATACTGGTTTGATCCCAGGGTTTCAGTTACACAATATGCTGTAGGCTTTAAAATCAGTTGCTTTGCCTGTACATGCTCATGTGTTGGCTGATTTTTCAGAGGAAGTGATGATGTAAGCCTAGACAATCTGAGGTGAAGATAAAGCCCTTGATCTGCCTGTAGTTTTGGTTAGGTAAAGCACTTTAGCAAGTTGCACTCAAGACAGAGTAGATTTAAAACTGCAGTGAGTATGCACACAAATATTCCAAAGCATCCCTGAAACCACTGTGAACAAAATGGAAGTGAGTCAAACATGATAGCTAAAAGAGCCTGTGAAATATGAGCGCAGGACAAGCATTTTAGCCCAGACCTTTGAGATCAAGGCTAATGTGTATAAAGCCAAATGTCTCTACCTACAGAACGGGGTGATTTTCAGGGATTCAGAAGGCCTTGTTGACCCATCAGATACGGCTGGAGTCAGTGCAGAGAGGGATTTGCCTGCCTGCATTGACAGGACCCTGGTCCTGCTTTCCCTTCCTCACAGGAGCTGCAGGGGGGCAGCATGAGCATCCCTTTTGTGTGGTGGGGTGCCAGAGAGACTGCTTGGGTGGTAGCTGGGAACTTTTATGCTACATTCTGGGAGTTTCATTTCCAGAGCAGTTTTTTTCAAACCTCACAGAAGTACTTGCTCGCACAGATGGATGGATATGTGCTGCAGGAGACTGAGCGCTGGCCTTGCTCTTTTGCAGGACGATGATTCCCGTGACTGAGTTTCGCCAGTTTTCGGAGCAGCAGCCGGCATTCAGGGTGCTGAAGCCATGGTGGGATGTGTTCACGGACTATCTTTCCGTCGCCATGCTGATGATTGGTGTGTTTGGGTGCACATTACAGGTAAATCAAATGGGACAGAAGGGAGGCAGGTGCTCTCAGGGGTGCTGAAAAAACACCACAAATGAGGAAGGTCCTTGGAAGGATGGTGTCATGTCTTGTTTTATCTCTTGGGTTCACCATGAACCAAGCAAAAATTTTCTGGTGCCAGGATTATAACTGTTTAGGTAGCAACATCAAATAACACAGACCAGACTTAGAGCAGCTGTAAATCAGCAGAGTTGCGCTAGAGTCGATGGGGCAGTGCCAGCTAAGATAAGAGCTGTTGGTTTGGCTTGTGCCTGAATGCCTGTTTTCACCACAGTTTGGCATAACAAAACTTCAACTTAAGTTATTTGTTACTATTTTTCTGTTTAAAAGTTTGAAAAATGTAATTTTGTAATTTATGGTTTTCTTTGGCAAATGTTAATATTCTTTCTGTCATTATGCTTCAAACAGATTTGAAATGAATGTGCTTATTTTATTAACACGACCCACAACTGATATTATGCCTCTTCCATTCCAAAACATCTCTGAGGATGCTTACACATAAACAATTGACATTACTGTCAATCACTGTAAGTTACATTTTGCTAAAGAGCCAAAATCTGAAAGGAAATGGGAAGTACTGTTTGGGATGGACTCCACAAAAATAGAAAGTTAAAGTACTAGTTCAAACATGGATCTCATGTTTCTTGGCATGACTTAGAAATGTAGCTAAAGAGACACATTGACAGAGCTCATATTTCAGGGGAATTTGCTCACTCACATGGCCCAAGATTTTCACATACTGTGCCCCAATTTTCACATGAAATCAACTGTAGTTTTGCCTGTATTCTCTGTTTTCAAGTATTTTTAGTTGAAAAGAAATTATGTCCATGTTTAAAAATATCTTCATATGGAGTTGAATTTTTCGTTAGTAACTAAGTGTTTGCTTAAGCACACGAAGTAGAACATCTGTTATTTTTAAGTTTACCTGCTTGATTGGATGAAGCACACTGGAAGACAATATGTGGAAACACTGCAAAAAATAGATGACTTTTTTTAATTCCAACTTATTACCAGAGGCATGAATCCAGGGTGTAAGTAAGAGTGTATATCAGAACAGACAAAGATTAACTGCAGGAGTTTTTGACATGTCAACAGTTATGGCACTGATATTTTCAAAACACATGTGGTCTCATGTCAGCATCTCCCTGCACCAGGGTGGATCATCAAGGAGGATCTGATTTTGGTAGTTCTTGTTGTAGACCCTATATTTAGTGCTTTCAACAACCATGATGTCAAAGAATACATCTACACTACAGACACATTCTTAGTTTGAGCTAATTGCAGTTAGTTGTTCAGGGCAAATAATAAGAGCTCCTTGGTTTATCACATGGATTAGCATTTTAAATTCAGACCTATAGGGAGCCTTGCACCGAACTCAAACTGCTATCCCAAGTTAAACCAAAGGTGATTGGTCCCTAAAGGTGCTCTGACCTCAGTTTGTCAACATGGATGGTCAGCCCAAATTAAGAAAGTTGCTTTTTTTTGCATTATAGACAGACTCAAGGACAGAAAGACAGAGCTAGTTCTTTCCCCCAGGTGTATGGTATAAGGACTCTACGCATATGTATGAGAAACTGAATAAAAACTATGTCCCTGTGCACACGCACATAAATGCCATCCATTCTGTATTATTCCTATCTGTCTTTATTAAGACTGAAGATTAATAATGTCCTGGCATAGATATGCCCATGTTAGGCCTTTGTCAGCCATTTTCAGTGTGATAAGACATCACAGTGTAAACGTACATCCACATCAATGCAGTTATGCTGCTTTCAACCCTTAGCTATCTCTGAACATCGTCTAGCCAAGGTGAATACATCTGACAAGAAGAGTCTGTCTCTGGGGAGAGCAATGCAGGAGATCCCTGGTCTTTTCTGGAAGCATTACCCACACTTTTCCTCTTACTCAAATTATGGAAAGCTAACCATAGATCAAACGGGGTGACCTAGTTCTTGGCATATAGAACAAGTGTCTTGTTGGGAATAATAATAATAATAGCACAGCCTGTGGGGCCAAGTGCCAGGTTGTGGGGAGGAATGCCTGACAGCTGGAGGAACTCCAAGGACAGCTACCCATTGGTACTGCCTCCATTGTTTGTACATCAGTTTAAAAGATATCTTTTTGTGTGTTTCAGGTCATGCAAGACAAGATAATATGCCTTCCAAAGCGTGTACAGCCTTGCCAGAACCAATCTAATAGTTCAAATGTGTTTAACACAATCCCAGATACAACCCCCCTTCCTCCACCCAAGCCATCTACCCCTCCAGCTACAGTTGAAATGAAAGGACTGAAGACTGATTTGGACCTTCAGCAATACAGCTTTATAAATCAGGTGTGCTATGAACGTGCTCTGCACTGGTATGCCAAGTATTTCCCATACCTTGTCCTTATACACACACTGGTCTTCATGCTGTGTAGCAACTTTTGGTTCAAATTCCCTGGATCAAGCTCCAAAATTGAACACTTCATTTCAATACTTGGGAAGTGTTTTGATTCTCCCTGGACAACAAGAGCCTTATCCGAAGTGTCAGGGGAAGACTCTGAAGAGAAAGATAACAGGAAGAACAACATAAACAAGTCTAATACTATCCAGCCAAGCACTGAAGGCACTTTGGTCAAGACACAGTCTTTAAAATCCATCCCTGAGAAGTTAGTTGTGGATAAGGGAACACCTGGGGCATTAGATAAGAAAGAAGGTGAACAGGCCAAAGCACTGTTTGAAAAGGTGAAGAAATTTAGATTGCATGTTGAGGAGGGTGATATACTCTATGTCATGTACGTTCGCCAGACTGTACTTAAGGTAATTAAATTCCTTATTATTATTGCTTACAACACAGCACTTGTCTCAGAAGTTAATTTTACAGTTGTCTGTAACGTTGATATTGAAGACATGACAGGATATAAGAATTTTTGCTGTAATCACACGATGGCACATCTGTTCTCTAAACTTTCTTACTGCTACCTGTGCTTTGTAAGCATCTATGGCCTCACATGCCTTTATACACTATACTGGTTGTTCTACCGTTCACTGAAAGAATATTCTTTTGAATATGTTCGGCAAGAGACAGGAATTGATGATATTCCAGATGTCAAGAATGACTTTGCTTTTATGCTTCATATGATTGATCAGTATGATCCTCTCTATTCCAAGCGGTTTGCTGTCTTCCTGTCTGAAGTCAGTGAAAATAAGCTGAAACAGCTGAACCTAAACAATGAGTGGACTGCAGATAAACTGCGACAGAGGCTACAGACGAACTCCCATAGCCATCTGGAGCTACAGCTTTTCATGCTCTCTGGGTTACCAGACACAGTTTTTGAAATTACTGAGCTGCAGTCATTAAAACTTGAAATAATTAATAACGTAATGATACCAGCAACCATTGCACAGTTGGACAATCTCCAGGAGCTCTCATTGCACCAGTGCTCTGTGAAGATCCACAGCGCCGCCTTGGCGTTTCTGAAGGAGAATCTCAAGATCTTGAGTGTCAAGTTTGATGACATCAGAGAACTTCCACACTGGATGTATGGCCTCAGAAATTTGGAAGAGCTCTATTTAATTGGCTCCCTCAGTCATGATATTTCCAAAAACATTACACTGGAGTCTTTTCGGGAACTTAAAAGCCTTAAAGTTCTTTACATAAAAAGTAATTTGTCCAAAATCCCACAATCTGCAGTCGATGTTTCAAGTCACCTGCAAAAATTGTGCATCCATAATGATGGCACTAAGTTAGTGATGCTCAACAACCTGAAGAAGATGGTCAACCTGACACAGCTGGAATTGGTTCATTGTGATTTGGAGCGCATACCTCATGCAGTCTTCAGCCTTCTCAGTCTTCAGGAATTGGATCTAAAGGAAAACAACCTCAAATCCATTGAAGAAATAGTAAGTTTTCAACACCTGCGAAAACTGACAATCCTAAAGCTATGGTACAACAGTATAACGTACATCCCAGAGCATATAAAGAAACTCACTAGTCTCGAGCGGCTTTCCTTCAGCCATAACAAAATAGAGGTTCTTCCATCCCACCTATTCCTATGCAACAAAATCAGATATTTGGATTTGTCTTACAATGACATTCGCTTTATCCCACCTGAAATAGGAGTTCTTCAGAGTTTACAATACTTTTCCATTACTTGCAACAAAGTGGAGAGCGTGCCAGATGAACTATACTTTTGCAAAAAGCTCAAGACTCTGAAAATTGGGAAAAATAACTTGTCAGTCCTTTCACCTAAAATTGGTAATTTGGTATTCCTCTCCTACTTGGATATTAAAGGCAATCACTTTGAAATCCTTCCACCTGAGCTCGGTGAATGTAGAGCTCTGAAGCGGACTGGCTTCACTGTAGAGGACACCTTGTTTGAAACGTTGCCTTCTGATGTCAGGGAACAAATGAAAGCTGAATAACTAACTTCTCACTCAGTTTTACAGAAATAACGCTTCTACCAAATATGCTGTAGAAAGTGCATACTCCGAATATGCATTTGATTTGTGATTATTTTTTTCTTTTTCAAACAAATCCTTTCTGTACAAACAAATTTGGAGTAAGGAGTACATATATTTTTAAATAAAATTTTCTCGTATTTTTTCACTGTTTTAAGATATTTTTTAAGTTTGTTTTGCCCTGTGGACAAGGGTGTCTGTAACTTAATTTTTACTGGTGAAAGTAAATGGTTTTATCTGCTGATTTTTTTCTTTTTCCCTTTGCCTAATTCCAACAGGGGAACTGTGTTTAAGCTGGATGCTTTGGGTTGCATATTTGTAATAGATGATTATATTGTCTTCCTGGTTATTGTTAATCCCTTAGGACATGGTCTTCAACAGGTGGTGCTGCAAGTGTTGAATGCCTTGTTTCCTCTTTTCTTCAGTGGCAGTAGAAGGCATTCAACATCTAACAAGATCAGATCTGGGTTGACCATCCTTTTTTATTTATGACATGGTTTTCTCAGATGGTCAAAGCAAGTAGAAAAGGTTCTTTATGTATTTTAACGGGTCTAAGGAAGCATGCAGAACTCCTTCAGGGCCTTCTGGCAAGTTCAGTCTAGCTGTCCATGCCAGGCAAGAGGCACTGACTGCCATTTCCTCTCTAGTGCAGGAAGTGTAGGGTCAGTTCACAGAGGAGTCAGGATCAAAGTGACTCATGGTGAAGATTTTCCAAACAGTGCAAAGGGATGTGGCTGCCCATTTCCTGCTAACTTGAATGGAAGGGGTGCAATGAACTCACTGTGTTGGAAACGTCAACCCAGTGAGATGAAACACTATCTTGAAAAATCCCCATCCTCCACTAAACACCCCTTCCTGCAAGGGAAGAAGTGCTCTCTGCCCCAGTCAGTTCACTTCCCCACCGGGATGCTTGGCACCTTGCAGAAATGGGACCCAGAAAAAGTGCAATCATGTTTAGTTTGTAAAGCTTCTGACAAGGAAATAGCATCAAATATGCTCCTTAATTGAGCTTGGGTATCATATCACCAAGCTCAGTACACGAACATTTGCAGATTTGCAAAAATGAGATTAAATGAATATATTAACTTCTCAAAAGTCTCAACGTACCAGAGTACGGTGATGAAGGCTATGTTTTCATCTCCCAGCTAGTAATTAAATCAGAAATCGTACAGTTGGAAGTCTGCTTTTTAAAATAGTGTAACAATCTGTAATGATGATGCATCAAGTTGGGACCTTTATACTCTGAAGACATGTTCAGTTGTTTATTTAATCCAGCCATTTGCTTTCTTTTAGGCAAGTTTGGCAGGTATATGATAACTCATGTGCTGCTCAAAAGCTAATTTAAGCTAATCAAAAATAACCATATGATAGTAAAATATTTTGCTGCGAGGAGATCATCCTACCCAACAACACATATTTGAGTCAGATGCAGGCACTGGATAAATGCTTCGCTAGAATATCTAGGAATAAGTATTTCTCTCTCTAGGAGGCAACGCTGTTCATAAATTGCAGAGGTTGAGTTGCTGACTGTTTAAAATTATGTAAAATAATTGTTTGATGATTGTCAGGTTGGTTGCTCTTAAATGTTGCTTGTCTGGAGCTACAGTTAATCTGAGTTCTTGAGCTTGGTACAAAAGCATACTGTTGTTTTAAGAGTCTGACTTATGAAGGTGGGGAGACAAACTAAGATGAGAATTTCCTCATTAATCCAGGGTGTGCTATGCAATCTGGTATGTGGGCTTGCCACAGTACCAAGTCAGACTTATTTTTTGCGCTTGGCTATGTTCTGGAGAAGATCCATGTGATTAATCAAAAATGGGTCAGGCATGAAGGAATCAAAGCAAGCTTTTTTAAAGGGGTTTGATTTAGTTCTATTAAAGACCTATAACTGATGTAGCTATTGTGAGAGCTACTCTTACTCGTGTATGGAATGCACTTATTGGAACAGCTTGGCAGTATATATATTCTAAATGTGTTTCACTTTGATGTAATGTGAGGGAGAGGAATGTTTCATTTCTTATATTAACCTAATTATGTAAACCAAAGTGCTGTTGTCCCTGATGAATGTAAACTGTTTAAAGTGTCCAAGTAATTGGTGGAGCTGTATAGTTCTCTTACTTAGATTTGAAATATGGGATTACATTTAAAGTTTTTTAAAAGAATCTTTATATTCCTAGATGTAGCATTTTACATCCCTAATTTATTTTGTGTCTAATGTTGTTTCATGTGTAGTTTGTGGCTGTTTTCTGAACAGAAGTTATGCACACCTCATAACTGAAGGTTGGAGACTTGTTCTATGCCATTTTTGTAAATACATCACTTAAGGGGATGTGGGGGTTTTGTTTGTTACGGATTGTACTTATACTAGTGCAACCCCTCATGTGGACACAGTTACATGAGTATAAAGTGCCTTGTGCTGGCATATCTTTATTACATTGATAGGAATAAACTATACCAGTCTAAGCACTTTCACGCTAATAACTGTATCTTCTCCAAGGGTTTGGTCTGCTGAGACAGCTTAGTCAACAGCTCACTGCCACCAAAAAGGGGCAGTTCCCTCCTCCTCCCATGCTCCCTATTCCTGCCGACACGTTCCAGCTGCTTCTCTTGTACCTTTACTGGTCTGGTGCTGGTCTGATCCCTCCACAGGACAAATCAACCTTTTTAAGCCAGCAGAAAACTAAGCCAGTTAAAAAAAGGGACTCATTTTCTGCTGCATCAGCTCTCCAAAGGATAGGATGAACACTAGGGTGGGAGTAACAAGGAAACAGGATTCTGCAGCCAGAGTCCGGGCAAGGAGAAGGTGGGACAAGTCACTTTGGAGCTGCTGAGCTGCTAGGTCAGTTCACCATCTTGCCAAGCCATGTGCTTGGAGAGCTGTGCTGTTTTATCTATAGCAGGGTTAGGCGGCATGGCTTTTGTGAGTAGACAACCCTCAGGCTCTCAGTGAATGATAAAACATCACATTACTGTTAATTGCTTAATCTTAATGAAACAAACTCAGGTAGCTGCACTGTTGACTTTTCTAAACTTCTTACTGTGTAGTCTGTGGGGTGTATTTTCCAAAACCATATTACAGTATTTTAGAAATGCGTCAGCTAAGAGAAGATTGTTTCCTAATTCTGTACAACATCCAGGAAAATATGTAAAAGTGCCATATTTACTCAGTGATTCATGTACTGCTCATATGTATATTCACATGCAATGCATACTAGACTTTTCTGTGACCTATAGTATTTGACTTAGAATGGATGGACATTTTGTGGATAATACTTTAGGCCTGGTTTGTATATATACAAAGAGTTTATGTAACTACTTAGATTAATCAGGTGCCTAACAAGTATGACAATTCCAGAATATAAGCAAGGCATTTTACATTACTGCTCAAAAATAATACAAATCTTCCTTGGTAACAGAAGCAGAGATGACAAAGAGTGCAGCAAAAATAAGAAGACAACCTTAATAGTACATTAAGCCTGAAAAGCAAATCTACTTTGGGATCAAAATCTGGAGATGTGCATCTCCCCCTTTGTCACAATTAGGATGGGTTTTTGTGCTGACCTCTTGCATCTAGCCCACCCAACAACTTTTGCAAATTCTGGTTGGAAAGCGCCTGCTCCAAGTCTCATACCACATCTCTGGCACTGCCAATAATTCATGTGCTTAAGTGTTGACGAGTCCTGTAAGAATGCCAAGGAAAAACTTTGAAATTTGACCAAATGGACAAACTTCTTAATTCTGTAGCAAGAATCTTAATATGATAATAGACCTGCGTAGTGTTACGTTGCAATATAGTACACCCAGAAAAAATGGAAATAAAATGCTCTTTTGTAAGAATGAACATTGTCAGACTGCAATGTAATTATTTGTTTGGAAAACATTTTGTTTCTGGGTTACCTAAAGATCAAACATAACCATCTTTTGGGTTTGATCCCTTGGGAGGGAAGTCAGGAAAATATGCTTGAAAAAACATCATTAGACTTGACAGGATTTATAGCTACATGGTCTCGCTTCCTGTGCACCTCCTTCCATCCCTTCACCCTGTCAGCCAGCTCAATGGCCAGCCGGCAGAGGAACCGTCCCTGCAGGAGCATCTCCCCCACTCCGATCCCTGTGCTCTGCCAGGGCTCGTGGGGGATGCCGGGGCGCTGCCAGCCCAGGCTCCTGCACCGGCCCCGCGCAGCCAGCAGCCAGGGCCGTGAGGGCTCCTGCCTCCCCCAGTCGCGTGCCTGCACTGCTAAGGGAAATGATGCCGTTCGCCCTTGCATCTGACGTAACTCCCTATAAATCTCCTGACCAAAGGCGATGGGCTCATGCTGCCTGTGTTTGGCATGGAACATTTTCCTTCTTTCTCTGTATCTTTAAGTTGGAAGCAATGACGTGTTTCAGTTTTGGTTTTTTTATACCAAGACAATGTTGGCCTGCCAAGATGGAGCAAGAAATGCTCCTCTCTGGTTCTTGTGGTCCCAGGGAGAGGAGGGGAGTGGCAAGCACAGCAGCCCGAATCAGCTTTGCCTCTCGATAAGCCCTGTCAGGGATCTGGCACTGGGGACACACTGCCCCTGGGGCATGGCAGGCCTTGCGGAGGAGTAGAGGAAGCCTTGCTGACGGCGCCTGCTTTTAAGCTCTGGGCTGTTCCCTGCAAAGATGCGGAGGGCTGGGAAAGCTGGTCCGCTCCTCACTGCCCTGCTCCTTCCCACCAGCCCCACAGGAGATACCATCTCGAGGCCGCACCCAGCGGGATGGGAACAACAGGCGAAACCAATGCGGGGATCCCTGGGGCAATGAGATCACGCTGCTGGAGCAGATGTCACCCTCTTTATTAAGTGTGCTGGTGGCAGGAGAAGTTCACGGCCCAAGTTAGCTGAGCCCCAACAAACCTCTTCTGTTTTCCTGGGGAGCAGGAGTTAACCGGAGCAGATACTCTGCCCTGAGAAACCCCCACCCCACAGCCTGGGGGGCTCCCAGGGCACAATCCTACCAGTGGCTATGTCATCTGCTCGCCAGCAAGCAGCAACACTAGGGCCAGTTTGTCCTTCACTTCACACCAAATAGCTACTGGGAATTCCCAATAACCATGATGGTTTGCTTGTATGTCTTCATATACTGCATTCAATAGTGTGGGCAGTGGTAAGAAAACTGCATGTCTGTCCTCTCTTCTGCTTTGGAGTGTACATGAAGCCCTGAAGATTCAGATGAAGAAGAAGCAGTTTCTGTTTCTCTCTTTTTTTTTTTCTGTGACTGCCTCAGGAATACCCTTCATGCCAAGGGTGCAGGTCTTTCACACTGCCGCCTCTGTCCCCGTGAGCAGCGGGTGCATGGGACCAGTGGCCCACGGGTGAAGGCCGGGGCTGCTGCAGGAGCATGGAGGCAGGAGCAGGTCTGCAGGGAGGGCAAGGACGAGCACCTCGGCCTCCTCCGCACTGGGGCAGAGCCAGGGCAGGGCCGGGCAGGCAGTGTCCCGCCGGCGGGGCGGCTCGGCATGGCAGGTCTCTGCAGATCCACCTCCACCCATGGGCGCTTGCACACCTCAGGCTCAGCTCCCAGTTTCCCATCACGTGTCCTGCCCTTCATCATGCTCTTGTCTGTAGCGCTGGGTGCAGAGGACCTGACTGAGAAATCTGGGCTGGACGTGTATCGTCCCCACTGTCATCAGAGAGGGCTGGCGTGCCGCAGGGGGATGTGAGGTTTGGCAGACGTGAGATGGATGGCAGTGGCCCTAGAGGTTCCACATAAGGAAGACCAGACCAGCATGAGGACCTCACTCCAGTCCTCTGGCTCCAGGCACACGTTTGAAGGAGGTTGTACTGGCAGAGAAGTTGTGTTTTTATTGCTGTCTCGATAGGAAATAGGCCGCGTTGTGACTGGGCTGTGACTGACAGCTTTGGCTCTGACAAGTAAACTGAGGCTGCTTGTGGTGGTTGGCAGGGCCATGCTGTGTCCTTACATGTGGGCTGTCTGCAGGTGACCAGGCCCGAAATGGAGCTGGGCCTCTGAGCAGGGCTTCCTCCACCTGTCCCAGGCCAGGGAGGGACTAAGTGTGCCCAGAGGTTTTGCTTCCAATGAGAAAACAAATACAATCACCTCAAGGAGTGCAACCATCATGGCCAGTGGGGTTTAATGGCTTTTGGCCAGGGCCAGATTCCCCAGTACTACCATGGGCAGCACTGGCAAGGTGTGCAATCCCAGGGTGTGAAGTAAAACACCTATATTGCAGGCAAGCTTGAACCATTCTGCTATCAAGCATGGTTTTATCAGCCCATCCTCTCCTCTGCTGCCAAGGCTTATGAAGTTGCACCTAAACTGTGGGGTCTGGGTAGCACATCCAGCAGCATCCTTGATGTGGCAAGGTGGCAGTAGCATGGGTGTTGAAAACAGTAATGGCAAGATGGTGCTTCCTTCAAAACCAATGTCAACGGACCAAATGGGACATGTGTGACCATGTCCCTTTACAAAGCTGCAATGTATAGGTTATACTAAAGGTGGATCCTTAGCTACTTCAGACAACTGGAAGGTCCCCCAGGAACAAGAGAGAAGGTGGCAAATGAATTTAGGACTGCCAGATGCACTGAGAGCCCCAGAGCACTCAGAGATTTCGGCAAGGAGTCACTTGCTAGTGCCTGTGTTGCTGCCAGTCTGCTGTGATACTGCAGAACATGTGCTGACTTGATTTGTTGTGCTTTCACATGGCTAGAGTAAGAGGGCTACGAAGCTGTCTGTCGGAGGTATTTTGTCACATGAATTTTATGGACTGTGGTAAATAAGTGTTGATGTTTTGCTGAATTAAAATTGAATTTAAATGTAACCCTTGTCTCTTGCCAGCTGGGGTCATGAGGCACTGTTAGACTGGCTTGTGGAGACTGCCTGCAGTTCTATTTATTTAGTAAAATATTTTGGCAAAGCTGTGGCATCCTGTTTCCTTGCTGTAAGCAGAGAGAAGAAAGTAGTTAAAGAAGCACAGAACTTCAGTACAGTCGCAAGGTTACCCTTAGGAACAAGCTAAATGAGATTTTTATAAATCCAGAACAAGTTGCAAACTAAACCACAAAACAAAATAATCCCGTCAGCAAAGAGTAACTTTAGGAAGCTGAAGTGATCTGCAACCTCATTTACCCCTGTATGTCCCTCTTCCGAGGCACATGATGCTCTGCAGTGCAGGAGTGAGAGGGACAGAGCTGCACCTCTCACCTGTGTTTTGAAGGTGATGCTACCCATGAGGCAGTTTCTTTGCCCACTTGACTGCAGCATCTCTGCTCTGGGTCTGCTGAGTAGGTAACTGCCAGGCTCAAAGGGACAGAATTTATTATTTTCTTTAAATATAAGAAAACCATTGCTACATCCTCACTGCAAGGTCTCAGTGTGCAACCTGTGGCATTTTGGGAACACTGACCCTTCTTACTGTCACCACAAGCTCATCAGAACCCATATGTGGACTTTGAGCAGAGTAAGACATGGTAAATAAATACCATTACAGCTGTGCTCCCAGCTGGTGGCTACAATGCCCCTTAAAAACACAGCCTAACCCTGGGGGAATTTTCCCCCCTTGCTTCAATGAGCTGAAAAGCTTCTATGAAGCCAAGGACTTGGGCATTTTTTTCAAACTTGACAGCTTATCAGGGGCATGAATTGGTTGGATAGAAGAGAAAAGTAACTTTCTTAGATGGTGGAAATGGCTTTGCAAAGCCTGGAACTTGCCCAGTGGAAGAACAACCTGTCAGGCCAGGGCTGGATTGGCTGAGCAGGCTGTGCCGGCTCCTCCTGCCCAAGCAGCCCTTCCCAGGAGCTTGGCATGGATGCCCTGATAAACTGCTGGAGGAACTGCCGAGCACACATTTTGCCTTCGCCAGCAGTTATTTCTGCAGAAGTTGTGAAAGTGGAGAGGATCTGCTTCCACACTGCTGATTGTGCCCAACGTCAGAAACCACTGCACAAGGGGCTTGGCCCAGCCAGAGCCAGCATCCAGGCACCTTGGGGATCAATGGTCCAGCTCTGCTGCAGGAGCTGAGCTGTTCACAGCTCCTCCAGAGGTGTGGGACCCCTTTCTTAGCACCATAATCCACACTCTCCTGCGAACACCCAAGGATTTATGGGTGTTTTCTTTAGGGAAGTGAGGCTGGAACTTGGTGAGTGAACAACTGGTGCATCAATAGGAGCTTGAGCTTGCATCTACTCATCAGTGGAGTTTTGCCATAAAACTCCCAAAGCAAAAGACCTTTCATGGGAAACCTGTGAAAAGGGCCTGAAAGGAAAACTCAGAGCTCATCAAGCCTCTGAAGGGAGCAAATATAAGCTTGCAGGACTGGGAAAAAGTAAGGTGATGAGGCAGGGGGCTGCTGTGTCCTGTGGGGTGTGATGATACCTGTGCAGGGAAGAGTGCTGCTTGTCCCCGATACTGCAAGGGCACCTGAGTGCTTGGGGGTTATGTGGCTTTTTCATGAACAGGGCAGCAGCAGCAAGGCAAACTCTGTGGGACAGTAAAGGTTTCTGCAGTCATGGAAGAGAGGGCTGAGGTCTGGGAAGCAAGGGACCAGTGAAAAGGTGTTTTGTTGGAACTTGGACTTCTTCTGGGCTCATATTGACGCCGGCAGGGCTGGAGCTCTCCCTTGGCAGGGAGCAGGGAAATGGAGGAAGCAGATGTGTTGCCATGGCGATGCAGGGAGCAGCCACCACTGGCACAAGCCACCTTTTCTGCTGCTTTTCAGCTCTCGCTGAGAGCCAGCAACAGGGACTCTCTGCCCCAGGTGTCCTGGAAGGCCCACAGCCACCCATGGCCAAGCAGGCACCACCCACCCTGGGCAAGGTGGTGAGACGGGGTGACTACAGCACCCATACCAATGGCCAGACTGCAGTACGGGGCTCCCACTACTGCCCCCCAGCACCAGACTTGCCACTAGGACACTTGGACCTTTCATCAAAAAAAAAAAAAAAAAAGGAAAAAGCCTGTGTTTACTTAAACTTTTTTTTTTTTCCAACTTTGCAGCTCTGATTCCCATTCAGTAGGCTTCAAGAATCCTCATTCATAAGGGCACAGGAGGCTGTCATGCTCTCTGAGGGAAGTTACACCTAAATGTGAAAAATGTGGCTGCCCAAAACTTGCAGATTTCAGACCTGTTTGTTTCTGTGTCCCAGGTCTTGCAAAGTGTTTCTTGATTTTATTTATTTATTGATTTATTTATTTCAGAAAAAAATCAGGTTCCTTTAGAGAGCCAGTGGATGACTGAAGTGGTGAGTTTCCCAAAGCCGGTCTTCCCCTTGTGCTCCTGACACCCCAAGGCTGGATCACAGGGCAACAAGGATCTCCATGCATCATCTCACCAGAGGGCAACAAGCCTTAAAACACCAGGATAAAGGGTCCTGTGGCAGAGGACAGGGGAGGACAGCTGATGTGCTCCCAGTGTCACTGATAGCTCTCCGCTCCACCGCTTCAGGTGTGCTCAGTCCTGCCAGGAACCAACCCTGACAGTCTTAGTCTTTGGCTCAGGATATTTTAAACAGGGATTAGAGCATGAAGAATAATTGCCAACTGAACTAATTGGTAGGCTCCAGGGATAGGATGTTCAGTGGTACAGTTAGGTCCCTCTGCCTCAGAGCCCTCATGTGGCACAGGCTGCTTCCTCTTCCTTCAGCTCCTTTCTGCCTCCTTTGGCTGAAGGTGGAAGGTGAAGAGTAACAACGATGTGATGCTCAATCCCAAGCAGCCAAAAAGAGGGGGGAAGATCCCTACCTAAATGACTTAGAATTGGATACGGCTGCTTCTAGGTGTTCAAGGGTGCTTGATCCCAGCAGTTGGGTGTAACCGTCTATACAGCACAGGCCAGTTGAAAAATTGTAGCCAGGATTTTGTTATGGACTGAGAAACTATCCAAACAAAAGTGAGCAATGTCCCCCCAAGTCAATTGTTAATAAAGTGTGTGTTCTCCCTTGACAACAGCACAGTCGAGCCTTAGGCTTATCTAAATCTCATTTAACCAGCTTTCCAAGAAAGTTTTAAAAAGTGACTGGAAACTGCATTGAAATCCATCCATTTGAGCTGTAATTTCATCCAGTACTTGTTTAGAAGAAGTTATGCCCGAGAGATCTGCCTAATGTATGAGCGTATTTTCCTTACACATTGCCTGCCTTGACATTTTTCCATTGGCGATCACTCAGCTGTTGGGGATCTGTGATAATGCTGATTTAGAAACAAAGCCAGCAAGGAATTCAGAGTACAAACAAATGGCCCAAATCTGCCTCCACCCCAAGCATATTTCCATTTTTCACACCCTTTTTCTCTACACTGTAGAAGGCTCATAACACTCTGTAAGTACATGTTTACAGTTGCTTCAGGCCTCCAAGGACATCCTGCATTAAACCATCTCTCATTATATAAGAAATGTTTCCAGTTTTAGGAGCTTTTAAAGTGAATTCCATTAATGTTGTGCTTCTACTAGTCTTGGAGCTCTCTCACTGGGTTTTGATCCCATTATTACATGTGCCTTGGACGCTTTGGTTGTCTTCCAAGATAGCAAGACTGATTCCCCGTTTTTTAATAACATGATGTCCCTGAGCACTTTGTTTTCATGTCTTTAATGTATTATTTGCCATGGGTGCACAGATAAGGCAATAGATGCCAGATTTATTACACCTTATGGAGATTCTGTGAATTTTTTCCCTATTGCAGTCCACATGAAGAAGTTTGTTTATTCTGCAAAACTTCAAAGCATTCAATTTTAAACATTCTGCTTTCCTTTTTATGGCTGTGGAAAAGAGAGGTGAGACCTCAGGGTGTGGGCCTCTTCCACAGTGTCACTGATGGGCAGCAGATATTATGGAGGTTGGGGGAAACCAGGGACACACCAAGCAACATCTTATAAGGGTAAAAGGCAGGGGCCGAGGTGAGGAGCGTGCTGAGCAGTGCTGCTGAGCAGGGGACAGGTCATGGTCCCTCTCCGGATTATGTCCCCTTCTGGGGTGAAAAAAACAGAATTCACTAAAGATGCTGGGGGCAGGGTTGGAGAATCCTCTCTCCTTTCCTTTCTGATTAATTCACTGGGCACACACCGAGCATGATGCTGGCCATTGGCCTGGGAGGAGAGGTGTTTCTGGTCCCACACGTGGGAGACCTGTACCGGGAGGGCTCCCTAGGACATCCCCTGCCAGGACTCGAGCTACACAGGGAAGTCAGAGCCTGGTACCCAGCATCTCACTCACTGCCCTGCAAACAGCCACCCTGTGACTCTCTGCCATCTCCATCCCCACCTTTGGCATGGGGGAGCATTTAAAGTAGTTTGCCAAACTGACAAGAGGTGATGTAAAATACTCCAAGATCCTCAGGTAAAATCCACTGATAAAATAACCTGTTATAGCTTTGTGTGTCAGCAGACTTCCCTGAAAATCTCTCTTACAACTCCATGTGCAGTAATGCAGGGGCATATGCATTGTTGGTAAGGGGGTCTTTCCACTTTCCATGTGTAACAGATCCTGATTTGATCCAGGTGACAGCTGCATATACACAAGATAGTAATTGATCTGACATGCCATGGTAGGAAATGTAGTTCCATCCCTGGTGTAAAGATAACCTCTGGTCCTTCTCTACTGCTTTATACATTACCACCAGCACACATCCCCAGATGTGTCCACACTATCTTAGTGACGTGAGACAGGCTCCCCCCAGCTCCCCAGGCTGGGCAGGGGCTGGGCAGGGGCTGGGCTCACCTGTCAAGTCCCTCCAGAGGTTTTGCAGCTGAGTGAAGTTCCCAAGCAGCCGGGCTGCAAAGGGGCTGGCAGAGGCTGCGTAAAGCCCATAGGTGACACAGCACTGCAGGAGCCCTTGGCAGCGTAGATGTACCTTGTGTCAGCAACTCACCAGCTCAGTTTACTCGATTTTGGGTTCACCTCCTCTTCCCTCAGTTACTGGTGTTGAAATGCTGGCTGTGTCCATGCCCTGGACTCGCTGTGCCCAGCTCTGCACTGGCCCACAGAGCTGTGGGTTTGTGGCCAGGTCCCATGGGGTGGGAGGGCAGCAGCCAGTGGGGTCACAGAAATCAGAGCAGGGCGTTGAACGGGTTCTGAGGTGGCAGGGCTGTGTGGTTTTCTGGGGGCAGGGAGCCCAGACTCTCACCCCTTAGGGTGTCCCTGCCTGGCTGCGGGGAGCACAGCAACCCCAGCCCCGGGGTGTGTGCCAGGGAGGGCAACAGGCACCCAGCTGCAAATGGCAGTGCTGAAAGCCTGGGTAGAAGAGGAAGGAGGTTTTTCCTGCTGTTCTCAGTTTCTGTTCTTTCTTCACAACTAAAATCTTTTAAGTATCTAGGGGACGCTCTTATTCTTGATATAATTCCTCTTAAATCCTTCTCTTTTTTGCCTCTGCTTGCTTTAAAAGGTTTTTTTATTCCCTTGCCTGTTTCCCAAAGCTTCTCCCTTTTCTTGTTGTCCTATCATTGAGGGGAAAAAAAAGTCCCTAAACCAAAAACAACAACAACGAATTAAATAAATAACCCAGACTTACAGGAAAAGCTCGGCTATTTTTGAACTTCCTCTCCCTAACTTTATTTCTGGCTCCTTCAATGCCTAGTGTCTTCTGCCACTCACCTCCGGGATTGGTTGTGTTCACAGGCGAAGCCAGAGGGTTGTAGAGGGGGGGCTCACCAGGACCCTCCCAGGACACACTCATCTCGCTACCTCCTCAACTGGTCAAGGTATTTCCCCCAGGGAATGGGGAAAGGGATATTTCTGATGTTGTTAAAAAGCAAAGGAAGTACCTCAGCTAGCTAGGAAATTCTTGTATAAGCAGGGTACGTAAGCAGTAGCTCAAATGCTCACCAAATCAGAGTACCTAAAAAACTATGCCATAAAAGCACCCCCAAATCACATCACCTTAATGGGTGTGCTGAATTCACAGGCTAATAACATAAAAATGAGCAACTATCAGGTCAGATAAGGAAATACTGTATTTCTCTGACTGTTTCTCAGTGCTTGCCCACATGGTTCTTTTTCCCGCTTTTGGCTTCTTTTTCCTGCAGAACCAGTTTTTTAGGCAGGATTATCATGGCTCATTCGGTGAATGCCTCACTCTCATTTGCCTTCTGTAGCTCTCTTGCATTTGGATCCTCTGTTAATAAACAATCGCTTCCTTTTACCTCCCTCTGGGACTATGAGAGAGCCTGCGGGCAAAGGGGATTGACAGCATCATCTTTCCTCCACTGTTGAGCTAAAAAGGAAAAACTCATGCAAAGCCCACAGGACACAGTGCTTGTAGGAAACTCAGCTCAGATGAGGCCAGGGATAGCACAGTGATGAAATGATGCAGAGGGACAAGGGACACAGGTGGCTGCTGGAGGAGGTGAGTGCCGGAGGAGGGGTTAGCCAGGGGAACAGCTTCTCCTCCAAAAGATGCTGGAGACATCTCATGCAACTCTCCCCCCTCATGCACAGAGAGGAAGAAATCTCTATCAGCTGCCAGAAGTGACTCACGTAGAAGGAAGAAGGTGGATCTAAAAAGCAAACTACAAATCAGGACTAAAGGGTTGTACCTTCCTCCTGCTTTACTATGCAGGAAGAACATCAGAATTGAAAGGCAGTTTATTTTTCATGAAACAAATTGCAAATAACTGGAGGCTTCAAGTGCCTGATCTATTTATAACAAAACCAGTGGGAGGTTTAATTTGCTTATTTTCCTAACACTTAATAAAATATCTGGCAAACAGAAGTGATAAAACCACTTATGTTAAAAAATTTTGTGTTTTCACTTCTTCAACAAGCCTTTAACTGTAGGCTCCACTCACCCTGGGAGAGGATTAAGGAAGACTGGAAATTTGGGGAGTTGAAAAATAAACAGACAAACAAAAACTCTGTGAACAAATCTTTCATGCCTTATTTCTTGTCATTAAAAGGCAATACCCCTAGTTCTTCCAAGATAATTTCATATCACTTTAACAAAGATTCAAAGAAGTAAGGAAAGGGAGAGGTCTCTAAAAAGTGCAAATCCTCTTCCACTTCAGTCAGCTGAGCTGTTGCCAGCAGAGATATTCACTGGGGGGAATTTCTGTGAGGAAGCCCTGAAATAAACTGAAACCCTGTTTGGGGAAGGAGGCATTTTCGATGAACATCTACATTCACAGAAACCTATGAACCATTTCATAGTGTCTTTGAACAAGGCTGGATGCAGAGAATGAGGGCTGGTATGTTCCTCTTGACATTTATTGTCCAAGGGCTTCGTAATAATTTAAAAATGCAGTTGAAGGTATCTGAGATATCCAGTCAGGCTAGTGGCCTGGCAGTACAAGACCCAAAGGACAGGGGCTTGGTTTGCAGGCAGTGGGCAGACAGTGGGATAGCTTGTCCTTCGGCAGCCCCAGGTCCCCCTCCAGGCAGCACAAGGGCAGCACTAAGGGAGATGTGCCCACCCAAGTGCTTGCTGCAGCACATAGCTCAGGGAAAATGGGACCTGGGAGAAAAAGACATGCATTTATTTATTTGCATATTTACATATATTTGAAATGTATGCAGGACTTCAAGTCTTAGAAGCAAGAAAGAAGATGAGAAGAATTTGAAGAGCTGTGTTTCTACCACACACATGAGTTGTGCACAGAAATTCCTTCCCATACGCTCTACAATAAGGCTTATAAAGAACAAGGGACTTTGCACCAATAGTGCTGATGGCCATGGTATTGCTTACTCTGCACTGTAGTGAATTGTAGGACCAGCTGTGTTGGTGCAGGTTAAATCAGGAAGTCAAAGTGGCAGGTGTAGGGCATTGGCCTAGGATCAGTGCTGTGCTCAAATGGCTTCACTACAGCTGGGTACCAGCTCTCTGTCCTGCATGGCACAGTGTGGCCCATGCAAATGGAACCCTTTGTGCCTGGTGAGTGTTTTTGTGGAGAAAGTAGCTGTGGCCTCAGGATGAGCTCTGCGTCTCTATCCTGCTCTGGAGTAGGGTGTCCCATATCCCTGCTGCTGGACACTCTCTTCCTCCATCTGTGGGTCCCACCTCCCAGTCACAGGCTCCTTGCCACAGCCTTGCATTGCTCCCTGCAGCTCCTGAGTCCCTGCCACTGGCTGCCTTGAATATAAGAGTTTTAATCTTCATTTGATTTTCTATGGGAAGCTAGAGCAGAAAATGGAGGATACAGTTATAAGCTTGTGGTGCTGTTGATGGGGAGAGTTAATGCTTCCTGAGCACTGAATGCTTTGTGTGTGTGTGTGTTGCAGCACTGATAGACACTCATTAATGAAGGTGCATATAACTGAGAATGAGCAGTCTCAAAGATGGTCAGAGTATCCTACTGAGGAGGTGAAGGGAGACTGATTGCGTGTATGAGGTTTTTTGGTTGTTTTGTTGTTGTTGTTCATGTGTTGTGCTCCCTTAAGATGGTCTTTTCTGTTGGTCTTCCCTCAACCATTAGTTCCCACACTACTCAACGCTTTTCTAATGCAAATGAGCTCCTTCTCAATGTCTTCCTTGAACTGCATAATACTTGGGAAGCTCAGAGAAATGTTGATGCCCTGAGGGCAGGGCATTTTCAAAACCCCTGTGTAAGAAGCTGATGATCAAATCCTGGCAAGTTGTTTATCTATGTCCTGGTTTCTCTCATTCACCTAACATTTACCCACACTCTCTATTGGTGTTGCGGTGGCTGAAAGAGGCATCTGGTCTGTGTCAGCTTTTATCTGCCTTTTTTCTTCCTACTGTGCCTCATTACGTATGCTCACTAATTCAATTCAGATTTGAAAGGAAATATATGAGAAATTAACTGGCAAGACAGCAGCAGCTGCAGGAACTCCATGGGAGAAGAAATCCATGAACTAATGGAGATAGTGGCAATGCAAAACCTAGACATGACTGCAAATTATTTCAGCACATGTGAGTCTGAAAACAGAGAGAGGACCCAAGAAACTGGAAAGAAGTCGGGAGAAAAATATCTGACAGTCAAGTGGCATTTTCCTTGCTCATCTCAAGGATGTAGATAGATTCAGAGCAGAGTAAGGCACTGGCAGGAAGACACAGTGGTTGCAATACTCAGCAATGCGATGGCAAAGCACATCGAATTCATTCATGGTAGCATGGGAGTTGCCACCAGGACCCAGGCCATGGTGCCAGCAATGTTCCCGATCTCTGGGAGCACCTGGGGCTGCATCCCAGGTGCCTGCACTCCCCAGGACCAACCTGCCTGTGCTGTGGAGGAGGGATATCAGCAGCTGTGAGGAGCTTGCCATGGCCATCCTCTGCTTGGCTCCCGTGGGACAGTTGGGTCCAAGTAATTACATACTTTGAGCAGCCTTACTACAGATATAGAGAGAGTTCCAAAAGAGCACTCTGCCTAATTGCAGATTTGGGTGGTTGATGTCAGGATTAAAACCATAGCCTCTTCCCCTGGAAGATCTGAGGTGGCTGTGATGCCTCCCACAGTTTGTAAGAGTCCACCCCAGCCCTGGAGCACCAGGGTGTTAGGGGCACTGCACACATTGTGTTGAAGCTGAGGGTTTCCACTGCCTTTCTTCTTTTTTTTTTTTTTTTTGAAACAAGTGATATAAATATTCCCTCACACTGGGGAGCCACATCTGTTTTTTAAGACTAGACATCTCTTACCTGAATGCTTAGGGCAGTTTCCCAAGAGAGCTGTGCTTACACAGACCTCTTGTTGGTAGCTGGTTCTACCAGCTGGGATGCCCCGGGCTGTCCTCAAGCCAGGGGATGGACTGGGGACATCCCACAGAGGGGTGCTAGGGAGGGGGGATGCCAGGCATAGCCCCAGTGACAACTGCCAGCACACAGAAAGCCTGCAGCTTTATCAGGCTGCTCAAGGCTACACTGGTGCTGCAGCTCTGCACAAAATGGGGACAGTGCTTCAGCCAGGAGAAATGCTGCTCTCCTCAGCTGAGATTTGTGTTTGGCCAAAATGGAAACACCAGGTACCTGCAGGCTATCGGATATGGTTAAGCTGCCCAGAACCACTGTACAAAGCACTGGCAGTGTGAGGTAAAGAGATTCTTTAAATAATTTGGCTGAAGAGTAGTCATGGATCAGCAATTCTTACAGTAGCCCTGCACTGTAATGCCATTGCGAATTGTTCTTTTTATCTTGCTGATTATAAAAGCAACAGCAAAGTTTTTCTTGGTGTGTTGTGTTTGGATTTTTTTCTTAGAAAAAACCCCGATGGACCAGCGCTCTGCAGGCACTGTGGAGGTAAGTGGATGTCCTTGGCCACAACATGAAATCTCTCCTGTTTTCCTTCTGGTCCCTTTTCCCGGGGCACTTGGCCAGCTCAGCTGGTGAGGCTCAGTGTGATGACCTCGAGTACTACGTGTTAGACTTGCTGGGAGGCGAGACAGTGAGGGCTGAGCACTGGGAAGCCTCTTTCCTGAGCAACCCTTCCTGACTGACTTACTGAAACAGGTGTCCTGATATGGAAGCTACCATGGCTTGAGGATTACAGCTCCTGAAAATCAGCTGACCTCCAGAGCTGGGGTGTAAAGCCACCAGCCCCACAGGGTATACCCGGGTGTAAGTGTGGTCCAGGGCAGCCCTGCAGTTCTCTCCTCTTGCTGCAGATTCGTGGCGAGTGCCTTGGGATGATGGCAAGCATGGAGGCAGCCAGGGCTCAGCCAGGGGCTGCTTTATTGACCCAAGTGTCCCAGGCATTCCCAGACCATGCCAGCTGCTCTGTCTCACACTGAGAACCAGAATAAAGGAAGCTGCAGAGATTTTTAGACCTATATTGCCATCCTCACCCTTCTCGTCACCCTGTGTACTGGTTTTGCTGATGGTGCAGTGAAGGGTGCCCAGGACCCCCCTTGCCACAGCCCTGTGGTGACTGGGTGCTGTATCATCAGGGTTGGCTTAGGGCTGCTCAGGGACAACGTGCAACTCCAAAGCAACAGGCTGGCCCCTTCCTGGGCTCTGGGAAGGAGCATTTGGAATGAGGAAGTCACAGGACATCATGGGCTTTGGGCAACCACTGGGAAGTAAAGATCATCAGGAATGACCCGGCTCAGGGGGCTGGACTCCTGCAGGCAGGAGTGAAATAGGTTTGGTGGCAGGGGCCAGCTCAAGTTATTTCAGTGAGTTGCTCCATTTATGGATTTGTTTTGCTTTATGAATGTCAAATGTGGGTTTGGTTTTTTTTTTCCTTTGCCCTGTTGCTGTTGGACATTGCCTCTTAGAATTACTTTCTTCAGACCTGTTGAGATGCCCTGCTGTAAGGAGAGCAAGCACAGAGAAGTCCTTATAATTAAATTTTCCAGGATACTAAAAAATTTATTTACTTCTGCTTGCAGAAAATGACCAAGCAGAAGCATGCTCTTATGTAAGAGGGGGGAAAAAAGAGGCTAATAGGAATTGTCTGTAAATGCCAGGAAATGAGGTCTAGTGGAGAGTGTTCTTTTTCAGGTGCACTACTGCAAATACTTAGTAGACAAAGTATAGGAAAAAGGGATTGCTAGGATCATCAGCACTATATAGTTATCTACATCTGTTAAAAAAGGTCAAATACCTTTAATGTGATTAAAGAAGAGAGGTCAGACCTGTTTTACAGAGACTTTGGACTATCCAGAGAGAGAGAGACTTCAACTCCAGGCATCAATAAGGGGATACAGATAATGCAGCAGGAGCAAGAGAGAGATGTCCAGGACTCTTTAAAGAATACAAAAAGGAATTTAAAACAGACTCCTTGGAATGTAACTTGAAAAACAGGCAAGTAGGAAAAAAGGAAACAGAAATGCAAATATTTCAAGGTTTCCAGTTCTTTAAAAATGATGATGGTTCAGGTGTGTGATGAACAGCTACTTCCTCTGAAAAGCAAGCAAAATATTAAATCAAAGAAAAAGGAGAATGTATGTACATATATATGCACTTTGAAAGCCTCCTGCTGAATTATAAATACCTTTGAATCATAAAATATAGAGCCTGTCAGTGGTTTCTATCGAAGTTTGAACATGTAGTTTTGCTTGTTCACAGCACACCCTGTGTGTGCTATCACGTTAAAACCACAGAAAAGTAAGAAAGACACAGAAACATCCTGTAGGTAAAAAAACCCCACAAACCTGACTGACAGGCTGAGTAATTATTAATGGGATTGTCAACGTGGATAGGCGAGTAGAGCAGACTCCTCTAGGAATCAGCTTTTATCACACAGCAGTCAATAGATGAATTGCAAGAAGTAAGGTTCTTCCTTCCCTTGGAAATGTGTGGAGGTTAAAAATGTGAAGGCTCGTCTGTAAGAGCCAGCAGCTGCCCCAGTGCAGTGCAGATGCTATGATGGGACACTGCTGCTGTGCTTGCAGCAGCAGTGGCTTTCAAGTCTCTCCCATGGGCACCACCAAAAGGAGGACTGGTGGAAATACTTGAAGCTGTTGTGGGGTGGGGGGCACCTGACCCTGAGGAATGGTGTGTTGGGGTCCGGCAAAGCACCCAAAAGCTGCCGGTCTGGTAGCAGGCAGCCCTTCCCTGTCACACACCCGGGCTACTGCCTGTAGCTGGAGAAAGGATGCGCCAGGATGGGCTGTCACAGCTGTGGAGTGGGGGAGGCCTATGGGGCTGAAAGATGTGGGCCTTGCGAGCAGCTGGGGAGCCACAGGCAGTGGGGCAAGCAGGGCTGTGGGTGCCATGACACTGGCAGTGTACAGCCAGGCTGGCAGCGGGCAGGGCTGGTGGCAGCAGTAGGCTCTGTCCACCCTTGCTCCAGGTCAGCGAGCTGGGACTGGTGGGGGACAAGCCTGGACGCACTCCCACCTGCAGCAGGGTCATGCCAGACCTGGGGGCTCCCCAAAATGGAGCTGCTGGGCCACAGGCAGGGGCGCAGGTCTTGGGGAGGGCAGTGGGACAGCAAGGTATCACAATCATCAGGAGGGAGGATGTAAAGTCTTGGTCTGTTGTGTGGAATGTGCGTGAATGAATTAGATGTGTTGGATGGTTTTCCCATCCATAGATAGACAGAGCTTGTCAGCAACTGTTGTTACTTTAGGGACCCAGGAAGGGTGTCGAGGTTCCTGAAGATCTCCTGCCATGGTGGAGGATGCAGGATGGGGGGTGGTCCCACTGGGCTACAAAGCCTCCACTTATGGTCGCAGTGATAGCCCATGTGCGGGCTGATGTCCTGGCCCAGCCCCATCCCCAAGAAGGTGCCTGGGGCTGGGGCTGCCCCCGGTGCCTCCTGGCCTGCCCTGCTCCCTGGCTGGGATAGTGGGACAGGTTCTGCTTGCTGGGTCCTGCCCTGCCGCCCCAGGGAGCCCCCATGGCTCCCACCTCCCAGGCAGCCCCTGGCCCCAGTGACCTGGAGAGCCAGGCAAACATGGACTATTGTCTCATGAACTGTGGGCAGCAAAGAAAAATTTCTGGCAGGAATTGTATGACTGAACCTCAGAGCATGACTGTTGTCTGTAATTCAGGGAGGAAAACCATGACAGGAGCTGGAGACAGGGTGTACAGAGCAGGAGGGAGGTACCACATCTGCAGGCACAGCCCAAGGAGCACAGAGGTCTGCCCAGGAAGGAAGAAGAGCTGCAAGCAGCTCAGCGAAGGTGGAGGAGGAAGCAGCTCTGACGGAAATGGTGACCTGGATTCTCAGATCACTGAATTCCAGGAAGACTTGGAGTCTAATTGAGCAGTCAGCAAAGAAAAAACAGTAGCAACTCTGATTAGAGCCTGATGAGAAACTGGAAGTCCTTCACCCAGCAGCAAAGCTTTCTGGAAGGAGAAAAAGATGGCATTGTCTGAGAAAACAACTTTGAGGTCAAGCTGGACAACAGCAGAGGCTTTCCAAAGCACTGGGAAAGGAATCTACTTGAACCAGCAGAAAGTTTCTCAGCTGGACAATATAAAAGAGCAGATCCAGGAGGCAAACCTCAACACATGGCCAAGGCAGGCGGCGACAGTTACACTGCCCTGGAAATACAAGGGACAAAGCAATTGTCCCCTAACTCTTTGGACACTCTTCCTACATTACTAAGGCTGTGCAGCTTCAGTAAGTGGCAACTGGGTCATTCAGGAATTATATATCATTATTACATGTAATCATATCATATGGGCATCTTCTATTGATTTTCATTGCTGCTAAAAAGGAAGTAGAGTGAGATGAAGCCATTAATACAGGGGAGATGTATGGATTTCTAGCAGCAACGCACAGAAATCTGAATAGAACTCTACAAACAAAAAACCTTCCTGCTCTGGAGAGTGTGTATGTTCATGACATCCAGAAAGGCCTTGAGACAAAGCAACTGAATGACTGGAAGGTCCACAGGAGAGGCTCACGCTGCAGCACACCTTTGGATCTCTACAGTTGACTGGTGTAAACCCTGCACTTGGATTGACTAAGGAAATTTCCAGCAGTTTAGCTTGTCTTCATGGATGTAAAGAGCAAGTTAAACCCAGTTAATATTATCTGGAAGCAATACACATCAAGTACAGAATCAGCTGGTTTGAAGCAGTACCTTAAGGACAGATTTCTTGCCTCTCCTGCTAGCAGGATGTGCCCTTTGATGTAGCTGTGTTGCCACTGGCCCCTTGGTGTGTTAACCTGCAAGCTGCCTTCTTTGTACCACCCCCATTTCTTGCAGGGAGGTAACTCCTGTTACCAGGTCCTCTGCCCAGGGCAGGCTGTGCTTTCAAACCACTGCAGCCTGCCTGGCACCCACTGTGCATGGTGGTCACCTTCCTGCCCCATCCCTGCTCAGCGTGGTTCCTTCCACACCTGCCTATGCACAGCTGACAAGCTGATAGGAGTTTGGGGGGATCTGGGGTTCATTTCCCCAGGCTGGGTGACAAGAGTAGCAGGTGGCAGTGCTGGGGGAAGGTCTCCTGGTTATGTGTGTCTAGTGTCGTGCTGTTCCCTTTATAGAGAGCACCTGGAGATACTGAAGCTGGAGCCTTGTGCAACCCCAAGGAAGATGTCCAGAAATACTGAGTGATCCACCAGCTGTCATCATGAGACAGACATAGCTGAGGTGGGTGACTGGCACAGGCAGAGTAATGCACTTGGGGAGACCTGGCCAGCAGCGGAGAATGCTATTAATAAACCACCATAGTAGGAAGCTGCAGGTAGATAGCACTTCATCATGTAATGCTCTGGCTAAGCAGGTGAGTGCTGTCTCTCAGATACCTCATGCAGCACCAGAGGGTGCAATGCTGCTCGGTTCAGTCACAGCAAACTTGCCTTTGATAGCATGGAGTAACACCCAGTTTTCACCTGTCGCTTTGGAAGGCATCAGTATGGAGATCCTAAAGAGAGAAGAGAGGATCTAGGAGCTGTAGCTCACTAGGAGAGAATCACAGCACTTGCTCGCTTTTTTACTCTCCTTCCTGCTGGCTCTCTGAATTAACCATCTCTTGTTTTCCACTCTCATCTCTAGGACTGCAGGTCTCCAGTACATCCTTAGGTGCCCTCTCTGCTCTCCAGCTGCTGCTCCTGCATGGACCAGTCTCCTGAGGCCCTGTCCTGTGTCTGGCAGCTCTGTGCAGTCTCAGAAACCTTTGGGTGTCTAAAGTGGTGGGTAGGCAAATTGTGCCCTGCTTATTTGCAGCCATACTGCCAGCCCTTCCTGCATTCCCGTGGGCCCTTCCATCCAGGCCTCAGTGGCATACCAAGAAGTTGCAAATGATCTCCAAAATCTCAAGCGTTTTGCTAGTTGAGGCTGCTGGCATTGTCCATGCTAAAGCCACAGCTACCACAGCAGTGAAGCAAGAGCAGAGGGCTGGTGATGCTGGGTCTGAGCACTGCATAGCTCGCTGTGACACTAAGAGAGCATCTCCTCCCTCTCCTTGAAAGGAAAGAGCTGGAAGGAAAACGATCAACAAGAAAAGTGTGTTCGTAGGAGAAATAATTTCATCTGTTTGTGGATTCAGCTGTCCAGCACGAACTGGCAGGTAAGAGTAGGACATGGTGTCTCTTCTTTGCTCCCACTGGTTATCCAGCCCCCCAGGTGAGTGAGGACTGGGGTCTAAATGGGATAGGTCCAGTGGAGGGAAGGAATTCCATGAGCTAAGTCCTTGCAACTTCCTTCATCCCTAATTTTAGGATAAGCCATTAACTCCATGCAGCTTTGGGTTTTTTCCTGTGCCTTTCCTTCTCCCTCCTCTACCTGCCAGTCTCTTTAAATATCCAGGTGTGTCATGCTTTCCTGACCACAAAGGTCAATCAGAAAGAAAACATAAGTTAAAAACCTGATGTCACTCTGAAGTGCATCATGGTGTGGGTATAAACCAGACCCAATTTTAACAACAAAGCAGATTGTCTCCTGTGGCTGCCTCTCTTACCGGTAATGGAAACAGGAAAATATTGCCTTTTTCCAGAGCATTATCACGGATCCTTAGAGTGACAATGATGGTCCTGGAAGTGCAGTGCCAAGGTGATCTCCAAAGGTCTAAAGCCTTGCCTGCCCGCGATGAAAGGGGGCTGCACTCTGACTGGTACCTGCGGCAACAGCCGGGACTAGCCCCCAGACAAAGCCTAAACTCGGGTTTCCTAGGTGCTGCCCTGCCACCAGGTTAGAGCACAGCCCCTTGGTGTGCTCTGACGCCGTTACTCGCGCCAGGGCAGCCGCGGGGGGGCTCTGCAGCAGCGCAGGCTCCGGCCGCGGCGAGTTTTGCAAATACGCGGGGGGGGACTTGGCCGAGTGTGGGGGCAGCACTGGCCCTTCCCCCGGGACGTTCACCTCGCACAGCGCCGCGGTGTCCCTACCGATGGGCCGCTCCGCACCCCGCCTTCGGCCACCGCTGCCGTGGGGGACACCCCCACGCGGGAGCGGGTGGCCGTGGCCTCCCGGCACCCCGGCTCCGGGCAGCCCGCTCAGCGCCCACCCCGGCCCGGCCTGGGGCCCGCCGAGGAGCCCCCCCACAACCCCTCTCCCGCCGCGGCGGGGCGAGGCGGGCCGGGGCCGCCCAGCCGGGCCCAGCCGCGGCCCGCAGCGGCACCTGCTGTCGGGGCCGGGCGGTGCCGCCCCGCTGCGCTACAGGCACCCGGGTTATTTTTCCTCCGTTTTCCAGCCACCGGGGACGGTTTATTTCGCTCGACCCAGCAAATGTTGGTAGGATTTAGGCTGGATTGCGAACCTAATTCCTTCGTTTCAGTGGGAGTTTTGCTGGCCTGAGAATCTGACTCATTAATTGAAGGGTCAGATGACTGCAGAAATACCTTCCCACACAGGGTCAGTGGACGGCTATGCATCATTTGGATGATTTGCGTGGAGCCCTGACCCAGATCAGAGAACAGTTGTAGCTTGAGAAGTGTTTACTTCCAAAGCCTGATCATCTTTAAAGTATCTTTGCAGTAATAGATAAAGTAAATATTTCTCCTTTGCAATTTTACTTATTCCAGTTGTGCTGCAAGAGTGGCCTCATGCAAAAAGAATGTTTTCTTAGGGCTAGAATAAAGCAGTCATTTTATAACAATTACTGGAAGATACCAGTCAAAGGCTGCAGTCATCTCTGATCCATTTTGGAGCACAACAGAAAGGCTGTTATCTGGAAGAACAAAGGGAAACAGTAAGTTAGTTATAACCAGGGCCCCCACCACGCACGGCAGGTCCTGTGCCAGTTCAGGGTCCCTGCTCCCCCTGACAGTGGCCAACCCCAGCTGTTATATTACTATGCGGCCATGACTGGGTTGTTTGATAATTTTGCTTTTGTTTTCCTTTGCAGGGCTGTTAAAACCAGCAGACGGTGTCAGGTGAGTAGAACAAGACTGGAAATACTAAATGTGACACACTCAACAAAACGAGCACTTGCTTAGTCTTGCACCCTGGGAACAGCCCGCTAGCAGAGGCAATGGATGGAGAGGGGGGGGTGCACGGCCTGGAGCTTGCTGGGGAGCCTGGGAAGGGCTGAGGGCCCCTGGCTGGATGAGCTCACTGCCTCCCAGTGCTGAAGGCTGCAGGGGGGGAGCCTCCCTCCTTCCCCACCTCCTGCAAGGAAGGGTGGGACGCTGGGTAGGGATGGAAGGGTGGGAAAGAACATGTTAGCGGGCATCTCCCAAAGACAGATTTCATTTGCTTTCCAGATCTGTTCTCTCTTTTCTGTCAAGGCATATGGAAATCGACTGCACTGTGTCCTGAAGCCATGTGGATGTTGGTTTTTCTGATGTAGCTAAGGATTCAATAGCGTGTAGCTCATTATAATGTGGCCTGATAGGACATCTTCAATTTGCCACTGTAGACAAGTTTCTTTGATTGCTTTGTGACTAGTGCAATTGGAAACATATTCCAAACACAATGATGGGAAGAAAGAGAGGCCTGCATTTCCCTTCAGTGCTCCCCATGTGATCTATCTGGATGTATTGGGTCTGGCTGAGATGGAGTTAATTTTCCCCATAGGAGCCCTCATAGTGCTGTGCTTTGTATTGGTAGCTAGAAAGATGTTGGTAACACACCAGTGTTTTGGCTACCGCTGAGCAGCGCTCACAGCATCAAGGCTGTCTCTCCAACATTCATCCCTCACCAGTAGGCCGGGGGTGGGCAAGATCGGACATAGCCAGGACAGCTGACCCAAACTGACCAAAGGGGTCTTCCATACCATATGACATCTGCTCACCAATAAGAGCTAAGAGAGGGGAGGGGCATTCCTTATTATGACATTTGGTCTTCCAGAGCAATCTCTATGCATACTGAATCCCTATTTCCTGGGAAGTGACTGGACATCACCTGGAAGTAGAAAATAAATCTTTTGTTTTCCTTCGCTTCCGTGCACAGCCTTTGCTTTTGCTTTTATTAAACTGCTTTTATCTTGACCCATGAGTTTTTTCCATCTTATTTTCTTCTGCCCCTCCCCATCCTGCTGAGGAGGGGACTAATAGAGCAGCTTGGTGGGCACCTGGCATCCAGCCAAAGTCAACCCACCACAGTCATTTTTGGCCCCCAACATGGGGCATGAGGAATTTGAGATAAGGATAGTAATTGGGAGAGATAACAGAAAAACATGGACTGAACAATGTTAGAGAGTGGAATAATGGTGGGGAATTTAGGTTGTTGTAATTGTGAAGGAACGAGAGGTGGATTGTGTGTAAATTGTCCACTTTGGTGCTGTGATGATGTGATTTTGATTTTGGTGTGGGGAATTCTTTTTTGTTGATGTGAGTGAAGTTTGTGAAGATACTGTGATGAATGTTCATTTTAATGATAATTCACAGAGGCGAGGGGTGAAATGTATTGGGTTTGCATAGCAAGGTTTTGGTAGCAGGGTGGTTACAGGGGTGGCTTCTGTGAGAAGCTGCTAGAAGCTTCCCCTATGTCTGACAGAGCCAATGCCAGCTGGCTCCAACAGACCTGCTGCTGGCCAAGGCTGAGCCCATCAGCAATGGTGGTAGCAACTTTGTGATAATATATTTAAGAAGGGGAAAAAGTTGCTGCACAACAACAATTTTTAGCTGGAGAGACGAGTGAGAATTTGTGAGAGAAACAACTCTACAGACCCCAAGGTCAGTGCAGAAGGAGAGGTGCTTCAGGTGCCAGAGCAGAGATTCCCCTGCAGCCCACGGTGAGGCAGCTGTGTCCTGCACCCATGGAGGTTCATGGAGGAGCAGTTCTCCACCTGCAGCCCGGGGAGGAGCCCATGCTGGAGCAGGTGGATGCACCCGAAGGAGGTTGTGACCCTGTGGGAAGCCCGTGCTGGGGCAGGCTCCTGGCAGGACCTGTGGCCCCATGGAGAGAGGAGCCCATGCTGGAGCAGGTTTGCTGGCAGGACTTGTGACCTCGTGGGGGAGCCATGCTGGAGCAGTTCCTGAAGAACTGCAGCCCACAGGAAGGACTCACGTTGGAGAATTTTGTGGAGAACTGTCTCCCATGGGAGGGGCTCCATGATGGAGCAAGGGAACAGCGTGAGGAGTCCTCCCCCTGAGAAGGAAGGAGCAGCAGAGACAATGTGTGATGAACTGACCACAACCCCCATTCCCCATCCACCTGCACTGCTGCTGGGGAGGAGGTAGAGAAATTGGGAGCAAAGCTGAGCTTGGGAAGAAGGGAGGGGGAAGGTGTTTTAAGATTTGTTTTTATTTTCTCATTACCCTACTTTGATTTGATTGGCAATAAATTTTTCCCCAAATTGAATCTGTTTTGCCTGTGACAGTAATTGCTGAGTGATCTCCCGGTCCTTATCTTGATCCACGAACCTTTTTATGATATTTTCTTTCTCCTGTCCAGCTGAGGAGGGGAGTGATAGAGCAGCTTTGGTGGGCACCTGGTATCCAGCCTGGGTCAACCCTGCACACTGATCATGTACCCATGCAGTTTTCTGTGTTTTTTCTGCCTACAGCTGCCCACTGAGCAAAGTAAGAGTCTCCCTGCTTTTTTGACATAAAAGGAGCCATTCTTGCAAAGCATGGGGTTTTCCAGGTTAGTAACAAAAGTAATGCTGTGTTTCTTAAAGGTAGATCTTCTGCAAGTGCAGTTCATAAACTAAATGTCATGGGACATTTCAAAGCAACTCAAGGTCTGCTCCACTTCCACAGAGATCCTGGAAGTCTTGCTGTTGACTTAATATCCTGCTTCTTCTCCAGGTGCTATTCCAGCAGAAGAGAGGTTTTCCATGGTCCTTCTGGCCGTTGGCCCATGACCTTTGTAAAGTTGTGCCAGGTACTGATTTATTAAAGGTGCAGTAAAATGCTTCATCTTACCCTAAAATTCCTAAATACAGAAAACAAATTCATAGGCTTTGGTCTGCGAGTGTCAACACACAAACCTGCCTGTCCTGATGGGAGAGCTCAGTCCTCTCCATTGGCTGCATTCATGGTTTTCGAAGTCACGCACCACCATTTTTCAAGCCTTTACACACTTGATCAGAACAGGAAGAATACATCCGTAAAACTGAAGTGAATGGACTGGGGAAAAAATCTTGAAAGAGCAAAGAGGAGATCCAGCAAATGTGTGCATCTAATCCACTCTGCCTTTTCCACATACTACTGACACCATCTTGGAGTAGTTCTAAAAATGTTTGCACCACATCAAGCAAAGACACAGCTGTGGTGTCCAAACCAGGTGAGGTCTGGCAGGTTGGCATCCCAGAGCTCCAGGTACCACTCCACTGGGACACTCACTGCACTCCAGCAACAAACTGCAAACTATAATCTGGCCATGGACTTGCTTCTGAGAACACAAGGAGCTTGTTTATGTGTATGGTGACTTCCAGCTCTTTTCCAAATGATCCCACTCTGGGGAAAAAAAGCCCCTAAGGCTCTTGCATTGGCATGATTTGGGGATTTTCTGGTACTTTATGGCTCTGCTTATTGAGTTGAGTGGAAAGACCATCTCCCCTCTGCTTCTGCTCCTCCTGTTCTCTCCAAGCCCCAAAGGAGGAGTTGAGAGCACAGACCACCCCCTGTGTGAAGGCAAATGGAAAGTGGAGGAGAGCACCCTCTCTTCCTTGTGTCTCCCATAGTTCTGGTGCCAGTGCTGTAGGACTCACCTTATTCTTTCCCCTCCTCAAGCCCAGCAAACCACCCAGTATTTCTGAGACACAATTCTGCTCACCCAGATTTAGGAACTCCACATGGGAATAGATAACACAAAAAGAGTGCAACAGGGCTGAATTTAAGAGATCTACAGCTTCCCCCCAGCCCCAGTTTCTGAAGGACTTCATCCCAGATCCTTGCATGCTTAGCCAGGGATAGTAGAGATCATGTCTTCCTTCCTGTTCATGCAGCCCTGGGCAAACTGGTTGTACTTTGTTCAGAAGAATAAACAGCAACCAGCATCATGGACAGCTTGTTTCTACCATCATCACTGATCTTGATCTGTCAACTGCTTTTGCTGCTTCCTATTTGTTGGCAAAGACACTCAAGCCAAAGGTCCTTTGGGAGACGCAAAGACAATAGAAGGAAACATTTGCCTGATGTCTGATGTTACCGCAAAGGGCTGGCCAGTGCACATGAAAATATTGGGCTTATGATGGAAAATTTCATGGGAAAATTGCAGGGATAAGACCTGTGCTTATAAGGACCTATCTGCTTCCTGATGCATGCTCCAATTCTATCTGGAATCAGCCTTCCTCAGCAAACTCCAGCCCCTAAAGCTGAAAGGCTTTTGGGCTCAGGTAGGGCAGGGTACTAGTCACAGCAGCTCCCCAAATCATTCCTTGTTTTCTATTCGAAATCCCATCGTGTCATCCAGATTTCCAAAAAGGGACAGCCGTTCCCATCTGACTAGTCTTGGAGTACAACTTCAGCCCAAGACAGCAACTGCCCAATCCCAATCCTTCCTGGAGTTCTTCCTTTGGTGTGTTTTGGCTCTTCCCTCTTGCCCCAGAAACACCCTAGTTCAGACAGAAGCTGTGATTGTTCTGTGTAGCTACTGCTTCTTATCGTGTCAGATCCTTTCATATCAAAGGAGACCCTGTCTATGTGTGAAAGGAAACCTAGTTATAAAAGAAGAGAAAAATGTGGATTCCCTGGGGTTGGGGATGAAGCTGTGGGACTGTGTTAAACCCTGGGAGATTAATTTCTGGTTCTGCAAACAAGCTCCGAGTGGGAAATGTTGCCTGCTGGAGCCAGCTCCTCCCACTACAACTAATGTGTTGCGACTCAGCGTGTGTGAAGGTTGCATCTCTGGGAACTACTGTGATGGACCACTGCCAGCGCAGGAAACCTCCAGAACACTGCATGGTGAGCAGGCGTAAATTGGAAAAGTCAGACTGTCTTCAGTGGATTTACTGTAGATTTAGTAACATTTTGTTGTTGTTCTATGTATATTCAGATTTACTGATTAGTCATCCAAGCAAATGGGTTTACAAAGGAAGCAACTGCAGATCAGGAGGACAATGTATGTGAGCACCAGCAGATCTCATGTCACAGAAGCACCACGCACAGGGTGACGTAATTTGGCGGTGTGGGTACTTGTCTCTTACTCTCTCGCACTAACTTGAATTTGTTTTGCAGAGGAGCACATACAGAAAAGGTCTGCATGGATGTTTTTGAAGAGAAAAGAGAGAAGAACTTGTTGATAACACAAGGACAAAGGCGCAAACACACTAGAAAGGGTACCTAAGAAGAATTTAAGATGGGCTCTACAACAGATATTCAGATGTGAAGAAGAAATTCTGCAGTAAGCACAGGTAAGACAAGCTGTTCTATATAGGGAAAATCTAAGAAAAAAATGGAGTTGAGAGTAACATCACAGAAAGAGACAGGTTTTTTCCCAGAGATTTGAAACGAAAGGAGATAAATTTGCTATAGGAATGCGCATGGATATAGAGCTGTCAGTCTCCTCCAGGCCAGCATCACCACAAAATGGCATTTGGAATCTAGACAGATACCAGAAGCTTTCTCAAATACTGGGAACCAGGAAAGAGATGGTCACAAAGCTAATTTCAAATGTATCCAGGATGCTGTTCACATGGACAGTGGTAATACAGAGGTGGAAATTCGGAGTGCAAATATATAGTATATTGTCCTGTTGGACAACACGGTGTGCAAAAAGCACCTAAAAGAACACTGCAAACAAACTTAAAAAAGATGTGGTAATGTGCTGATCTTGGGGTCTGGTGGTGTCGCTATGAAATAATGAAGTGCTGTCATACTTTTGCTGACTCAAGAACACACATGCAAGTTACTGTGGGCTCTATTAACAAGCACATGTAAGCCAGGGACTGCAGCAATGCATAGCACATGCCAAGCTAGCAGGCAAATGTGGGCTCAAAAGTTGCAGGGGGTGCAGGAAGGTTTCAGGTCACAATAAGCTATGAGACCTTCTTGTTGTAAAAAGATGAGCAAAATTGAGAAGCACAAGAAAACTGTTAACATTTTGCTGAGTTCTCAGATCTGAGCCTGCTAAATTAGTGTTTTAAGTAAAATAACAAGATTTTATAATATGTTTCCAACTAGTCATTTGACAGCTTTCCACAGATGGTCTGAAGTATATATGAAAATATAATACAAGTGGAAAATTTCTTGTCTAACTTTACAGCATCCTTACATGCTCTCACATAGCACACCTTCTGCATGTCCTGCAGTAACAGTCCAAATGTAACAACTTCATGACCACCAGTGGTTTTGAGGTGGTGAGACAAGGCTGGAGAAATGGAAGCAGAATAAATCTAGCAAGACAGAGTGATGTTCCCAGGAGGAAAAACAGAGTGTGGAAATGCAAGGGACTTGCAAGGAAAAGCAAGGGGATC
This sequence comes from Strix aluco, assembly GCF_031877795.1. Classification (NCBI taxonomy): domain Eukaryota; kingdom Metazoa; phylum Chordata; class Aves; order Strigiformes; family Strigidae; genus Strix; species Strix aluco. The sequence goes on from NC_133938.1 coordinate 18,132,409, forward strand.
AGTGAAGGTGGTGGTAGCAGCACTCAGTTTCTCTGAGGGTAGAGGTTGGCTGAGATGCAAGATGGAGAGACACCCACAAGAGTGGGGGCTCGCACAGCTGTAGGTTCTAGCTGAAACCCTCTAGGCAGAGGAGATGGTCTTTAGAAGGTGCCCTGGGACACATTTGTGTCCTTCACATGGGAGGAAGGAGAGAGCAGAGGTGCTGGAGACGGTGAAGGAAAAGGAGAAGCACAGATGGTATCAAGGAAGAATGAGTAGTGTGCCTGGGGTGGGGATGGAAGGAGGACACTGGTGTCCTGGTCCAGTGTGCTGTATGGAAAGGGAGAAGGTGGCTGAGAGGAAAAGTGATTCCAAGAGAGAGAAGGGAATATGACTTCAAAGGGAATTTGCAGTCAATGGTATCAAAAGCAGCAAGACAGCCAAGGGGATGGGGATGGAGGAGGGAGAGGCTGTGAAACATGATGGTGCATGCACTGGAATAAAGGTATAGATCAGGGTGGTTAGGCTGATGGTGTAGTTGGCTATGGTGCTGGCTGGAATTCCCCATTCAGAGCACAAGGAAGAAGAAAGATGGGTCAGGATGGGATATGGGGACAGTGAGAGACTATAATGTGCTTGTCTTGGATGGCTTGATGAAGGAGCCTGGAGGAAAGTGAGGATTCAGAGAGGTAAAGGATGGAGTAAGGCTAGAGGTACAAGCTATTAGGAGGTGGAGGGAGATGCAGTTTCTGGGGTATTTGGATAGACAAGAGCAGAGAATGAGAAATGCTGTTGACTGTATAGAGCCAGGAAGAATGCAGGAGAGGAGCAAGCCTGGTGCAGACCTTGGAGAAGCTGTAAGTGCCCTGCACAGGGGTAGAAGAAAGAGAAGGTCTGTGTGAAGGAGCAGTCTGAGGTGGCGGGCAGGGGGTCTAAGAGGAAGGAAACTGGAGAAGGACTGGGAGAGAGGATAGAGCAAGAGATGCTAGGAAGAGCACAGAATATGTGCCTAGTAGGGAGGTGAAGAGGAAGGAAAGGGTACAGCAGTGAAACAAGGTTTTGTGTGGCTGAGAAGTGCAAGAGAAGAGAGGATGGGAGTCAGAGAGCAGAGCTAGTGTGAAGGCGGAAAGGATGGAGAAATGGAAATGTTCCAAGGTGGGAGGGAGGGGGAGAGACAAATGAATAGGCAAATTATAACTAATGCAATAATTAGCTGCTACAGCAGTGAAAAAAAGAGGACGAGGCAGGGAGTTCATGAGTGAGGGGGAGGCATGATCAGGCCAGCAGAGCAGGCAGGCAGAGGAGCAGAGGTGGGCCGAGCCAGCCTGGGCGCAGAGGCAGCATGGTGGGGAGCAGCAGGCAGCAGATGCTGGGGCTGCAGTTCCTATGGCAACGTACGCAGGCGAATGCAACAAGTGTGCAATCATGGCAGCGTTAGCAGGGGACAGCTCGGCATGTTTCCATGTCACGCTCCCCAGAGTGAGAGCAGAGCCATGCACCATCCCTGGGTACCAGGGCTGCAGGATACTGCCCCTGCAGAAAACGGCACAAGTTACTGGCACATTTTGAGGCTGGGCCCTCTCACTGCTGAGAAAGGGATTTCTTGTGGTCTTTCTCCTTGATCCTAGGCATCCCAAAGCCCAGCAGAACAAGAGCTGCTGAGCATCTTGTCAGCAGCAAGGTGCATGTGTGCTGCATGATGAGGAGGCAGCTCCACGGTGCACAGCCTCCGGAGGGGGCGATGGGAGAGCGAGCATCCCTCCCTCCCCTCCCTTATGTCCATGCACCGCAGGGCTGGGGGCTTAAATCTCCAGTGCCCTGGCTCAGCCTGGCCTGCTGCAGCTGGCACATCCCTCCAGGCATCTACAGTGCGTAGTTCCCTTCCAATGAGGCTGTCATAGCGCCGGGCCAGTCTGCTTACAGCAGACAGAAATAGCATGTTTTTCACAGGCTGAGGCCTTATTCTTCACTCCTCAGTAATTTTTGGCAGAATTTTCCCTTCCTCTCCTGTTCTATCTCCTGTAATTAGCCAGCGCTATGGGTGTGAAGCTACTCTGCAGTGTTATGTTAATGTCCTATGCTAAACAGCTGGAGACAGAGCAGAAAGGCCAATTTTTCTGTCCCTAGAAGCAGTGTTTCCTAAAGCACTGACGCTCCCAACAGAAAGGCCATCCCTGCGGGATGCTGAGCAAGGATGCTGCTCCTTTTGCCTTCAAGAGGCGCCCTGGCAGAGGACACAGCTGGCAGGAGGAGGCCAATCCTGCCAGGCCATGTCCTGGCTGCTCCCCACCACCCCAGGGCAGCCTTGCTCCTTCATGAGTTGCATTAGCCCTCCAAAGCAATGCTTTGGGGTTTCGGCTGGTTTACAGCCGTGTCCTAAGTGCAGCTGCATCGAACAGCAGAGGGAGCTCTGGGAGACGAAGAGGAGCAGACGCAGCCTGTCAGGAGCAGCCCCGGGGAAGGAGTGAGGCGGGCAGGGGGTTGGCAGAGGTAACTGCAGGCAGCTCTGCAGCACCAGGTAGGGAGCTTTTAAACAGCATAAAGGGATGAAGAAAAAAGGGGCCTGAAAGAGGAAGAAGTGGTTGAAAAGCCAACCACCATGGAAACGAAATGCCAGAAGAACTTTAGGTATAAAAAGACACGAAAGAGGCAAGCCAAAGAACTGTCTGGGTGCTCTTTCTCTTGTAAGATTTAAGACTTAGGCTAACATCAGGGTGTCTGGTGCTAAATAGCTCTAAGAGGGAGGAGGGTATCTTAGTTAGTCGGGGGGTGTTTTCTGTGTATTTAAATGTTAAAAAGGTCTGGCTACATTTTTTTTTTTTTTTTCTCTGAGGAGAATGCTCAGTGTTGAGCAGTGTTCTCAAGCCAAATTAATTTCAGAAAGTTTCAGTAACATTTTGAGAAACTCTAGTGCCATGAATTCACACCAGGATCAAAGCAAAGTGGTGAATATGCCTTTGTGGCTGTGTAAATGCATCCATTGGAAGATGATGGCCATTTCTGCCACACGTGGGATGACAGCAATACCAACCAGCCACATCACAGCGCCGACAAAGCCAGAGTGTGGATATGGCTCTAGCCACAGAGATCTGAGCAGGAAAACAAATATCCCAGTCTTTCCATCCCTCGTTCCCCATGGTTCCGGGTGCAGCACAAGAGCAGGCGTGATTCATTCTACAGTCTCTGGGCAACCCAAGGGAAAACCACCTGCTAATTTCAGTTTCTGATGTCAGAACATATAATTAACCTGACAAAGCAAAATGTTATTCTGGGTTAAGGCGTGATCAGACCTCCCTTCTCCCGCTACCTTTTTCTGTATGGTGATAAAATAAATGTGAGGTGTTTGGGCTGGGGGAGGTATATGTTTAGTTGTTTTGTGGTAGCTATACAGTGTTGGCAATGAATTCGCTGCTGTGTAATACATAAAAGTATCGCCAGTGCTTTCTCCAATTAATTTACATTCAAGGTAAACACAGAGAAGACAGAATGATTTGGAACTTACAGTAACCTGCTTTCCTGCCACTGCACATATGTGCAATACTCTTCCCTTGTATATGTGTTTGGAGCAGGAGATGAAGCAGGTTTTAAATGACTGTGCCGACAGCCATGGAGGCTGTGAATAGGAATCACATGAATACTTGGGATCTTTAAGGTGTGTCATGTTAAAGTAGAGTGGATAGTGTGATGCTAAACTGACAGTGAATGTCTAATCATAGAAGCTTTAGGGACTGGGATACTTTGGTTTATTATCATTGTGTTTGATAAAGTATTGGGAAGAGGATTTCAGAGGTGGAGTTATATCATGTTGTTGCTGTTTTCCCTTGGGTAGAGTCTCTAGAATGGAGTGATTGATTTTGTTTGATCTATAATATGTACATGTAACTAGCAGAAGCTGCTGCACTTAAAGTGAAAAGATTAATCTAGGCATTTCAAGCAAAATCAGCTTCTCTTAGTGCTGTGTTGGCAAGCCTGGGTTCTGTAGGCTCCCGGACACAAACACAGCAGCCCTGTCGCAATTGTGGAGGTGGGAAAAGAGTTCCAAGTCCTTCTAGGTCCCTGATTAAGGATCCTCATTTTTAAATAAGCTTTCTCTACTCTCCTCTGCAGAATAACTGGTGGTTTCTTTGCTCTGGGAAAACAGAAAGAGAGAAGATGCAGCATGTAAGAAATAAACTATATATTATTCCCTTTCCCCTTTTTTCCTGCTGTTTTTGCCTGGTCTTCCTCAACTTTTTTTTTTTTTTTTTTAGTGGTCCAGCTGGGTGAGTCCTTAATCTTCAGCCATTTGAATGACTAGGGATCAGGCTCTGAGCATTTTGGTCCCACATATGTTCTTTCTTTTTCCTCCGGCTGCTCAGAAAGTTCTGCCCAGCTGTGCACCTCATTATGCCCTTGTGGCTAGGCTATTTTAAGAAAACTTTTTCTAAAGGAATAACAAAATCAACAAGTTCTAACTATTGTAACTGTGGGATTGGGGAAGTACAGGTTAAGTGCTAGTACTGGTAGAGCTAAGCACTCTGAAGATAACTGGCTTGCTATTTCTTTAAAGACTGCCATTTTCCTATATCCAGGTAGGGCACTTAGGTTTTGTGTCACGCCATTTGCACACAGAATCACAGCCGTTTCACTGAGAAAACCAATCGAGATCTGAAGAGAGAAGAAGGGTTTTCAGGCATGATTTGAAGAAAGAAATAACAGCCTGAAATGTCCCAGGGCGAGGCAGGGAAATCGTTCCAGCAAGCTGGGCTGGACAAGCCATGACAGCTGAAAGCTTCTTTTGGTCTTACCCTGCTAATTCTGGTTATGACAGGTTTTTAATTTTAATTTCCTATTCAGTCTCCATGTTTAGCATTTAGTATTTGTGAAAACCAGGGTGAACAGAAGAGGTAGAGATCATAGAAGTAGAGAAGTGCCAAATTAAGAAAACAGGCAGAGCTAAGTAGATGAAATGGACTAATTCAGTCACAGACTAACCCCCCCTCCCAGCCCTCTGGCTCTAAAGGTCTGAATGTACTCAACACCCCAATGGAGGTGCCTGGCGTGCTGCTGAGCTGGGATCTGAGTATGAAGATGCCATGTTACCAGGCACTACATTTGACTGGTACAGGCTCTATCTCCGGTTGACCATACAACGCACAGCCTTATTCCTGATTCTGTCAAATTAAAGCCCTGCTCAGGTGAGCAGCCAGTGGGAAGGCAGACAACGGTGTTTGCAAGCAGCAGAGCTTCCTGCCTTCCTGCCATGCCTCCCTTCCATCTCAGATGCTGCTGTGTGTTTTGTGAATTTATAGTCCTTTATTGGTAACTACAGCATGAAACAGATTGGCCATCTGTTGGTATATCCACTGGATGAAAAGTGAAGACTCATGAAAACTAGAGCTTCTGTGTAATCAGAAGCAGCCAGGATAAGTTGTTATGTTGTCCCTGCCATCACTGGAAAAACTTTGCTGAGGTGAAGTGTGACAACACACGCTGCTTACCATGCACACCATCATGGCTGCTCCTCTTGTTTCAAAATACAAAGGTACTTACTAAGAATGAGGCCTCATCCCTCAAATTTCCATTTTGCTTTTAGATGGCCACATTGCACATTGAGTGACTGACTTTGTGTTATTGCAAATGAAATAAAAGAGCACATTGTGGGGTTCTGGATGTAATTAGAAGGGGGAAGAAACTGCTTTTTATCTAAAACAGTCGCTCTGACGTTGTAAGATAGAGAGACTCCTCCCTTTTTCAGCACAAAGACAAGGTAAGGAGAGAGTGACTTTTTCTGACCAGGAAGTTCAGAAGCTGGGAAAGAGTCATGGCTCTGAGGCAGAATAGGCTGGCTTGCAAGGCCTCCAAAGGTCACCATGCTTTCAACATAGAGGATGCTGTGCCAGGTGTTTGAAGACAAGCATAAGAGTGAAGTGTCTTCAGAAAAAGTGGTAACATAGGTCTGGCTAATTATTTAAGATGGAGTGATAAAGTAGCAAAGAAAGTTGGTTGGCAGGAATTAAAAAAAATTAAAAAAATCAATGGAATTATAAATGAACCTAGCATGGCAGGGACAAAGCTTTGCAATGCTTTTTACAGTGGAAATGCTTCTTTGGTTTTCTTAGATATCTTTGGGATTGTCAGTAAAACTAGCTAAAAGAGAATTGTCTAATGCAATTTAGTTAGACTTTCAGAAATCTTTGACATTGTGTCCTGGTCACAGGGCACACTGAGCTGCAGTAGCCTTGCAGTGCAGAAGTGTAGCCCTCTGGTGACAGGTTTCCTTCTCCTCTGTGGAAGAGCAGAGCCCTGGAGCCCTTCAGCCCTGGACTGGGCCTCCACACAACAGCCTCTCCACAGCCAGCTGCGGGCACAAGCAAAGCAGGCCCTTGCCAACATCATCTGACTGCAGGGCAATAAAACAGCTGCCAACACATTGCCTAATTTTGCCTGGAAAGTCAGCCTCACTGCCCTGCGGGAGGGCATGGCGCACAGAGGTGGCACTAATGGCTGGGTAGGTGGCAAGTGGCAGATCCGGGCTGACAAGCGTGACTGCATCCCTAACCCCATCTTCCTGCCCACATGTCCTGGATCAGCACCACAGGCTGAACTCTTCAGCACTTAGAAACCCTTTTACTTGAGAACGGGTGGCCAGTATCCAAGTGAAGTGACTCATGTGCATCCTCCTCCTTATTTAAACTGAAGTCTTCCCCTTCAAGCTTTGCTTGTTCCATGAAGCCAAATTGCTGTGTTTCTGGAGAGGGGAGAGCCAGTCCCCTGCCCGTATCTGTCCTCTATGTTGCCATCTTCACTTCTTCCCAAGTAACTACCTCATCTGCCTCAATATTTTCCTTCATCTTAAATTTGATTGGGAGAAAAAATTATTAGCCCACTCAAAGCCAGGACTGAAATATTTCCCAGTATGGATTTTCCTCACTGTGTTCCAAGGAACCACTGGCACTCGCTATTTTTGGCACCATCTCTTCCTTATGTTCACCTTCTGGTGGTGTCCCTCCTGCACCTGGCTCCCTTGGACTGAGCTCAGACACCCACTGGACAATGTCAAGCAGGCTATCTGACATGCACAGGATGGCCAGTTGAGTGAAAGAAGGAAAGAACTGGAAAAAATCTCAGAATAAATTGTCAGCTTTTCACTGTGGACAAAACCATAACTCTATTGGAGGACCAATATTTTCTAAAAATTTATAATGATATGAGAATGGGGATAATGCTAAGGTCAAAAAATCTGACATCTTTTCCCTAGTCAAGGTTAGGGAATTTGAAAAATTTAAACTAAAATGCAGTTGTAAAAACAAACTGGATCAATTTATCCTGTGAGGCATATGGCTGCATCACTATTGCTTGTTAATGTAATCACTAATTCACTCTTCTGAGCCACGGATCAAAATAACAATATTATTTTATTTTAATTGTAAAGAGCCAACGTCAAAACTGCGCAAATGGAAAGAAGCCATTTTTCCTCCACTGTATCTGGTTTTCTGGCATCTCTTTTATCACATGGAGTAACTTGGAGCTGGCTGAATTGCACTTCTGCTGAAACAACCCTATAGACTGTAGCAGGATAACAGAACAGCTGGGACATGTATTTGCCTCGAACCAAGCTCTTCCAGGTTTTTAACTCCCCTCCTCTCTCTTCTATCCCGCCTCAGCATGTCCCAGGCAGCCAGAGCCAGAAACAGCGATCTAGAAAGAGCTGCCCAAAAGCACTGAGACTGGACCCCAAAGAAGACTAAACCTGAGACAGTGGGAAAGGTCTCTGCTAGAGAAGCTTGAAAAGAAGGAACATAAAGAGTTTTAAATTAAAGAAAATTTGAGTTACCTTTAAATACATATCACAACAAGTGGGAAAAAAACAAACCAAGCAACCCAGCATACGTTCTGTAGGAGGTAAGTCTTTCACACTTGCGTTTGCCCTGTCAGAAAGGGACTCTAATTGGATCTGGATCTACCCAGTTCCAGGTGTCTTCTGCCTCGGGTCCCCAGAGCTATTTGTTTGTTTTGCTGGTGTGTCTCAGCTTGGCAAAGTGTCTTGATTGCCAAGTAAATGTGGATTCAGCTAGCTCTGACCAGCTCTGGCATTTGAAAAAATCCTTTTTCTTCCGCTTGAATTTCTCTGCCAGCTGCCCGCGAATCAGGATTTCCCAGCCAGCAGCTCTTGTTTTTATCTGTTTTCACTTGCCTTGATGTTTACCAGATTGGACTGCTTTTATCTCTGTTAACCCTACATCACTGTGGAGCTCCAGTATTACACACCCTATGTGGCTTGGCCAGTGGGCCAGCACAGAAATAAATAAATAGATAATAAATTCACCTTATTGAGGAAACAGAGAGGTCTAAAATGCTGGCCAAAAATAACACAAGTATTGGTGATCTCAGGGAAGAAAATAACTAAAAGGCCAAGTGAAGGTATTAAAAATCAAAGCTTAAAGTAATTGACAGCTCATTGGACTAAATCTGAACTCTGCTAAAATTCTCCACCAGATGAAAACTGTGGTATGAAAATAGTGCTGAACAGCTGAGAGCAGCACAAGCTGGCCTGATTTTCTCTGGTCTTAGAAGCTGAATTGCTGCTAAGAAGTGCTTTCATTTGTAACCTTAGATACATTTTACAGTAATTTAGACCAGAAGGTCTGATTAAAAATGTAAAGGGGAGATTCTCAATCTTGAAAGGGCCATAAAGGTATTCTGAATAAGCACCAAGGGATCATTTCTCATTTCCTCCAATTCCTAGAAACCATGGGGATGAAGCAAAATTTGGAGGAAGGTGTGCCAGTATATTTTTAAAATTCTGTTCTTAATCAAGTTCAACATAGTTTCAAAAGTAATAGGTTACATCTAGTTCTAGCTAAAAAAACCCCCACAGGTCTGGTCGCTTGTCAGGTCAGTGTTCAACAGAGACTTCAGGATATTGGTGCCCTTTCAGTTAAAGGAGGAAAAGAAGCTTCTAATGGACTTTGGGGTGAGGATCAGGTTCAGTTCGGCTCCTTCCTTAACGTGCTGTGTTCAGTCTCTGGAGCTGCAGTGGAGGCATCAGCCCTTGCGACCCAAACGGCTGCCATCCCCCCGCAAGCCTTTGACTTTCCGGTTCCCTCAAGGGCTCAAGACAGACGCAAGAAAACCAACTTTCCCCCCCCCCCCCCCCCCCCCCCCCGATAATATTGTAACAATTAAAACACATCATTTGAACTTTTCGCTGTTTTATTGGCCTCACGCACTACACACATTTCATTTACCTGCACAATGAGAACAAACCGTTGCCTTCGCTACCCGACGTTTCGCCCTTCTCGCCGCCGCGCAAACGAGCGCCCTGGCGCAGCGCTCACTGGCATCGCTCGGCGCCCCCGCACCGGGACCTGCTCAGGTGACGCTTCACGGGCACGGCTGCCCCCCGCACCGCGGGGCCGGGCCGGGGCGCGGCGGCCCGCAGGCACCTGAGCGCGGCGGCTGCGCGGGGGGCGAGCGGGCGGGGCGGCGCCGGCCCGGCCCGGCCCTCACATGCGCGGCGCCGCGGGAGCCATTGGCCGCCGCCGGGCCGCGGGCGGTGCTCTGGGCTGCGGAGCCGGCCGCCGGCAGCCGGTGCTGTCCGTGCGCCGAGCCATGCGGGTGCGCGCCGCATGCGGAGAGCGCGCTGCAGGGCGCTGCTAGGAGCCGAGCCCGCCCGGCCCGGCCCTCCCCTCTCCGCCCGCCGCCGCCCGCATGGCAGCGCCGCGGGAGTAACGGCCCCGGAGAAGGACCGTGTCCCCGCGGCACGCACGGCCCGGCCCGGCCCGGCCCGGCCCGGCGCGGCCGGGCGGCTCTCGGGCCCCCCCTCCCCAGCCCGCGGGGCCGTCCCTGAGGTGAGGCGAGCGCGGGGCCGGCGGGGGGCGGTCGGGCAGGCGGCGGAGGGACCGCGGGGGAGGGGGCGGCACCGGCACCCCCCGGCTCTCCCGCCCTGCTGCCTTCCCTGTTTTTTCTTTATTCCGCCTCCAAACCGGCCTGGATCGGTTTGCTTGTGTGGCTGCCGGTGCGCCGCGGGGGCACCGCCGGCCCTCGGCGCGGCCGCTGGCGGGACCCCGAGGAGCGGCGGTGGCTCGCCGCGGTGTTTTCGCCCGGGGGTGCCCATCCACGCGGGACGTGCCGGCGTGTGCGGGGGGGCGAGCGGCGGCGGCGGCGGGGCCAGCCCCGGCGGCGGGCCGGGGAGTACAGCGTGCCACGGGGAAATGCGGCTGAGGGAAGCGAGCCCCCTCCCGAGACCGGCGGCGTTCGGCCCGCGTGGGGACCGCCGGTTGCGTGTCTTTTGTATGGGGGCAACTGTTCCTTGGCGTTGCACCACACGCAGATTAAAGGGGCCGAAACCGGTCCATAAAACACATCTTCAGGACAAAAATACAGCCCTTGTCAGAGAGTCATCTGTGTCTCTTCGAGGCACGTCTCCTCCCTTCCCCCTGCTCCCCGGTATGTGGCAACACCGACTCCTGCTCCTTGAGGATCCCTGAGCCTGGCACAGCAGCTCCTCTGTCTTGCAACCTCCATTTCCCCCCCGCCCCGTCCCCGTTACAAGTGCTGCCACTGCTGTTGAACAAACAAATTCAGGCACAGAAAGCTTGTGGCTTGCCCAGCATCCTTTAGGGAAGCTAGTCTGCAGTCGGTGGGGGGATGCAGGCTGTGCATTTACAGCACGCCAGCAGCCCGTGGCAGTTTCTCCTCTGGACGCTCCCAGTGTGTAAGAGCCATGAGGTAGGTTACTCAGACTTGAAAATGGAGGACGGCAGTGGTAACCAGCCTGTTGTTTGGTGGAGTAAGTCTCAGCAGTACTTCCTGTAATGGTGGTGCTGAAAGTGATGTTTCACTTGGCTTAGCTGCTGGTGCAGAGCGAAACATCTCCAGTACCAGCTTTGGGGTACCTGCTACTCATTAGCGTTGTCAGTTACAGCTTTTTTTTTTTTTCTTTTTAAATAGTGTAGAGAAGTATTTTGGGGTTTTTTCAGCATTTTGTCTGTTAGCCATGATAGGAAAGGATCATCTTTTCTGCCTCTAAAACTGAAGGTGGGGAATGGCTATGCCCCCTTGTTTGAAAGACAGGGCTTTAGGATGTGAGAAATTTGCAGGAACAGCACTGAGATTTTGATCCCACAGCTCTGAGCTATCAAAAAAGCACTCTCATCCCAGATGAGGTAGCCAAGTCCTTTTCTCTGTGGTTTGTTGGTTTGGGTTTTTTTTCCTTACCGCCTTGCTGGTGGCAGAGGAAACCTCCTTTCTTCAAACTTAGGGGTAAGGATTGGTTATTATAGAAGGTTAGTGTTATGTTATTTGCTCTTGATTGCCATCTTAAATTAATTCATCAATCCTTGCTCACAGGCCAGGATCCTATTCATTCTTTGTGATTTACAAATCCCCTATAAACCTTTTATTGTTAGTTGAAACTGATTTATGAGTTCCTGACCTAGGAATATGCTACTGTGGCTATATTTTCTGTACTGAACACCATTTTCTCCTATGTTTCTGAGCAAGCATTGCCTTTATAGTAAACTCATTTGGTGCTCAGCCTGTGTCTTGCTTAGTGTGAAAAACAGTTGTCTGTTATGTCTGCTCTATTTGTTTTCTTGCACATAATAAGCAAGGAATATTTAAATAATGTTACTTGGAATCGAGATTACTTTGATAAAGATCCAAAGTTTACAAAGGCTACATAAGGTAACATGGGGAAGGGAGCAGCATTAAGCAGTAATTTATTTTGTAAGACCCAGATATGCGCAATATATATCTGTACCAGTTCTGACATCCTTGGGGGGACGGTAATCTGTCCACTGTGCTCAGACCTGGAGGAGGAATTCTAAAGCAGCAGCACCAGCAATGGAGAAAGTCTGTGTGCTGCCCTCATGGGAAGGTAATTATTAATAGGAACAAACCTGTATAATAATAACAATGCAAAGAGAGTGAAAGCACTTCGGTGCTTGCTGTGGAAAGATTAACTTGTGTACATTGCATTAACACGTAGCTGCACACATGAAATATAGTCCTTGTATTCCAGTTCTTTCTTAGCCCTGTGTTCCCATCGTCTCAGACAAGCCTCTTTCTCTTCTGTGACAGTAGGTAGGTGGTGGTATGGAGATACCCCAACTGTACATCCTGTGTATGGGCAGCTTTCTTAACTGTGTGCTGAGAGACTAAAAAAAAAACCAACCTAATGTTGTTGGCGATATACTTGCAATAGGTCCCACCAGTGACAGGAGGATAAGAAAATAAATGCCAGTGGAGAAAAGGGTACATACATCCCTGTGGTCAAAAGCACTCAAGACCATGTGTGTTGTGTCTTAGTGCAGTTTTATAAGAAGTGACTGTACTGAAATTTCCCACCTTGAAGTTAGTTTCTTCAATTTCTCCAGGTCTTCCTGTTCCTTCTGTGTATTGAGGTCCCGTTCAAAGTCTGCTGAAGCCAGTGGGAGAAAGTGGATTTTGCATCAGGGTTCTGTGCCAGTGGCTGAGCTTCTTTTCCCCCCTCATGTTCTCTGATGGCACCGCTGCTGTGTCAGTTCCTCCTTTTCGTGTGTACTGGTGGTCTGGCTTCCAATGTCTTGCAGGCAGAGTGCTGACTCAGCACCTTAGCCCACAGTTTCCCTTTGCTGTCTCCTGCACCACTAAGAGCCAGAGGGGAGTTTTGATACAGGTACATGGGCACTGTGATCACTGAGGATGAATTAGTGTCCTGAGGCTTAAAGCATTTAATCAGTGTGGGGCTGATGATGGCTGTTTTACTAACAAGTAGCTTGAGTCACAAACGATGCCATGGGGGAACCCAGTAAGCTAGTTTCTCAACTGGGTGCAGACAAAAGGGAGTTTCAGAGTTAGTGTTTTACCAAATAATGAACACTGAAGGTTTTTAATTTCTTGTCAAAAACGCAATCTGTATTATCTTCTAATTAATTCATAAAATTGGTGTAGATCCCTAAATATTCGTAAAACACAATTAGCAGTATTTACATTATACTCAAATATTACTATATAAAGTGTAAAGAACAAAAACATGTTATTTCATTTTCCGCTGTTTAAATTTCTCCATTTCCTGCTAGCACTGAAACTAGACTATACAGTTCTCCTTTTTTTTTTCCCCCTTTCTTTCTATTTTGTTTATTTGTTGTCTCTTGGTGGTGGGAAGGTTATATCCTAGGAAAAAAGCGCTATTGATTTATTAAGAAAAATGGAAATAATTTTCTTCAGAAACCTTACATTTAGATAAAGATTTGTCAGTGCTTTTGTGTCACTGACATTTTAAACATTTTTTTTATAACAAGCAGTGAAAAGTCTGTGGAGTTCACCATGCAAAAACTTGTGCACATGACTAATTGTCCACAGGTGTGTAGTCTCATGAGCACGCACGCATGAGTAAGGTTCTCTGGGATCATGGTAAGGGTGCTTGATCTTGACACTGTTTATTCTTGGCTGTGATGTTGAGCTGCTGTGGGCCTATGCTTGTATTTGCCAGACAAGGGCTGAAATACAGAGAAGGATGTTTGTGAAATACAGTTTTCTAGCAGCTACCAGCATTGTATTTGTAAAAATGATTATAATTACTGTTTCAAAGCTATTCTGTACCTCTTATCTTGAGAACACTTTGAGCCGTGTTTTTTCAAAGCTTGACTTGCTTTCATTGAGGATGGGTCTGGCTCAAGATCTTTTGGTCTAAGCAAATTGAGTGCAATTTTCTTTTAACCATGTAACAAAGAATAGGTACTGTTTGCTTGCCAAAAATTTTTCCCCTCAGAGATTCCAAACAAATTTAGGAAAGAGCAAAGCCAGTATTTCTAGTGTTTAACTTTTTGAGAATCATCTTGGGTTTTGGCATGTTAAAAAGGAAAGTGCGTCACAAGTCAAGTTGGCACTTTCTAATACCATCGGTAATACTCATTTCCGCATCATTAATTTTAACTGACACTGCTTCAGTCTTTCTCTCACCACAAATTTCTTTAATTAAAAGAATTGGAGCTCTTTCCACTTATTTCTATATTGTTTTCATCTATATTCTTCCAGTCTTGCAAGAGCAGGTTCCTGTCCCCCTTCAGGAAATGGATAGGAAGAAAAGCTCAAAGACCTTCATGTTGCAGCTGCTAGAGTGTTCAGGGAGATATCCTTGGAAGGAGGAAGCTTGTTTTCTTGGAATCAGGCCAGCAAAATGCCACTTTTGCCCAGTGCTAGGCGTCAAACAGTAGTATGGGAAGAGAGTATGGCTGCACCAAGGACCTGTTTGTTGGCACTGTTTCAAAAGAAATACCTTCCCTTTTCTTCTTCTTCCTCTTCAAGTATAAATCAGGATACGAAAACATGTTGTTCAGGTAGTCTCAAAACTGTTTCTAGCTATAATTTTCCTTCTTTCCACTTGAGCTCGTTCCCCAGAAGTGATTTGTTCTGAGACTAAAATAGTTGTGATATTCAAGACTTCTGAAACAATCATACAGCCACCCTTAGGGGAAGAGGAAAGTTATTCGTTGCTCAGATTTTTTTTTTGTTTTCAGAGACCCTTTTCTTGGTGACTCTGATGAAGAAGCAGAAAAAATGACCAGGCTGAAAGCATGTGGCAGTCAGCAGTGTGTGAGGATAGCAATTACCTTTATTCACCATGGTCCTGCATTTTGTATTGTGTGATCAACAGGAAAAAGAAATGGTCCAGTTCTTGTGACCTGCGTTGCTCCTTGTTAGTGTTGAAAAAAGAACCCTCTCTGTATATAGTCTTTTTGTTAAAAGTTAGGCGTCTCGGGTGTTCTGTCTTACGAAGGTCTCATTTGAAGATCAGGAAAATGCAATGGAAGATTTCTCAGACTCGAGGCGTGGGCATAACAGATAATTAAATGCTGTTGCTACCTTTTCCTTTCAAACATCTCTTCAGACTGTTTGCTGTACGTTCAAATTTTTTAAAAATTGCACAGTTCCCAAACAGGAGTTTTAAAGTCTTTAAAGTTTTAAAGACTAGAGATTCACTTGCTTAGGATTTTTTGGTCTGAGTTGCATCTCCTGATATACATGATCCCTGTATGTCAAGACCATGGTTGGGGCTGCCTAAATACAAGTGTCTGTTGCTGTTTTAGATATTTTATCTGTGACACTCACATGGGGCTGCTAAATACGATGAGACCTACAGCAGTGTTCTAGAGCATCTGCTGGAGACCACTGATGCTCTAGGTGGACCTCTTCCTTAGATTTATTATGTAAAAATACACGTGGAAATGAAAAACACCAAAAATGAAGGCTCTTTATAGGCCTTGCAATGAAGAAGCGAGGCAGGCTCCTACCTGCCCCCATGCAACTGAATGGCTACAAAGCCACAGCCAAGGTGCTGTGTTAGGGTTTTTTTCTCCCTTGGACTTCATTCTTTACAAGTCAGCACTGAGATAAGTTTCTCTATAAAAGGTGTTCCTGATTGCCCTTGGGTTCTACAGAAGTCAGGGCTGCCGCACCTCTAGTCCTCTAGTGTTTTCAAGTCTGGCCAATGCCACAGATACCAACATGCCTGCTAAAAGCAGCCTTGGTTTTTTGGGTGGACTTTGTTTGAAGCACATTATTCTCACTGCAGTGATTTTTCCAATTTGGGATTATAGCTCTAAGGAGAAAACAAGCCCATGGGATGTGTATATATAAGGCCAAATGCCGGGTGCTGCACTTTGTCCACAACAACCCCCAGCAGCACTACAGGCTTGGGGAGGGGTGGCTGGAGAGCTGCCAGTCAGAGAGGGACCTGGGGGTGTTGATTGACAGCTGGATGAACATGAGCCAGCAGTGTGCCCAGGTGGCCAAGAAGGCCAATGGCATCCTGGCTTGCATCAGAAACAGCGTGGCCAGCAGGGACAGGGAAGGGATCTTACCCCTGTACTCGGCACTGGTGAGGCCACACCTCGATTACTGTGTTCGGTTTTGGGCCCCTCACTACAAAAAGGACATTGAATTACTCGAGCGTGTCCAGAGAAGGGCAATGAAGCTGGTGAAGGGTCTGGAGCACAGGTCGTACGAGGATCGGCTGAGGGAACTGGGGTTTAGTCTGGAGAAGAGGAGGCTGAGGGGAGACCTCATCGCCCTCTACAGCTACCTGAAAGGAGGTTGCAGAGAGCTGGGGATGAGTCTCTTTAACCAAGTAACAAGCGATAGGACAGGAGGTAATGGCCTCAAGTTGCACCAGGGAAGGTTTAGACTGGATATTAGGAAGTATTTCTTTACAGAACAGGTTGTTAGGCGTTGGAATGGGCTGCCCAGGGAGATGGTGGAGTCCCCGTCCCTGGAGGTGTTCAAGAGGCGGGTTGACCCAGCGCTGAGGGATATGGTGTAGTTGGGAACTGTCAGTGCTAGGTTAATGGTTGGACTAGATGATCTTCAAGGTCCTTTCCAACCTAGATGATTCTGTATATGAGTATGACATCTGAATATCTATCTGTTCTTCAGCCATGGCAGGATAGGAAGGAAAGGAAACTTACACACTTTCAGCTGGTGTGAGAACTTGTATAAAGAACACCCATGCCTGGAATAACCCTAGTGCAAGCTTGCTGAAGCTGTGTGTGCTAGAGATGGAGGCAGTTCTATAATCTTGCAGTACCATAAGGTCAAAAGAGAAGCTGGTAACCTCAGGGAGATCTTTCATATACCTTGATGTGTGCGCATACAAAGTTGACTGTCATATTTTGCTGACAAAAAGTATAGTTTGTCTGTCTCAAATACACTGATTAAAAACCCAGGCTTATACAACACTGATTTGCTAATCATTGAAAATAACCTTTCAGTTCAAAAGCTTCCTCTGTGAATATTAATATTTTATACAGAAGTATTATGTAATAGACATTTTGTTGCCTTTGCGGTCCTGCACAGAGGAACACATTGTTAAGCTGATGTCATTTGGATTGTTCAGTATAAATTTGTCCACTAAACCAATGCAAATGTCAGTGAGTGATTAAAAAATCCTGCATATTTGTACATAGTGTTTTGTGTACAGATCATGGAAGGGGGAATTATTTTGGTCTGACAATCTTTGCATTAAAACTTGAGTGAGAAGTGTGAAAGGTAGTGCACTAGCTTGCTTTGTTTTCAAGGACCACTACGGTTACGAACACTTTCCACATGCATTAGCAGTTGCCTTCATCAAAGATGCATCTGGAGGAACCAGACTTCACGCTTAATCTGACTGGTGTTTAAAAATACAAACTGAGAAGTCTACATACAGGGTTCCTTTCAATGGCTGCCATCCAGAAACTTTCATGTACTTGCTTTCTGTCTAATTAAATTAAGAAATAAAGCTTAAACTACCTAGCTTAGAAGAGGAACTGACAAAAGGGAAATGAAACTTTTCATGCGCTTGAGTTTTTAAAGTAACGTTTGCTGTTTTATAATCCATACTTAAATTTTTTCAGTGTCTTACCTCCTTGGCATTGTTAGCAGACAGAAAGGGAAGACTGGCTTGATAGTTTTGCTCCTCTCCTTTCCTGTCCATCTGACAACAAATCTGTTGGCTCTTGAAACAAGGAAGCAGAGGAATGCAGATACACAAATGCTCGTTGGTGCTGCAGAAATTGTGAGTTTGGTCAGTGCTAGTGTCCCAGTGGGAAGTGGATAGGATAGATAAAGAAGATAAAGGGAGAAGAGTTGTTCTTGGAAAAACAGAGTGGACTGAGAATGAGACAGAAGTGTGCTACTAATCAGGAAAATGAAAAATGCAGTGGTTTGGACAAGACTCTATTTCCAGTGGTTAAAATTTGTGGTTACGCTTTGTTTATTTTTAGTGTAATTTGATTTAGGATGTACCTAAATTGAAAGGTGAATTCAAGAGTGTCCTTATTAGCATCAATCAGTTTAACTGAAACAGATTTTAAACAAAAAACTGATGGGGCCAGAGTTATAGCAGAACAAGAGTAGTAAAGCCAGAAAATAAAAATGAGCAGCATGCAAAAATACAAAAGAAAATACTAAGTGTGGCAAAGGAAAGGAGATAACAAAATTGTTGAGGTAAGTGTGAGTAAATATAAAAGAAAATCTTAAAGCATAAAGTTGTACTGTTCTGCGCTTCAAAAGTGTATGAATTCTGTTTGTTTGACTGAGGGAGTCTCATCTCCAGAAGCAGGGCTTTCATCTTTCATGCTCGCAGCTGAACCGCCAAGTTCTCCCAGTTCGCAATCAGCTTGAAAGCATGTTGCAAAGTAATAGACCCCTGTGTGGACATACGTATTTTTTACAGCAAATTTAATGGGCACCTATAAATTTACAGGCTGAATTGGTACAAGCCTGGTTTTGGCTGAATAGTTTCGCATCTGCCTCATTTGTGTTGTAAAATCACAGTCGGTCCACGTGCACAGCAGCCCAGAACAGCCTGGTCACAACCAGTATGCAGCTGGTCAGTGCAAGGAGCACCTAGTGCTCCTCCTCTGCAGTTTCTTTTGTGAATAAAGAGAGGATGGTGGCTCTCTGCACTCTGATAGGTGCTGATTTCTGTCACCTCATCCATGTTAAGGCTTCTTCAGTGTCTGATTATTTACCTGCTTGCTGTCTGAACTTGTGAGAGCTTAGATCTGGCTTGCTATCTGCTGAAGAATATAATAGCAGAGCTACCATTAGCAGTCCCCTCTCTTATTGCCTGTAGATCAGACAGTGGGTTACCTATAGCACTGGGAAATTTTGCCAGCTTGCCTGGCAAGGTTTGATTTGTTAATGTCTTGGTTATATTCCTGCCTTCTGCAACAGAAGAGAGGAAGCAGGGAGAAGTTTGCACATAGCCCCTGGCTCATGGAGGGGGGAAGAGGAGGTGGCACAAAGAGAAGGAAAGAATTAGAGGGACCTCCTGAAATAAAGCTGCAGCGAGGCCCTAATATGGACAATTAACTTGTCAGGGAGCGGCAGTGGGATCCTGTAGGCTCCCATGGAGTAGGAGCAATGCCTAAGGTGCTTTCCAAAGGGACTGTGGTTTCAAGACCAGCCGGAGCAAATTTGAGCTCATGCTACTGCTGAAAGGGGAAGTCCTGCCTTCCTGCCCACCCACCTCTGCCTTGGTGGGGCAGGATGCTTCTCCCAGGCACACACCAAGGAAGAGAGTGGGCGTGTTAAGCAGCAGGGTGGCCACAAATCATCTTAAGCTGATTGCAAAACCTCACTCAGAGATAGCAACAAAATCTGGTATTTATCTGGTTAGGTTACATGCTGCTATTGATGATACTTCTGCAGTAGGATTCTGTGCGGGTTTGGGGTTTTTCTACTCTCCTGATGGCATGGCATTTTTCCTGTGTGGTGGTTTGTTGTTTTTCTTATGCAGTAGCAAAGGAGGAAGATGGCGTTTTAACCAAAGTGATTGTCAAATGTCTGCTGTTGGCTGGGTACTTGGAGATATGTGTAGAACTGAAAATCATTCAGCTGTGCTGAAATTAAACCTCTAATGACTAGAACTGCTTCACCTATTTTATTAGTTGATTTTTTTTTCAAGATCTTTACTTCTTCCCCCAAATACTGTGATTTCCCTCCTTCTCCTTTCTTTATAGAATTCTAATAATTTGCTCTGTAAGTGCATCATCTGATTTTTTTTCCACTCTGTTAGCAATGATTGTTTCCCTGTTAAATGTAACCCCCGTTAAGCACAACAGAAGTGGTGTTTTCCTTAGTGGAAAAAATGTTTGATCAAGTGACTGTACAAATGAAGGCAGCCACATGTAGGCTACAGTATATAGGACGTGGCATTTGGAGGTTGAACATGTTATGCCTGAAGTGCCAAGTGCCTGACTGTGATTCAGATAAATGTGATGCCAACACCCCAGTGTAAATGGGGTGTAAATCTTTCCTTATGCTGAAGGGGCCTGAAAGAAAAGAGAAGGATTAAAGGGAATGAGTGCCAGAGGGGACTAGGTTATAAGAGAAGTGGTACACAAGCTCCTTATTTAATTTCCTTCATATCCACTGTCCCACATACCGACTATAGCAGTGGGTGTGTATTCTTGTATCAGAGCAGATGTCTCTATAAGTAAGATGTTGCTTGATTTTAATAAATTCAAGTTGTCGCTTCAAAAATGGGAAGGGGAGCTGAAGGAAGAAGCATAGAGAATTCCTCAGATGGGATTTGGAACAAAATCTAGGAGGATTTCTGTGGCAAGAACTGTGGGGAAGATTCCTTCACTGGTCTTGGCTCTGCCCAAGCATCTGCTTACACACTGATAGGATTTGTAGGAGAATTTCTGCTTTAGGTTGGGTGTTTTTTTTGCTGTTTTTGTTTTAAACCAAAATCTTATGAGTGTGTGTTTGTCATTTGTTTTCTTCCACCTCTCCTCCAGGTATAATCCAACTCGTGCTCGGTCTGTTCTAGGAAGGGGGTGGTGGTGGTGATGGACTTCAGCAGTCTTTCAGGCTGTGATACAGTTCTTGAGGACAAGCTGTCCTGTTCTTCTATGCCTTACCAAGTGTGGTGGTGGTTCTCTTCAGCCTCTCCTGACACCTTTCCTTAAACACTGATGCGTTTTCAAAAAACGCAGCCCTCCTACTTTGGAGGTGGGAACTGCCTTTGCCTTCTGTCTTCAAAAATTGTTTGTTGCCTTTGGGGTGGCTGCCGAGGAGGGGTTGGAGGGCAGAGCTCTGCTTAAGCCTTCTTGTGTAGGTCTCTGACCTCGTGGAAAAAAGATTACAGAAACAGCCAAGGTGAACGGCCCTGTGGCTATGAGAACACTTTCTGTTAGAGTGCCAGTATGATCCAAAGGTCTGTTCTGAAACCTGCTTGCAATAGACCTTTGTAAAGTATCTACTCAGAATTCCCCCCCCACCCCCGCCGTGTATTTAAAAAACAACAGTCTCCGAAAACTCTAGTTCCGATGATGTATGCTGCGAAAGGGGATTTAATTCTTCCGAGACTACTTGACCACCCTGACCCCTTTGAAGGAGAGAATTCTTCAAGATGTGTATTTTATTTGCATTATTTGGTGGTGTCTTCCACACCTCCTTATCCTGGGTCTCTACTGCTGAGAAGAAATCTGGAACAGCAGGTTCCTGCTGACCTTTAAAATGCTCTCAGTGGAAAGCATGACACAGGGCTTTTTCCTGTGGGCTTCTGAGTGCCAGCGGGTGCCAACCCTGAAAAGGCCTTGGAAAATAAATTAAGAGTGAAGTGTGTGTTGGTTGAGGTTTGTTTTTTTCTGCAGTGGCTTGGGAGCAGCTCAGGTGGGTGAGTGCACTGTGCTTGGCACTGGGCACAGACCCTAACGACACAGCATCTCTCTGCTGCAGCTGCCGCTGGCGTGGAAGCAATGGGCTGGTGGCTGAAGCAGGGGATGCAGCCAGTTGCCCCTGGCTGTGGGGCGTTCCCCGTACTGGGGGCTGCCTCCATTCCTGTCAAGGTGCTGCTGCCAGCCAGGCTGGGGCTTGCCAGTCTTGCAGCGAGCGCCCTGCTGTGCTGGTGTTTGACCCTGGTTTTGACCCTGGCAGCAATGTGCAAGAGTCAGCAGTGCTAGGAAGGGTTTGGGCACGCAGCAGCGCTGCTTGGGGTACAGCCAGGGCAGGAGAGGCGCAAGAAGGACAGCGAGGCAGTGGCGGCCAACGTGCTGCACATGGAGAGTCATGTAGAGTCGTGCGTGTTGCTAGGGGACTCATTTCAGTTGTGAAGCAGCATCGGTCTACGTAGTGGCTTTCTCAGTGTTTGTTGATTGGAGGCAATTACTGTAAAATACTTGATTTATAATGAGGCATACTTAATAAGCAGCAAAGTAAAATAAATACTCATGAATTACCTGCTGGAGTCTGGCTGTTTGCTTTGCTGAGTTGTTGCTTTCCATCTGTGGGCTCTGCTGTGCCCTGGAGCCTTTGAGTGGCTGGTGGTGAAGGCAGCTGTGCTGGGGTCTTGACTGGTGAAGTGTTGGGCTAAAGGAGGAGAGGGGAGAACCCTGTTTCTGCTCTGTTTTGTTCGTCGGGGGGGATAGAGGTGTTTTCCAGAGGTTTTCCAGGCAACTCATTGACTCAAGACAGCCTGCTTACCTGGCACAGTGCTGTAATGCAGCAGTTCAAGTGTGATCAAAGCGGTTGTGTGGAGCATGTGCAGTGTGCTGCTACCATGTATTGGGGGCTGGTCTGGCTTTTATGGTGCTGTAGGGAAGCAGTGGCGTAGAAATAGCAGTGCTCTTGGTTAAGTTTGGATGAGCCAATGTGTTTAAGAAAATATGTGGGAAATGGCAAATTGCTAGTTTGAGGATCTCCACTCTTCAAGAAAAGGACAACTCATTTAGAGTATTTCTGAAATTATTAAAGTAAGGGTGTGCTCAGCCTTCCCAGAGATCAGGCACTGATGGCAAAAGGATCACTAACGTTCTGCTTCCATGTGCAGAGTGGTGTTTCTTTGTCACCCCACTAGTGTCAACACTTTATTTGGCCCCTTTGATTCACAGCAGTTTGTTTTTATACAGGAAGAGTCTGTGGTGCTTGTCAAAATGAGAAAGTGACCATCAGCACCTGGCTTGGTATTCCCATCACCAGAGCCTCCTGGAGCCAGCACTCAGCCCAGCTGAAGCCGGAGGAGGAAGGAGAAGCACAGCCTGATCAGGTACTGAGCTAGGAATGGGAAAAATTGTCTGATGCTGAGTTCAAGTGAAATTGTGGCTGATCATTAGTTATAGAAATAGAGTTCTCTTCCTTAAAAAGTCTTGCTAATATATGTGATAGGATGGTGTCCCAGTAACAGCAACCACATCATCTGTGGGCCTAGCATGGGTGCTTGAGTTCTGTAACAGATCTGAGGTAAACATAAACAAATGCAACTTTGTGTTTTCTGGGGTATTTGATTTACACATCTAATGTGCAGTATGGCTCAGTATGTGTTTGCCAATACCTATATCCATGCGCTGTGTGAGTTGGAAAGAGTGGACTAGGAATACTCTTAAGAAATGTTTGAGTGTTGAAGAGCAATTTGATGTCTTGAGGAAAGAGTTTTTCATCGGTTTTATTCTCTGTTCTAATAGGGAGATAAAAGGGCCAGCTTTTGAGGAGCACAATGTAATGCAGCCACCAGAGCACAGAAGGGTAGCAGACTGATGGGTTTTAAGACAAAACCAACTGTCAGCTTGCTAACTGTTTTTATTTGCTGGGTTTCCCATAACTGTTCCTGGAAACTGGTATTTATTCTTACATTCACATCTTTCAGATTGTCAT
This sequence comes from Strix aluco, assembly GCF_031877795.1. Taxonomy (NCBI): domain Eukaryota; kingdom Metazoa; phylum Chordata; class Aves; order Strigiformes; family Strigidae; genus Strix; species Strix aluco. The sequence continues at coordinate 18,155,497 of NC_133938.1, forward strand.
ACTTAAGAAGTCTTAAGTTCATCTTCTAGGAAGACAGTCAGAGAAGTTTGAGGTTTTGGTTTATTATATTTGATTTATTATTTGCTTCTTACGTAACTGTACTTACCAATTTATGTGGAACTCCTGCTCTGAGGACCATGTTCTGAAAAGACTTTGCATATTTTTATGCACCTTTAGAGATTCCTTAAGAACAGGGCTACTACTTACGTGTGCTTGTACAATGCTTGGGATGGCAGTGGCCTGCAGTTCACTTCTAGAGGGAAGCATTCTTTGAAGAGGCACAGTGTTTTTCACCTCAAGTGATGCTTTCTCTCTAGAAATACCAGCATCTGTCCCTTAGACTGTCTGAATTTATTAGTCACATATTTATGTTATTTTTTATTTGACCCAGGTGGAAACAGTGGGGTTTTGTTTAGATGATCTGTTAAGAAAATTATTCCTAATATTCTAGGGGTAATTTTCAGCTCTGATTATATCTTTCCTTGTGTGGTTAAAAAAGGGAAGTCCTTTTCTGGCATGCGTTGGGAATCCTTCACTTTTTTAGCTTGAGAAATAAAAATCAGCATTTATTTGATTCAACAACCAGCTTCCTGCTTCCCAAGGAAGAGATAGCGGCTCATTTGCCTGCAAACATCCCTCCTGTGGAGAGTCTTTGTTGGGGAGTTAGAGGAAAGCTAGCAGCTACTAGTAAAATAGCTGCATAGCAGGATGAAGAGGGATTATTGAAGCATTACTAGGAAATTCATGGCTATGTGCAAGACCTTATGTGCTCCACAGACAAGCTGACCTAAATTCTGCAGCCAGGCCTTACTGGTTGCTGTGCTGATGTGATGTGGCAGGCTGGATAACCTGTAGCAGTTCTGTTTTTTTTTTTAAAAAAAAAGGAGACAGAGAAGATCTTTATTTGAGTAGGAACACAGATAGGGCAGTCTTTATAACTGTACTGAATCTATCTTAAACTTTTTTGTTGTTTTCTAACCCACACTTCTCTATTCTTAATATTGAGTACTTTTGAGGTAGTCAGGATGAGTCTGTGTTATAAAGATGCTCATTAGGAAGAGTGGAGAGGTTGTTTACTCCTGGATGGGGTACATGGATGGTTTTACTCATAAGAGGCTTTTACAGATGGTTTGGAGTTTTGAGATAGGTTTTAGCAAAGAAATAGTGATATGTATCTTATCAGTAGTGAAACAGTTAACCCAACTGACACTTAGTCATGTCCTTGGGGGGTAATAGGATTAGTATCTACTTGACATAAATGGAATGACTTGCACCTATGTTTTCAGGCAGTCTGTTTGTTTCTCAAGATTATACATTATATGCTAAGCAGGGCACAAAAATCAAAATAGAAAACAATGCTGTGTCTCAAAGTAAAGTTGGTCGGTTTGACCCGTGTGCAGAATTTTACTGCTGTTACTTCTTGTAGCAGGATTGTGACTTTGCAGTTTAGTTTTTGCTGGCACAAAGCTGGTGTGATGGCAGTTGCTAGTTCCTCCCTTTTTCTGTGGACGTAAGCTAGACTGATGCAATGCTCTCCTTTGCCTTCACCATTCCTGTGTGCATGCTTTCATTACCCAGTCTTGCCACCTCCTCCTGAGGTGCCCCTATGGCTATGAGAGGAATTTTTCTGATGGTGCTGCTTGAAACAGGTCCTATGAAAGGAATAGTTTATGCAGGTAGAAAAAATTCACAGCCACTAGAAGGGTTTTTGCTTGCATAGTTGGGAAGCAAGAAAAAAGAAGTATCTTGGCTGATACAACTAAATCAGAAGAACGTTGAAGTGTGGTTAGGGGCTTTCCTGTGCAAGTGTTCTGGTCTGGTTACTGTGATGGAGTGCATATGTATATATATAATATATTTGTCTCTGGAAACCTCTTTCGTGGGAGCATAAGCTTTAAAGTCTTTTGAATTTTTTTAGAGGAATTTCTGCAGCTGCAGAATCCTGAAGCGCCAGGGGAAATAGTGATATCCTAAAACATAGCTGGTTTATTTTAGATCACGTTTCATTGATGTGCTTTTGATTTGTTTTAAGAACAACTTGTCTGTATAGGCTATTTGTTTACTATACACACATAATAAGCGGCAATGG